>NC_092812.1:23810810-24185217 GCF_040954645.1 Diabrotica undecimpunctata
TGTAGTTTGTTGATATGCAAGTTTCAATTTAAGATTCTGGTAAAAGTTAAACCTAGAAAATTGATTGTTTTATTAATAAATTATTTAAAGTTAGGTCAGTTGAATACCAAGATCTGTTTTTAAACAATATTATATATCATGTTATCATCAAACTCATAATGCATTGAAATAATTCCTTGTACTGATATGTAAGTATTATTATATTATTGTATTACATATCAAAACGACTGATGCAACTTATACGCCAGTTAACATCAGACTGAAGCTGGTTCATTTGAAATACACTTCATGTGATATAACTGACTACTTTTATATCATTTTATATTAGTTACTATTTTATATTACTGACTATTTTTTATATAAGTGACTATTAACTTAGTCCTGTTTTCGTACCACTCTTAATATTTGTTTGGTTGTATTAGGTTGCAAATACCATCTATTTCAGCATTTAGTTTCTTGAGGTCCTGAAGATGCTGTATAACTTGTAAACAGCTAAACCCCTAATCTTTTTTTTTCGCATCCACCTAATGGTTATTAGCGTATTAGCGACGGATCGAAAAAGCGAAAAAAAAAGTTTTTTTTCTACAAAATAGCACTTAAAAGTACACAATTTTATACAAAAAAAAATTAAATTTTATGGAACACATCGATAGCTTTTAAATAATCTATTAAGTTCTTTTAATAACTATTTTGACCTAACACAACTGATAAATTTGAATCTATATTATAAAGAGCTTGTTGATGTTTGAATTTGCCACATTTAAAGATATGTTTTACTGTTAAGCTTGAATTGCAGCGCTCGCATATTGGTGGGTTACATTTTGAAAAAAGATAAGAATGTGTGAGTCTAGTATGGCCTAATCATAATCGGTTAACTACATCTCTGTTCATGGCAATTTTTGTAAAAAGGTTTAGTTCCTTTAACTGTGTCTTTAATTTGTCGTAGTTTAGACGTTGATATTTGCCATTTGTTATGCCAGACTTCTAAGTTTTTGGCTTAATAGAAAGTTTTAAGTCTTCTGGACCGCACTTTAATATTATTTCTGAGTCCGCACTAGACATTGCACTACGCGCACTTAGAATGTAGAATGTAGAAAATGGGGCGGCCAATAGAGCCTGATACACTGCGACCTTTGCAGATCTATTGTGTTTCCCCCTTATTTTAAAGCACTTCATCTAGCTTGGTCCTCTTAATGAGACTCAACAGCCTTGATAGTGGCCTTTTCATGTAGCCTGGTGCTTCCGGTTTTTCCTCTCCGAGTTCTAGAAACCGCATTCGTGCGAGACCTTCGCAATGGCACAGAACGTGTAGAGCGGTTTCCTCTTCTTCCAGACAGAAACGACAGGTGTCCTCTTCTGTCAGGCCTATGAGACTCAGATGTCTATTGAGTCTACAGTGCCCAGTGAGCAGACCCACTATCATTCTGACAGTCCTGCGCCTGTGCGAAAGTAAGTCTGCTGTAAATTTAGCCGAATGTCCTTTGATGAACTGTTTGGCCTGCCTCTGTCCTGGTGAGTTGTTCCACCACTCAAGAGACTTCTGTTGCACCCATTTGTGTATGGCTGCCCTTTTTATCGTATTTGCGATTCCAAAGAAGGGTTCCGGACCAACCAGTGGCGTAGATGCGCCTTCTCGGGCCAATTCATCGGCCTTCTCGTTGCCACGATGACCCTTATGTCCCGGCACCCAGGCAAGTGTCAACCTGTTTTGACTTCCCACCTGAGAGAGGACATCCAAACAGTTCCATACCAGCCATGAATCGACCTGTACCGAACTGAGAGCCTTTAGAGCCGCTTGACTATCCGAATAGATAACGATGGAGTCGTTATCTACATTTCGGCCGATTAGTTCCATAGCGCACCTGTGTATAGCAGCTAATTCGGGTTGAAATACGGTCGCGTATATTCCTAGACATACCCGGACTTCCGTCCTTGGTTTTATGCCATATATTCCAGCCCCCGTACCTGTATCCGTTTTGGAGCCGTCCGTATACCATATTGAGTTTGCTGTTAGCGGCGGACCAGTTTCCCAGTCCTCTCTTTTTGGTATTATAATTTGAAAATTTTTGTTAAAACTATACCTCGTAACCATTCGGTCTACAGGCATTCCTAGAACGGGGTCTGCCTTTATGTCCTGGTATAGCCTTAAGTTATCAGCTCCCTGCATCATACTTATTGGAGCTTGGCCTTGGATCAACCGATGTACTGTTGATCTGGCTTCACTCTGTATGTATATATGCAGAGGTGGTAGGTTTAGCAGAACTTCTAGCGCGTCCGTTGGGGCTGTTCTCATGGCTCCTGTAACACTCAAGCATGCAAGCCTTTGTGTGCTACTGAGCAATTGAATCGCCCCGGACTGTTGCGTTTTGTTCCACCACGCCACTGAACCATAAGTTATCATGGGCCTTATAACCCTTGTGTACAACCAGAGGTTCATTTTAGGATTTAACCCCCAATTCTTACCACACATTCGTCTACATGTGTTCAGGGCCATAGTGGCCTTCTGTGTGACTTTCTGAATGTGTGCATTCCATGTCAGCCTCTGGTCGAATATTACCCCTAAGTACTTGGCCTGACTTGTGAATGGGATTTCTACTCCCTTGAGCACTAGTGGCTGTAAGCCTTGCAGTGCTCTTTTTCTGGTGAAGGGAACAACAGATGTTTTTTTAGGGTTAACCTTCAGGCCTTCTTCCTCACACCAGCTGTCCACCATCCTCAGAGCGACTTGAAGTCTCTCCGAAATTATTTTGGTAAAGCGTCCTCGGACTACAATTACCAAATCGTCCGCATAACCCAGACAGTAAAAACCCTCCCTGGTCAGTGTATTAAGTAGGTCGTCCATAAGCGTAGCCCACAGTAATGGGGATAAAACTCCTCCTTGTGGGCAGCCGCTTCCTGCCTTCGCTTCAATAGTGGCTTCACCTAACGAGGACACAATGATCCTGTTTGTTAAGGTCGCCTTTGTCCACTCGCATATGAAGGCAGGAACTCCTCTTCTTTTAAGCGCGTCCGTTACAGACTCGAAGGAGACGTTATTAAACGCTCCCTCCACGTCCAGAAACGTCGCCACCGCTATCTCCTTGTCATCTAGCGACTTTGAGAGCAGTCTGTTAAGATCATCCAGCGCCAAGTCAGTTGACTTTCCTGGCTGGTATGCATATTGGCGATCGCTAAGTGGATTCTCCATCAGCACGTCGTCCCTAATATACCTGTCTATCAATCTTTCCAGCGTTTTTGCTAGGAAAGAGGATAGACTTATTGGTCTGTATGACTTGGGGGTCTGGTCCATTACCCTACCAACCTTGGGGATATATGTGACTTTCACCCTTCGCCATGCGGTTGGAATATATCTCCATGCCAAACTAGCTTTGAAGATCTTTGTTAGATGCGGGATGATCACATCCTGTCCCTTCTGTAGCAAGGCTGGATAAATCCCGTCCATTCCAGGTGATTTGTATGGCTGGAATTTATTGATGGCCCACCTGACTTTTTCCGGTCTCGTGATGTCGGTAGCTAATTTCCAGTCCGCCTTAGTAGGCCTTCTGGGATGAGCTACCTCTACCGAAGGATTATTGTCAATGGATGAGCTGGGAAAATGTACCTTGGTGAGCATTATTAAGCTTTCCTCCAGGGTTTCTACATACGTTTCGTCCTCTTTCTTCAAGAGGCCGACCTGATTCGCAATACCATCCTTAGCCAGGACCTTGTGGATTCTGGAACATGCGGGAGCCTGTTCGACTTCCTCGCAGAACTTTCGCCACGAGTCTCTTTTGGCTTTTCGGATCTCCTTATTATATTGCGTCAGTTTTTCTCTATAAATGGCCCAGTCCTGGTTGAATTTGGCTTTATTGAATAGCCTTCTTACATCTGCCCTAAGCTTTTGTAAGTGTTCATTCCACCAGGGTGTGTTTTTCTTTCCTTTCTTTTCTCTCTCTGGACAATTCTCCTGGTAAGCGGCCAGAACAGCTCCCCTCACCGTTTCGACTGTCAGTTCGAGATCGTCCGTATCTTTTATGGTGCCGATTCCTCCCTCAAGAGACTTCTCGAGTGAGCCTCTATAGCCTTCCCAATCCGTCTCTCTCGGGTTCCTGAACCTTGCCACCATTCTAGTCGAAGTAATTAAATCAAATCGAATGTGCCTATGGTCGGAACATGAAGGTTCCTCTGACACATGCCAATTCTTTATAGTATCGTACGTTTTTTCACTGCAAAGTGTTACATCTAAGACTTCTTTGCGCGTGGCCGTAACGAAGGTAGGTTTATTTCCTATATTGGCTATTTCTAAACCCATGCTTAAGATGAACTGTAGTAAAGACTCACCTCGACTGTTGATGTTCGTACTCCCCCATGCCAGATGGTGGGCATTGGCATCACATCCCAGTATTAGATGAAGGTTCTCCCTTCGGCTGTAGGTTATAACGTCCTCTACTATGCCTGGGCGGAAGACCTTCTCTCCAGCGAAGTAGGCAGAACAGACCAACCATCTTTTACTACCTTCCTCGGTGGAAGCGGTTAAAATACCTGTAACAAAGTCTCCGGAGCAAAGATCCGGAATCAGTGTACAGTTTACTTCGTTACCATATACAATGCATGCTCGAGGTGTCTCTCCTTTCGCATCGTATAGTAACTTACCTTGTTGCGGCTTCAAGCCTGCAATCTTCCCTCCGTGGAGCCATGGTTCCTGCAGTAGGGCCAAGTCCAGGCCTTCCATGTCAAACCTTCTGCACAAAACCGCCGACGCAGCTTTAGCATGATGAAGGTTGACCTGCAGGACCTTTACTCTGCCTTCCTCTAAACTGAAGGCTAACTTTCGGGTTTTCCCGTGTCCTCTACCCCTTCCATGGGAGCGGCCACCCGCTCTGTGGCTTCTAGCCTTCTGGGCGGGTTTGTAGCACTCCCCTGCAAGTCGGTACGGACTTCTTTCGGGATTATTCCTTCTTTAGCTCCTTCCCTCGACTTATCATCCTTAGGGCGAGCCTTGTGTTTGGTCGAAGTGTTAACCTTCTTTGGCGCTGCTTTAGAGCTTTGCCCCTCTGAAGGTTTTACTTCTTTTCTTTTTTGCTTAGCCTTGACTGCCGAGGTTGCGGCAGTTACGCCTTGCAACCCCGATGGTCCGGCCTCTGCAACCTTCTTAATGTACCCATCATCCTTGACACGGAATTTAATTCTTCCGATGCCAAAGTAAGGACACATTTGAAGTTTGTTGAGTTCCTCAAAGGACTCTTTGTCCATTGAGAGGACCCATACCTGCCCTTTTTCTGCAGGTGTTTTGCCCAAAACGGTCCATATAAGGGTGTTGAGCTTTCGGTTGCTGACCCTTAATCGAGTCAGCACACTTTCCGCCCCCAACCTCTTTCCGTCCTCGTCTGGGATGTAGACAGTGCAAGAACACGGCCTCTCGACTTCACTCTCGTCCTTAGCCTGGAGGCTTGCACCTTCCCAAGGCTTCAGAGTGGGAGTAGTGTCCCTGAGCCATTGTGCGCTTGCACTATCCGCGCACGTCATTACCAGGTAACCGGGCTTGAATGTGCTCTTTAGCAGCCTGATTTGCGGCCCTTCTTCTGGCGTTCTCTCCAGAGCCTCCAAGATGGATGTTTGCACTGCCTTAAGCTTTGTGGGTTCCATCCTCACTCCAGGGAAGCCATCACATACTACAGCCACCTTTGCCGAGCAAAGGGCTTGTGTAAAAGTCATTTCTGACTTCCTCGGCCTCTTTTTGGCTTCCGCTGGCGGCGTACTGTCGTCCGACCTTTGTCGCTTCTTTGTAGACTTTTGCGTAGCCATTTCCAGCTTTTGCTCCGCCTTCTCTTTAGACTTAGGGGGATTGTCCTTTTGTCGTCCAAGCACCTTGGTGAGGTTGGCCTTGATCACCGAGCGCTTGGCTTCAATGTAATCCTGGCCTTTTCCCACCAGATCCCTTACTTTCTTTTTGGATGCCCCGGCCAGCCTGGCCTTAATAACCTCCTCGTCTGTCATTAGATCCACCTCCTCTAGGGAGGTGACTCTGACCGCCTTCCTTTTGGTCGGCTTCGCTATCTGTATAGTAGTGCCTTCAGGGCTTTCTACTACGGGTTGTTCGGGAATATTGGTTTCCATATTATTTTCCATATTGTTCCCACGAGTAGCTAGGGAATTGCAGTCCACTCGAGCAGAGCCCCGCATGCCCGAGTAAGGCTAATTACTGTGAGGTGTCGCCTGGTTCCTTACAGGAATCGCTCTCGACCAACTACGCATGGCCATTCATCCTTCGCCGCGATGTCTTCCAGCTTGAATTGCGGATTTTTTAAAAGCTGGTTTTCTCCATCTGGACTCCTCTGTCTGGGTTACCATTCCATAGCCAAAAGGTCCCCGTTTTTTGGCGCCGGGAATTCGCCATTCATCCTTCCGTGAGGATAAGGACTAGTCGGTGATGCATGCTGAGATGCAGTTGGGCTGGTCTTCTCTTCTACTGGTATTTATTGGTGTCACCTATTTGGCGTCAGTGACCCCACCAGTGCCTCGCCGACAATTTCCGAGCTACGAGCTTCCTGTTGGGGTGTGAGGGGGCGGGAAGTTGGATAGGGTGAGTCGGCTACTCCTAGATAGTCTGTCGAGGAAGGCTCGAAAAGTGTGTGTGTGTGTGTGTGTGTCAGGATCGAGGGCGGGGTCCCCGCACCGGCAGACGCGTCTAATGCGTGGGACCCCACCGCCGCCGGGTTTTGGAGTTTGGCGACTGAGATTAGAGAAATTTGGAGTAGCCGTAGGGAAGTTGGAAGGGTAAACTAAAAGCTGAAGGCGAAGGCGCCGCAACTGTTCGCCTCAATTGCCACGCCTTTCTTGCGTCCAGCGGCGGTGTCCGGCGGCCACCCGGTGCACAGGCGCTGGACGCTTAGGGACTGTGTTTAGTTTCACTGGTCGTGCTCCCCTCACAATTTCAGGGACCAAGACCAGTTACTCGGCCCTCCCACCAACGTCGAGGAAACGCGCACTTAAGTTTGCTTCTTCATTTCTGTGGATACTCACATGAGAAGAAATCCATATACTTCTGTTGAATGCAATTTTTAGATTCCCCATGTCTCTAATAACATCAACGTCTGTTTTGCCTTGCAATTCTTAGAAGGCACAGATTAAAGCAAAGTTCTGAATTTGGTTTCGAAAATTAGTTTACGGATTTTAATATCAGATGTCGCTATTTGCTTCTATACGAAGCCATGTTAGAGTTGCTTCCCAAGACAGAAAAGATTTATTTTCACGTTCAGAGCGACTGTGAAAGCCGTTCTGATGAGGCGTATTAGGCCGAAATAGGCGGATGCACAGGCGCTCTGTACGTGAAATCAAATATTAACTGTCTTTTCCTTTTTATATTTACTTGAATTGATAACAAAACGGGCACCAACTCCATTGCTAGATTTTGAAGAGTCTGTAAATATTTTGGAAAAATTTTCATAAGTTTGGATTCTATTTGACAAAATAGTTTTTATTTCTGAGGGACGTATTTCCGACTCAAATATACATTACACTGTGGAATATTGATTGACCAAGGGATATGAGGATCGGCGATGTTTGGATAGAATATGTCAGGAACATCAAAGTTTATTTTCTTACAATATGTTCTAATTCTCTCATAGTATGGTTTTCTTAGTTTATCATAATTAAAAGTTGGTTATATTTATATGTGAAGGTGTTACTGTAAATAGGTTTTTCTGGATTACAGTATACCGAGGATGAATGTGTTGATGTCAGTTGCATTCGCCTGTGGTAAAGGGCTGGCTCACCAAGTTCAGCGTATATGCTTTCAATAGGTGTACTTCTAAATGCTCATAGTGCGATTCCTAGACCATTATTATGAATTATATTTAGATAATTTAAAATAGACTTTCTGGCAGAACAATAAGCGATGCATCCATAATCGAGTTTAGACCTGATTAACGATTTGTATACTGATAATATTGTATTTTGGTCGGAACCCTATTTCCTGTTTGATAATGTTTTTAAAATATTTATTCTCTTATGGCAAGTTAATTGTAATTGCTTTATATATTCTCGCCATGTCAGTTAGTTGTCTAAATCCATCGCCCAATCTTTGTTTTAATAAATATCTCGAAAAGCCTAATACGGATTGTGAGTATAAGATCCTTTTCCCTAACATTTATCAAAAATATTAATTTGGACAATGGTTTTCTGTTAAATGGTTCCAAACCATTGTTCACTAGGAACGGAAGTGGATACGTCACATAGGTATTTTTGTGCTTCCTTATATAACTTTCTACCCATAAATCGAGCAGATTTTCTTTGAGGTTATTTACGGGAAGATCAATATATTGAGTTAGATCATCTCTTCATTCTGGGACCTTTTCTTTTTTCTTTATATGAGGCATTTTTTGTGATAGTCTCTATGGCGAATTAAACAAACAATAAATTATTACGAGAATTAATAATAATTAAATTAACACCAACTATATTTCCTTCGATAGCCCTGGCGAGATGAATGAACTTTAACTCATAGGTGCAAATAATTATCAAAATTTTAATGGTTGCAATAAACAATCAAAAACAATTTATAGGTACAGGTAAAACTAGGTGAAGTTACCGCTAATTACCATGATTTACACTACTTTACGAAACAACGAACAAAACGAATTCAATATGAGTGCATTGGTTCACTATCGGGTTGCGTCTTTTGCTCTTAACGACTTACGCTCTTGTGGTTTAGCGAGGTGCATTCTACGAGCCCGAGCGGTACTATTACATACAGGGATCGTAGGAATACAGGGAGGACAAATGTATTGATTAGTTCACACAACCATATTTGAATTTAAACAGTCTCATAGATCTACACCTTCTTGCCTTTTACCAGAGTTTTTCAGAAGCAGATGTTGAGTCATCTAATGAATGATTTATCCTGAGCGTGTATAGTTTCAAATCTTGGGTACAGAGCGTTAAAAAATTAGAAAACATCAATAGATTTATTTTTTTTTTGTCACAATACATTGAATCCCAAATATCGATACATATGTCGATATATCAAAAGTTGAATGTCGATGATATAAAAATGAATATCACGAATGATATAAAAAAATCGATAAAACTTTAAAATTTATCGATATATTTAATGTATTGATATATTGTTGGCATCCCTAGTGGGAAGAGCAATTTCTTAGCTTAGAAATTTAAGTGAATGATTTATAAGTTGTTATATATAAGCTCCACTCAATGATTTAAGAAATATGTAAATTAAACTAAGAATTACCGTTAAGATTTCAGCTAGCGATAGGAGAAGGAATTTTAAAAAGAAAAACTTTCAACATGACACATGCCCAATATACTAAAATATGATTTCAGATTTAATTGTTCACAGTTTTACAATTATATTAGTCAGAGACACTATTTTTAATATTTTTAACGTCAAATTAATCTATCGCTACAATAATGTTATCGCTATTATGTAAGAGTGACTTAATGTAGTAAAAATGGTGAGGAATTTCAAAAACTTAAAAATTTAGAAGGTACGCAATATTTTACAACTATTTAATCTTACTTTTGGTACGTAATCATTTTGCAAAGTATGATAAAATTATAACATGTTTACATTTAAAGGAAGAAAATAATTTTGCAAATGTTAGATGCCCACTAGATACGTATAAATCTGCCTATATTTGTTAGGGAAATTAAATAACTCTACAAACAGCATAACGTATGGTCCTAAAGTTTTGGGAAAAATTTCACCTGGTCTGATTGAGAAGCAAAATGCATTTAACAAAGAAGGCCATGGAATTGAAATATCATCAGTTATTGACATTTAATAAACAAAGCAGAATATTTTGGTTTGTGCTCTGCAAAATGTCTTATAAAATTGATATTCGTCGAGGTGTTTATAATATGGTTGGGCGAATGTCGAAACGAGATATTGTTAATATGTATTTATCGAGATCAAAACATAAGCAAATCGACAATTTATCGCACAATCAGAGAATGTGAAGAAGGGATACCATGTGTTAACTTGCGTAAAAGTGGCCGACCGCGGATTTTGAAACTATAAGAGAGGCAAAACTAATTGAAGCAAGAGAGAATTCCGAGATGTTGCCGCGCGTTAAGGCGGGTGCATTTCGTTAACAAGTTGATCGTGATGGACGATGAAAAATATTTTACTTTGTCCAACTCTGAGATGAAGGGCAACGATGGGTTTTACAAGAACGATTACGAAAATGTACCTGATGAAATAAAATTCAAAAGTAAGAAAAAATTTGAGGACAAAATTTCGGTATGGTGTGCAATTTCTGAGGCTGGCTTTATCTCACAGCCCTACATTGGTGTTGTTCGAGGCGAAGCCTTAAACGCAAATATTTATATTCAAAGATGTCTCTCTAAATTGCTTCAGTTTGTGAACACACATCATGCAAATGATCAAATAGTCTTTTGGCCAGATCTTGCTTCATGTCATTACGCGAGGATCACAAGGGACTGGTACGAAACTAACAACATTACCTTTGAACCGAAAGCAGACAATCCCCCCCACCTACCTCAGGCTCGTCTATTAAGAGTTCTGGGCAATATTAAGTCGGAAAGTCTATAATAACGGATGGGAAGCACAAAATCAGAAACAGTTAAGACGCTGCATATATACAAAAATTAGAGAAATTGACGCCGATGTCGTCCAAAGGATGCTGCAACGTGTCAGGGGAATTATTAGGCAAACCGAAAATAATGGTCCTTTGTCTGTCATTTGAATTTTGATTTATAATAAGGATTCTTCTTCTTCTTCTTCGTCTAGCCATTCACGTCCACATCTGAACATAAGCCTCTTCAAGTCTTCCTTTCCATTGTTTTTTATTGTACGCTACTTGTAGCCAATTTTTCCCGGCAGTCCTTTTCAGATCATCTGTCCATCTCATAGGAGGTCTGCCTCTGGGTCTTTTGTGTTGGTATGGTCTCCAGGTTAAAATTGATCTGTGCCATTTGTTTAGATCGCTCCTAGCTACATGTCCAGCGTATTCCCATTTCAACTTTAATGATGTGTTATCCATGTGTTTGTTTTCTTGTCCTTAAGTGATATACCTAGCATTGCTCTTTCCATCGCGTGTTGAGTGACTCTAAGTATATTCATATTCTTTTTTGTGATTGTCCATATTTGTGCCGCATAAGTTAATATCGGAATAATGCATGAATTCAAAAACTTTAGATCTAAGATGTAATTGAATTTGTTGATTTCTGAGTATATAGTTCAGTTTACCGAATGCTGCCCAAGCTAACTTTCTTCTTCTTTTTATTTCTTCAGTTTGAATTTCCCTATTTAGTATTATTTTTTGTCCTAAGTATATATATTCTTCAACTTTTTCTATAACTTTATCGTTTATTATTGTCACGGTGTCTTCGGAGTGCATGACTTTTGTTTTGTTTAAATTCATTTTCAGTCCTATTTTAGAAGATTCGGTATGTAGTTCTAAAAGCATGGTTTGCATTTCTTGTAGGTCAGTAGCTATCAGGATTATGTCATCTGCAAATCGTAGATTAGTGAGGTAGCGGCCATTGATGTTTATTCCCATATATTTCCAATTTAGGTTTTTAAAAACGTCCTCCAAAACTAAGGTGAACAGTTTGGGTGATAAAGTATCTCCCTGTTTGACTCCCCTGTTTAATGGTACAGGGTTCGTGTGTTCATTTTCATTTAGGTAATATGTAGCTGTAGCTTGGTTCATAGTTTCTTTTATTAAGTTAATATATCTGCTGTCTATTCTACAATTTTGCATTGCGTTTATTACGGCCGTGTGCTCTATGGTATCGAAAGCTTTTTCGTAGTCTACAAATGCTAGGAAAACTGAAAACTTGTATTCGTTACATTTTTTTATTAATATTTTTGTGGTTAACAGGTGATCGGAAGTTGAATAGCCTTTTCTAAAACCTGCCTGTTCATATGGTTGGTATTCGTCTAATTTCCTTGTTAGTCGAGTAGTTATGACTTTGGTGAGTATTTTAAACAAGTGTGACAGTAGGCTAATGGGTCTGTAGTTTTCCAATTTTCGACTATCACCTTTCTTGTGTAATAAGATTACTTTAGAGTTGTTCCAGCTCTTAGGGAGTTTGCCCTGATGTAAACAACTGTCCACAAGCTCAGTTACAATTGCAATATAATAGGGATAGTTAAGTTAAATTGTTGAATAATTTAATAAAAATATAAGATTATTGTGGTCAGAGTTATATGCTTTTGAAATTTTTCCCACAACTTTAGGACCATACGTTATCGGTCCCAAGATCAGGATAGAAGAGTTACGCCTTTATAAAAATCAGGGTTTAGCTGACCCAGTTCATAGCCTGGGTCTCCTGGAGTACAAGTGAAAACCTGTCATCAGCCTCAAGAAAAGATAATAACATATTATTTATGATCTACAGTCACATGGTTGTGACGTTACAGGCAGTCAGAACAAGTATCTCACAGATAAGACTCCCCTTGTCCTCCTCTCTTTTATTTAATTTGGTCATGCATGGACTGACAGCTAGACTCGGCAACGACAGATTATATCTTGAGCTATTCGGATGACTTGGTCATCTAAGCCCACAAATTCCCAGCACAGTCGAAGATAGAAGTAAACAGGCTCTGACTGTAGCTACAGAATGAAGTTAAAATGTAGGGCCTAACATAAGCCACCAGAAGTCCAAAAGTTACGAAATTTGCGATGAGAAGAAGGAATTTGGAGAGATTCCTCTAACTAAACCTGAATGGTACAAATCTAAAATTGATAAGTGAAGTAAAGTACTTTGGGGTAAAATTAGACTTGAATCTTAATTGGGATCAACAGATAAAACGAATAACGAATAATTATAGGGTGCGGAGACTAAATTAATGGTAGTCAGATGGACTCATGGCAAAATGTGTGTTTTAAAATCAAGGTTATATTGGATTTATAGCATGGTGGTAAAACGAACAATTATATATGCATCAGTGGTATGGTGGCCAAAGGTGCAGCAAAAAGAGTACAATTCTCAAGCTAAGCAAGGTCCAAAAGTTTTCTGAGGGCCTTACCAACAGTACCCCTACTGGACCTTCCTCCTCCACACGTCATTATAAAAAGAGACGAGAATGAGATATTATAGGCTACGAGAAAAACTAAGCCACGTAATGATCAGATCTGGACATAGTTACATCGTAAATGTGGATGGTATCCAAATACCTACAGCTCTAAAGTACCTTTTTAAGTAGACATCTACCCACGAGACGTTTTTAATCAATTTTTTTATTCAAACTAACTACAACTAATTTTGAACATAATAATTTAAAGTTTACTACATTGCTAAATTAATGTCTACCTAATCAAGTGTTAAAAATGTCCTCCATTGTTAATTTGATAGTATCCTAAACGATGGTAGAATGCGTCTATTACATTTCTCCATGCTTCTCTAGAAATTAATATGGATTCATCGATAATTCTTTGTTCAGTTTCGAGTTTTCCGTAGCTAGATAATGTGATGCCTAGATATTTAATCTTCATTACTTGTTTTATTATCTAACCTTCCAGCTCCAATTTACATCTTACTAAATTTACTGTTAGAACCATGCATTTTGTCTTTTTTGGGGGAAATTAATATGATGAATTTTCTGGCGGTTATATTAAATTGGTGCAGCATACGTTGTAAATCATCTTCATTTTGAGAGAGTAGTAATGCGTTGTCTGCATAGCAGATTATTTTAAGTTGTTTTTCTAATATTTTGTTACCTTTTTTATTTTGTAGCATTTTATTTTGAAGTCCCCTCGTATATGTGGTAATTGAAATCCCCTTATATATGCATCATAATAACGAAGAATGTTTTCAATGTTTCTTAGTTCGTATCCTTCAATTTATAATCTTTCGTCTTTTTAGGCCGCCGCCGTCGATCATGAATAATTTTATTGTTTATTTATGTCACAGGCGCAAATTCTTCGATATTTCTTTGTTCAAACCGCCCGATATTGCGTTTTCAAATTAATTTACGTCTTAATTTCCGTTGTGTTTAGTTTATACCCAAAGTGGTTTGTTTATTCTAACTGATGTGAGCAATTTTTTTAGATAATTTCGTCACTCTCAGTGGAGCCGCTGTTAGAGGCAGTGGTTTCGGTGTTAGTCCGAATTTTTCTTTTAATTCGTAATGTTTTTTTGTTTTTTCGTCTTTTGTCATGCGAAAATGTGCAGTATAGTAGCAGTGTTGAGTTTTAAGTGCAGTCGATGAGGTTGACAGAGATAACGGAAGAATGAAGTCGTTTTAGAGGTCGGTCAAAAAGAAAACAGACAAATATGTTAGAGAAGTGGTATTTTACTCAAGTAATGTGTTTATAAAGATATCAACATTTCCATTGTCCAGTTTTTAAGAAGCGTTTACATGGTGTGTCCAATGTGCCAGTTTCCACCTCAAACCTCAATGTCCTAAGCAGCCGTTTAGGGATATTTTTTTCACAGTTTGAAGATGTAGTTTTTTGTTCCAGTTATTGAAAGTTATACAGTGAAACTCAGGTATTTTTTTTTTGTGATCAGATTTTAAAAGTAAAGCAGACATTTTTTAAATAAACGTAATAATTGCTTTCATACAAAAAAAATTGTAATATTTAAAGTTGTAAATTTTTATGGTTTGACTTTTAGCTGTCATTTTATTTGTTCAGTTTTGTTTTAAATTTAGTATTAACATATGACAGTTAGCACTATTTTTGACACTTGGTAAATACCTAATCGTATTTGAAATTTTGTTTTTGTTTTTTAAAGAAGGTTAACCACTGTGCATAGTTTCACTTAAAAAGATATTTTTTTTTGATTTGTAATAATTTATTTCTGCTACAAATTGTCGCCCATTAACAATTGTAAGTTTTTTCTGTATTTTTTTTAATTGTGACTATTAATATAGTGTTTTTATGTTCTCTATGTTTTGTAACTGTTTGTGGTGACACAAAAATAAATGTTAAATTTTGTTTCTAACATCTGTTTATTTTTTTTACTAACCTTTTTTTGAGTTTAATTTGAAAAAGATTTTTAATGTTTTGCATTTCCGATAATTATATCTCCAGTTACATCTAGCTGGTTGTAATAGGTATGATTAGGCACCTCAAGTGGCGCCCTATATTAAATTTCTTGAGGTGTTTCCTGTTTTGTTTTTGTTTGTCCCAAGAGATTTATGACCCTTTATTTTATTTTTTTGTAGTTGCCCCAATCCAAACCCTCTTGTCTTTTACTTATCCACGACCCCAGCTCTCCTACCAAAGCCTGAGTGCCCGTTCGCACAAGTAGCGTTTATTTTGCTTACCCTATCTTCGCCCCAAGAATTTCTATCCCCCATCTTCTACCCCTAATAGTAATGTTAGGCAAAATAATTTCGTTACAATTTTTTACTTTTTTTTTATTTCATCCATAATCAGGTTGAACAACACAGGACTCAGGGAATCTCCCTGTCTTATCCCATTGCCAGCTTTAATAGGATTGGTTATTTCTTCTTCTACTTTTACTTTTATTGTGTTGTTAAGTCCTTTAATTTGAACCCGTCAAATTCCTTCTTAAGGTCCACGAAACATAAATATGCCGGTTTGTTGTATTCTAATGATTTTTCTGACACTTGCCTCATTATAAATATAGCGTCGGTGCATGATCTTTCCGACCTAACTCCTTGTTGTTCTTCTGCTAGTGTTATAATTTCATTCAGTTTATTTGTTATCACTTCGGTTTTTAATTTCAGTGACGTGTTTAATAAATTATTTCTTTTTAATTTTCCGGGTCCGATTTGTCTCTCTTTTTGAAAAGAGGTATCAGGATGCTTGATCTCCACTCTGGAGCAATTCTGTTTTGTTCTATTATTTTTTTAATTAGTTTTAGCGTTGATTGAATAAACGGTTTTAGTTATCTGTTATTTATATCCAAAAAATCTCTATTTGATTTATTTACATTATTTACTAATAAAATGGATAGTTCGTTTTTGGCAGTGGTCAGGTAAAGTTCTTATCAGTGCGTGAACGAGTCTTCATTAAGTGTTTGTTTATTTGTTTTTTGATTGTAATGATCGGGGATTCGGACGGAAGATATGAACCTCCTGATAGGGGAAAAAGTATAATTATAGATGAAGTGAATATGGAATTTAGCGGAAATGGAAAAAGCGACGAAACAGGTGGTATTGAAAAAATAATAAAACAAAAAAATAAATATAGTTCAAAGGACCAAGGTCCATATTATGTATTTGTGCAAAGTAAAGAAGGAAACATAGGTAAGTTTCATAAAATTTCTACTGCTAGATTAATTTTAAATGCAGAACCGGAGATCAGGGATAACATTTTAAATATTTCTGTAACTGGTAGAAATAAAGTTAAAGTCGAATTAAATTCATTTAATAGTGCCAACAAATTAGTCGAGTCTAAAGTATTTCAAGAAAAAAATTACGAGGCTTATATACCCACTTTCTTTACATACAAAAAAGGTGTAATAAAAAGTATTGACAAGGATATCAAAGACGATGATTTATTAAACATAATTAAACCTAAATATGGAAATAATTTTAAAGTTTATGAAGTAAGAAAAATAAAACGAAAGGTAAATGGTGAGTTACTCCCTACAATGGCAGTTATTGTTAATTTTAAGGGGTAAATGATACCTAAACAGGTAGTAATAGAAAAAATTATTTACGATGTAGACATATATGTTCCACGAGTAATCCAATGCAGACAATGCATGAGGTACGGTCACGTTAGTGCACAATGTAGAGGTAAAGTTCGATGTGGAAAATGCGGCAATGAACATGAAACAAATTCTTGTAATTCGCAATTAACATCATGTATTTTATGCAAAGGAAATCATGAAGCAACGGATAGGAAAAATTGTGAAGAATTTCATCGTCAGAAACAAATTATAACATATATGGCCACAGAAAATTTATCCTATAGTGAGGCTAATAAAAAATATGATAATAGTTACGCAACGGTGACAAAGAATGTAAATAAAAGCACTCATTACTAAGTACCAGTTAAACGCAGACGAAATTTAGAAAGTTATCCTAATTATCAACGTTCAGGATATTCTGACGAGCATAAGGAGATTCTTTCATCTCCATCTACTAGTAGTCAACCGGTATATCAAAATTATAGAAATATCCCTAACTATTCCCAATCAACAATGAGCTCAAATTCAAATAAAAACTGTAAAATAAACTCTGTTTGTGATATGATTATAAGCACTTTTAAAAATGTATTAAAGAATAACTCAATAACTTTAGACAATATAAAAATGTTTGACGATTTTAAAAATAATTTAAGTCGTATTCTCGCAGATAATGAATAAGTTCAAAATTGTACAGTGGAACGCTAGGTCCATTGTACACAATAAAGGTCATTTTGAGAAATTTATTTTTGAAAATAATATTGATATAGCTATAATTAGTGAAACGTGGTTAAAAGAAAAAAATAATATTAATTTCAGTGGTTATAAAATATTTCGGAGAGATAGAGATGATGGTTATGGAGGATTAGCTATTTTAACTAAAAAATACATTCAGTTCACAGGTCATCCAAATCATCATAAAATCAATCAGGTTATGAATATGTCAATAACAGTCAAATTAAAATCAAATAAAGTACTTAATATATATTCAGTGTATGCAAAACCTAATTTAAATGTATCAGAGAGTGAATGGAAAAAGTTTTTTAATAGTTTAAGTACACCATTTTTGGTGGCAGGAGACTTTAATTGTCACCATAATGCATGGGGTTGCGATCAGAATGATAGGGCTGGACTTAGTCTATTAACAGCAATAGAAGACTGTGAGTTATGTTTTTTAAATAATGGGGCCGAAACTATAATACCTAGATTATACACTAGAAATAAATCAGCTGTGGACATAACTATATGTTCCAGTGACATATCTTCCTATTTTGATTGGAACGTTAAAAATGTAGCTCTAGGTTCTGATCACTTTCCAATAATAATTGAAAGCGATGTTGATAATATAACAATAGTTAATGAGAGAACCCGATGGAACGTGAACAGAGCAGATTGGTCGTTATTTTCTTCGATTCTTGAAACTATTGACACCAAAGATATAAATACTGATGAAAATATTAATAACATATATAATACATTTATCAATATAATTAATGATGCTTGTGAATTATCAATACCTAAGAAAAAAATGACGATCAATAGTAAATTTAATAAAAAATGGTGGAACCCAGAATGTGCACAAGCTATAAAATTTCAGCAAGAAGCTTTTTTAGAATTTAAACGAAATAGTACATATGAAAATTACATAAAATATCAGAAAGCAGAGGCAATTAAGAAAAAAACAATATTAAAAAGTAAAAAAGCTTCTTGGCGAGAATTTTGTAATAAATTAAATAAAAATACTCCGGTCCAAGAAATTTGGAAAGAAATTAAAAAAATCAAAAATACTTATAATGTCCCAAAAAATCAAGTAAAGAAAGATAATTGGACTGAAGAATTTTTAAATAAGTTAGCTCCACCCTGGGTTTCACCAAATTTAAATGTAAATCATCCTAAAAAAGTGAATAATAATAACTCAAACTATTTGTTATATGAATTTACTCGAGAGAGTAAAAGAACTAGAATATAGTTTAAAGTGTCATAAAAATACTGCTCCTGGATTAGACAATGTCCATTATATTATGCTGTATTACTTACCAAGGTGTCAGAAAATAAAATTGTTAAATATAATTAATTTAATATGGATGAAAGCTGAATTTCCGGATTCATGGAAGGATTATGTAATTATACCAATTTTAAAACCAAATAAAGATATAGACTCAGCGGATTCATATAGAGGAATTTCATTAGGATCGTGTATTTTAAAAACATTCGAACGCATGGTAAAGAGAAGACTTGAATTATGGTTAGAGAAAAATAACAAAATTAGTGATACACAATATGGGTTTCGTAAACTAAGATCGACATCAGAAAATATAGCTAACCTTATCCTAGACATTAATATATCCTTTTCTGAACGCAAATCCCTGGTATCTCTATTCATAGATGTAGAAGGTGCATATGATAATATCAAATTAAATATCCTCTATCAACAAATGGAGAAGATAGGAATACCCAGTGACTTTGGTAAAAGAATAATAAAACTGTATTCAAATAGGAAATTACAACTTCAAATCAATAATGAATTATTGGATCCAAGAATTTCTAATGTTGGGTTACCGCAAGGAAGCATCCTTAGTCCTTTACTATATCTCATTTATACCTCAGACTTACACAAAAAAGTTAATACAAGAGGAAATGTTCTACAGTTTGCTGATGATGTGTGTATAGGTATATGTACCTAAAGTTGAAATCGATCAAGGTATCAATATAATGAGTAAAATGTTTTCGACAATAGAAGAGTATTATTTTAATATAGGACTCAGCATCTCTACAAAGAAAACCCAAGCATGTATATTCTCCAAAAAACATAGATTACCACAATCTATAGTATTCAATAACGTTAATTTTGAGGTTCAAGCATCCATTAACTATTTGGGTATGGTAATAGATAGGAAGTTATTGTGGAACGAACACATAGACCGCTTAATAAAAAAAACAGAAAAAGGATTAAATGCAATAAGATCAGTGTGTCATACAAGTTGGGGAGCTGATCCAAATGTTACGCTTACCTTTTACAAAGCTTATATTCGTTCAATAATAGATTATGGGTCAATTTTTTATAGTCAAGCAGCGAAGACTCACCTGAAGAAATTAGATAGGTTAGTAAATAAAGTCTTAAGAATAAGTATAGGTGCACTTAAAAGTACACCCATTTCAAATTTAAATGTAGAATGCAATGAACCTCCACTAAATTTCAGAAGAGATTACTTAACGGAGAAGTTTTTATTAAAAATGTATGCAAAGAAAAGTCCAGTAGTCCAAAAATACTTTGAGCTCAGTATTTACGATCTAGTCAAAGAATATTGGCAAAAAAAGCCTACAATTCCTATTATTGAATCGTATAAATACGTAAGGATACAACTTAGTAAGGACATTTCGACTTCAAGAGAATTACCATGTTTTAAAATAGAATTAGAACACTTGGACAGCATAAAAGTAGGATATCTTAGAGACTACTCAGAATTTCCACAATATATCCGGAATAGCATGTTCCAAGCTGACATAAAGTCTATGTTCCCTAATTATTCATATATTTTTTCGGATGCATCTAAATCATATTTAAAGGTTACATCTGCCTTTTACGATCCAGATCGAAAATTTAGTACAGTAGTAGATCTAAATATTAAAACCTCGATATATACCGCTGAATTAATAGCGATATTAGAAGCACTTAAATATATTAGTAATTTCTCAAGAACAAAATCTAATTACGTTATATTCTCTGATAGTAAAAGTTCAATACAAAAAATTGAAAATATTTCTAAATATAACAATATTGGATTTAATTATGTGTTATCTGAAATTATAAACCTGGTGGGTACAATAAAATTAAGAGGATCTAATGTAATGTTTTGTTGGATAAAAGCTCATTGTGGAATATTAAATAATGAAATAGTAGATAAAATTGCTAAATATAATGAACCATCTAAAGAATCAGAATATAAATGTGTAATTGAAGATCTAAATTCTCATCTAAGGAAAAAAATGTTAAATTCATGGCAAACAATGTACAATTTGTCCAACAAAGGATTATATTATAATGATATAAAACCAAAAATACAGTCCTCAACGTGGTTCAAAAACTCAAATTTTAATAAAGATATGATTAGAATACTATGTAGAATAAGATTTAACCATGCTCTGTCTCCGTTACATAAATTTAGAATTAATTTAGCCGAAACTCCATTTTGCGAATGTGGCGAAGAAGGCTCAATTGAGCATTTAGTTTTAAATTGCTCATTAAATATACGATGTATAAACCAATTTATAATAAAAATATACGAGTATATCAATAAGGAAAAAATTAATATTAAAAGACCTTTTAATTTATCAGATTTAATAAAAACCAATAACTTGCATATATATGAAATAATCTTTCGCCACATACGTGAAATGAAATTGAATTTCTAAATGTATTATGGTAACAGTGTATATATTTCAAACATAAAAAGTTAGTTATATAAGTCATTTGTTTTAACCCAGTTGTTAACCTCTCTATCCGTGGTCTAATTTTGTGTTGTGCAAATCGCCTTGATAGACCCCTAGGCGTATGTAATAAATCAGCAAAACCATATATTTTTCTTTTCCTTCCAGTAAAAAAAAAATTAAGAAAAAAAAATAATAAAAAAAAATAATAAAAAAAAAATTAAAAAACAAAAATAAATAAAAAAAATATAATAATAAAAAAAAAAATTAAAGTAGGTACGTACTTATATTTAAGTCAATAGAAGATAAGATTTTATTGTTGTTACGGGTTCTCTCTATAACAATTGTTAAAAAAAAAAAAATTAATTAATAACTCAAAACATGATAGGCTAATAGATTATGTCTCTAGTCATAAAATGAAACTACACACACACATACTAATAAAATGCACTTGTACTTTTCTTTGTTTATACACCCTTAATATAAAATGTCCTGTAACTATTGATAACAGGTTAATTCACGAATCAACAATAATTAATTTTGTTTACACAAAGACAAAGTCAGCGTGAGGAAGTTGTACATTTACATTACGGCACTGTGTAGTAGTTGATGTGATGTGAATTTTAAAAAGTAGATCTAAAGATATGTGATAATTATTTTAAAAAAGTAAACAATAGCATTGATGTCATAAACCTTGCTAAATAGCAAATGGTTTTTCACTGTGTATTCTAATGTTAATTTGGAGCATTAACGAATAGGACACGGTGAGTATTTCAATAAATCAATATATTAAAAATATGAACGAATATTTTTTCCTACGTGTAAATTCATAAAACAATCCCAAATCGCCTTGCAAGGAATAAGCACCCAAGACAGGAACAAACTTAAGGACAAATAGAAGACTTTTTTTCCAAAGGAATTAAATATTAACAGAAATAAATAGTGGAAAAGTGATTATAAAAGTTCATTATGTAAGAGCCACCATTGTGTTAAATACCAACTATGAACGACACAATATGATAAAAAAGAAGCAAATAAACATATGGACACATCCAAACAACGAACAAAATTTTGAAGATCATATCGGTAAATTCCTTCAAGAAAAATCATCAACAAATGATATTAACATCCTAAATGACATAATAGTAGAAGCAATAACAGAAGCTCAAAAGAAATGCTGCCCAAAAAGCGTGAAGGAAGAAAAAATTAGTCTGGACACACAGAAAAAAATGGAACAAAGAAGAATACTGAGAAGCGACGAAAACTCTAGTAACGACGATATAAATAAAATAAACAAGGAAGTATCAAGAGAAATAAGAAAAGACCTAAGAAAATACAAAGATGAGAAAATCATCAAAACTATTGAGGAAAATAAGAGTATGAAAATAATGAGACGCAAACTCACAAATGGAAATAAACAAATAGTCAAACTCAAGGATAGAAATGGCAACATCACATCAAACAGAGAACATTTGTTACAAATTGTGGAATCATTCTATGAGACATTATATAGCAACCAATCGACTCTAGATATAGTTGAATATCAGCAGAGGAAGGTTCAAAATCAGGGTTCCGAAGATATCCCAGATATCCCAGAAATCTCCTTGGACGAAATTTACAAGGCTCTAAAAAAGATGAAGAATAACAAAGCTCCGGGGGAGGACGGTGTCGTCACGGAAGCGATAAAGATAGGAGGCTCAGTACTGATAACCAAAATTCAAAAGCTCTTTAATCTATGTCTATGGAATCAAAATATTCCAACAAAGTGGAATAATTCAATAACTGTACTCTTACACAAGAAGGGAGATATAGCAGACCTGGAAAGATACAGACCAATCAGTCTCCTTAACCATCTTTATAAATTATACACCCGAATAATAACGAACAGATTAGAGACAAAGCTGGATTTTTACCAACCTCGGGAACAAGCCGGTTTCCGCCCTAATTACGGCACAAATGATCACCTGCAGTGCCTAAAAACCCTGATAGAAAAAACTAACGAATATAACCGTCCCTTGGCATTGATATTTGTAGACTTTAAAAAGGCGTTTGATACAGTGGAATTACCGTCCATCTTAAGAGCACTACAAGATTGCAGGGTCGACCACAGATATTGTAATATAGTTAAAAATATATATGAAAATGCCACAACAACCATAAGTCTACATTCAGCAACTAATAAGATAAAGATAAAAAGGGGAGTCAGGCAAGGTGATACCATGTCACCAAAGCTGTTCATTACCGTTCTTGAGTATGCATTTAAAAGACTAACATGGCAACAGAAAGGAATATCCATCGATGGAGAAAGATTAAACCATCTACGTTTTGCGGACGATATCGTGCTTCTGTCAGATAATCTGGGAGAGATCAAAGACATGCTCCAAGAACTGAATTACATACTACAAGAAACTGGGCTGGAGATAAATTTCGAGAAAACCAAAATGATGACCATTATGGTTCCCAGCGAAGAGATACAGATCAATAACAACAAGGTAGAATTAATCGATAAATACACATACTTGGGTCATGAAATCAGAATAACCAGAGACAACCAAACCTGCGAGCTAAATAGACGAATCACGTTGGGATGGGCGGCATATGGAAGGATGAGAGACATTTTTAAAACAAATACTCCAATTCACCTGAAAAGGAAGGCATTTAACCAATGCATCCTACCAGTCTTGACCTACGGAGCAGAGACCCTAACTTTAACGAAAGCTACTGCCGAAAAACTGAGGGTAACACAAAGGCGAATGGAGAGATCAATGCTGGGTCTGACCTTGAAAGATCGCGTGAGAAATGAGGAGATACGCCGACGAACTGGCGTTGACGATATTATACTGCGAATCAATAAACAAAAGTGGAGGTGGGCTGGACATGTTGCTAGAATGGAAGACGGAAGATGGACGAAGAGATTATTGGAGTGGAGACCAAGAGCCGACAAGCGAAGTCGAGGCAGACCACCCACCCGATGGACCGACGACCTAAGGAGAATAGAAACAAACTGGATTGCAGCAGCTAGAGATAGAGAGAACTGGAGACGTTTGGAGGAGGCCTATATCCAACAATGGATGTGAAAACGGGGCTGGATGATGATGATGATGATTATGTGATTAATTCATATTTTTTTCTTCAATTCGTTGAATTGTTAAAGTTAAGCTAACGTGCAAAAAGCAGAATTTTTTTTGCAATAATAGCATAAATTCATGTATAATTTGAAGAAATCCGCTAATACGATTGTTAATATACGATCGTGCTACTCTAGATTAAAAAAAGGTGGTACCGTAGGCAGTACGGTAACACCGCCTACCGTATTATTTAAAACTTAAATATTATTTTTAAATTTTAATAAAGTAACTTTAATATTTATTTATTATTTATATTAAAAAAAAAAGTATATGCTGCCTGCATTTTTGTCAGCCATGCAGTGTTTACTTTTGACAGATCCGTCAAAGTCAGACTAAATATTAAAATAACAATAAAATATAAATATCATTTTATAGTAAATTTAATTATTATATAAACTAAACAAGATGTTTAAAAATAAACTTTGAGTGCCGTAAAACGGGGCAAAATTGATCCAAAGGGGCAAAATTGATAATTGCAAATTATTCTGAATATTTTCATTTCTACTGAAATCCAAGAAGCTTAACAAACGTTTGACAACGTCGCTTTAGTTAGTGAACACTAGCGTGAAATCTGTGATTGTTTGGTTGAAGTAAGTATATTTTTTTATGGCTATATTTTTGATAAGTTTCTTTAGCTTCCTAACTTTCCGGTGCCTGAGAAAAACTACAAAAAAATGTGGGATCTTAACAGTAACAGTTACATGTTCTCTGTCAACACATCTAAACACGCTATTTTTCAGGGTATCAATTTACGCGGGAAATTTAAAAATTCACAATGGGGCTAATTTAATCAAGTCTGTGGAGCAAAATTGATCTCCACCGGGGGCAAATTTAATAACATTTTTTTTAAAGAAATCTTAAATTAGTGCATTCTTTTCAGAAAAAATGGTTCGAAATTATATAAGGAAACTTGGTGCTAGACTATATAAGGATTATGACGAAGTAAGGGTGGAAAATGCCCTCCAGAAAGATCTTGCGGAAGGATGGTCCTTACATCGCGCTGCCGAAGAATATAAAATTCCCTATGGAACCCTTAATAACCGCTATAATGGTCGACATGGAAGAAAAAATAGTGGGCAGACTGTATTTTCCGCGAACGTAGAAAAAACTATTATATAGAGTGCTGCAATATACGGCGAGTGGGGATTTACCCTTGACTTGCGAGATATAAAATATTTAGCCAAAAGTATTTTGGATGACCAGGGTCGACAAGTGTTTCTTTTCAAAAACAATTTACCTGGAACTGACTGGGTCTATTCATTACTGAGACGGATAAAGGAGACATGATGATATTTCAACGCGGCACCAAATATCCCGAACGGGTTTTTAATTTTACCAAAGCAGCAACGACTATATGATATATATGATATGTGCTTCGGCTTCAGGATTGCTGTTACCACCATATATAATTTATAAAGCAGAAAAAATGTGGTTACAATGGACTGAAAATGGTCCAAAAGGATCACCTTGCTGTACTGACAGATGCTGCTCTGTAGGTTCTCGATATAATCGTACCTAACCTAACCTAACCTATCGTGAATGGATAGATTCACAGACATTTACGGATTGGTTTACTTTGACCTTTTTACCACATGCAAAACGTCTTGAAGGGCGAAAAATCATCATAGGAGTTAACATTTTTAACACTTTCCTCACATTTTACCGATGAGGTGATATCTTTATGCGAACAAAACAATGTAGGCTTGTTGGTTTAAAACTCAACACATTTGACCCAACCACTTGATGTCAGTTTTTTCGTCCCTTAGTGAGAAACTCTTAGTGATTGGAAAAACTGTCACCCCACATTAACCACAATAAATAAGAAAGATTTTCCAAACTTGTTGAAAACTGCCCCTTCAGCACATGGACAAAAAAAAACAAAAACAGCGGACGAAAACAGAGCTATAAAACGAATTATTGTTTCCTCCTTTGCAGCCACGTGAATTTACCCTTTCTCCCCCGAGAAAATTTTAAATAAGTTACCTAGAGAAGGTGAAAAATTAGAGCGCCAAATCGATAACCTTTTGGTACATTATCTAAATGAGAAAAAAAATTCAGCTGCACCATCCAGGCGAAATATTAAGAGAACCGAACTAAATGTCGAGCCAGAAAAAGTGTTGTCTCTCAGCAACCTGATGAAAATGAAAGAAATAGTCTGACAATAATGATGGGGTTGAATATTTTGCCTATAAAAAGGATGACATTAAAGAAGGAGTTTTTCTGTTAGTAAAGCTATTGGGAGGCAGAAGGAAGTTTTTAAATAATTGATTACTTTTGATTGTAAAACCTAATTTAGGGCATATTAGCATATTTTTGTTTTTTGTGTGAATAAAATAAGTTTGTAAAAAAGCAAATTGTGGTTTAAATTTCAATGATTAACTTCGATCAAGTATACATTTTTCAGAATGCTTACATTTTTTGAAAAATATTTATAATGTGGGGTGAACATGATCGTCCGACATTACATATTATGCTATTTTCATTCACTTAAAAAGGGGTGATCATCCAGCATTTTTTAGTCAAAATCCTAACAAAAAAAATATTTTTTATGGAGAAATATTTTATATAGATCTTGTTGTTCATATAAAAATATGTAGTGAATTTTACAATTTACTATCATATTTTTAAATAATTTTAGAGTGATTAATTTCACCCCATTTTACGGTATAGTTTGAAAGAAATTGATTAACAACTAACGTTAAAAAATTAATAGATCGCGAGTATAAATATTATTAGTAGTGACGTTTTCGTGTCGTGACAAGAAAACAGTTACATTAGTATTAAAACTTCGCTTCAAAACATATTAAAATCGGTCTACAAATAACGGAAAAATAACAACATTTTTATCAGTTATCAGAATATCAAAGTGGCATGTCGATATCTGTATTTGTTAAAAACTTATTCGCAAAAAAGTCATACCTAAAAATTGACTACATGTAATCGCCATTTTGGAGGTCATAAAAATTAATAATTAAATTTTTCCTAAACACGTACATAAAATGTAAGTCTAGGCTACAAAAATGATCACTAAACTTTTTAGAAAGTAGGCAACTGGATCAATTTTTATTTACATATTCAACTTGTTGCTAATAAACACATTAAATTAAATATTTCGTAAATAAATATTTTAATTAAATATTTATTGTAGGTAACTTAAATCAGTGCCTTATTTTCAGGACGTTTTAAGAATACACGCTTTTCCTATATATTGAACATTTTTAAAACTCCTTCGATTTTTTGGAAATATTTAAACAAATTATTAACCGATTTTGATTTATCAAATCTCAAATTCACTGTTTTTAAGCACTCAAATAGAAAAAAGTTAGAAATAATTACTAAAAATAGTCTCTTTATCTCATTTTTCTAAGAAACTCATTTTTCTCGTTTTTTACATATTAAATAGTTGTTAAAACAATGACCCACACGACCAAAATCGAATTACAACATGCATGCAATAATTCTACTGGGATAACTTTGAATTTAAAACAAAACACACGAAAACAATTGTCATTGCTAACCTTTATGTTCAACGAACGTGAAAATGAGTATTCAAATAGTATTTTATCAGTGCTTTTTACATCAAACAATATACTTTTAAATAATTAGTTGACGAATTAACACATCTAATTTTATTTTTACGCCATTTGTACTAGCTCTTATGCTTTACAATTAAAGAACAAAAGCAAACGGTTGAATGCAATTAAAAAAGAATTTTTAAAACAAAATTTAATAAAAAAAAATCACACTACCAAACACAGATCTCTTTATAATATTTTGTTTTTTTTTTGTTTACTGAATATAATATTTTGTTTTTCCTATTGCAAGAAATACAAGTTATTAACTTTTATGTTATTTCAAATTTATTATTTATTAGGAAAGTTCCGTATGATTTATCCCACATAGAAAAAGTCTCTTGACAAAAGAGAATAGACGGCTTGAAACTGAAGAAGAAATCCTTTTCATGGACAAGGCGCCAACATTTTCTGTGTAATCGTATTTTTAGTATATGGAACAGTCTCCCAACGGAAATTATAAATTTCGTATCTATAAAATTTTTTAAAAACAAACCAGGCTGTTACATGTTTGTAAACTGAACAATACTATATACAATTTTAGTTCATAGTTTATTTGCGTAACTAATTATTTTGTAATGTATTATTTCATTTTTCTTGTAAAGGGGCTAATGGGTCTTTATGACCCCAGCCCTTATTACTATGTAATAATAATAATAATAATAATAATAATAATAATAACACCCAAGATCCAGCCAAGTACTGCCCAATTACTTGTCTTCCAACTTTGTACAAATCGGTCACATCCTGTGTGGCCCGGCGTATCTACCAACACTGTGCTCTGAACAATATCATAGAGTCTCAACAGAAAGGATGCGCTAAGGGCTCCATGGGCTGCAAAGAACAACTTATTATCGACTCAGTCGTTTCTAACCCGGCATATACAAAAAAGAAACCTTTTTACTGCCTTCATTGACTACAAGAAGGCTTTTGATTCAGTGCCGCATGAATGGCTTATAGATATATTGAAAATATATAAAGTCGATGATAATCTCGTGACTTTTTTGAAGCATATAATGGCAGAGTGGAAGACTAAAATTCACCTTCAAATACCTGGTGAAACCAATATCGAAACTGAAGATATCCCTATTAACCGGGGCCTTTTCCAGGGAGACTCGTTGAGCCCACTTTAGTTCTGTGTAGCGATGAACCCACTCCCTCAGCTGCTGAACTCCACTGACTCAGGATTTAGCATCAAAAATAACAACACTGTTGTGGCGAAGCTAAATCATCTGTTGTATATGGATGATTTAAAATTAATGACTTCCACTCGAAACCACCTAGATCAGATGCTAAAAACTGTAGAAAATTTCTCAAATTATATCAGTATGCATTTTGGACTGATAAGGTTCAGTCCGGAGGTTTCGATATGCAAGATGGCCAAAACATCGAGGCAATGGGTGAAAATGATATGTCCAAATATAAATCGGTCATATCTTAATAGTAAAAATTTGTTTAAGGCATTAAATACGTACGTCTGTTCCGCGCTGAGCTACTCGTTTGGTATAATAAAGTGGTTAAAAACGGATATAGAGGGTATCATCCACGCAGTGCAGTAGAGAGAGCAACATTACCGCGTATCAAGGGGAAAGAGGACTTATGGATATAGGTGAGCAATTGGATAAACAAATTGTTAATTTAAAAACTTATTTTCCGGTACTGGCTGAGACATCTACTTTATATCGAGCCATTTGCGCAGTAGATGATACAACGCCGCTTAAACTAAGGGAACAAGAAATGCGCATAAACCACCTGATTCAACAAGAAAAAATGCGCATCTGGATGAGTAAACCTATGCATGGGCGACATCTCAATGAGATCAGCCAGGAATATGTCGACAATACAGCGTCGAACTATTGGTTGACATCAGGAAAGGTGTTTCCCGAGACTGAGGGATTCCTACTTGCCATTCAGGATCATGTTATTCCAACTAAAAATTACCTGAAATATATTGTTAAAGATCCTCAAGTCTAAAATGACAAATGCCGATATGGATGCCAAGCTCAAGAAACCATCCAACATCTTATCGGTGGCTGCCAGTCATTTGTGGGTACTGATTATAAAGAACGTCATGACTCAGTAGGAAAGATTATCGACCAAGAACTAGCTGACAAACTGGGACTTCTTCAAACCGACCATCTTCTTTATTATCAATACGTCCCTGACAGAATGCTTGAAAATAACAACTACAAGCTATACTGGGACCGCACTGTGCTTACAGACCAACCAGTGGCGCATAATAGACCGGATCTGATACTAGTTAATAAACTTACTAGGCAAACAACACTTATTGATGTGGCGATACCCAACACCAATAATTTAAGTGTTAAATACAACGAAAAGATCGCCAAGTACAGAGATCTAGAAATACAAATTAGGAGACAATGGAGAATGGAAAGTACCAAGACAGTACCTATTACTCTACCTACTACTGATGTTATTCCCAAAAACCTTCTAAAGAACATAAAACAGCTGAGTCTAAATGAACATCACTATAAGGCCATGCAGAAAGCTGTAGTCCTCGCGACGACACCTAGGGCTCGATAACACGGAAAGAGTCCCACCAGAGATCAATCCTTTTGATACCGTAGGTATTTGGGATAAGTGAATTTTCCCCTTAGAGGGAGTGTGAGCCATATGGCTAAATCTGGATAATAATAATAATTTACACAATGATCCAGATAACAAAGAGACTGTTAAACTATTGGGAATAACCATAGATAATCGACGGAACTAGTCGGCTCATATCTCACAACTAAAGAAAAAGCTATCAATTTCATTATTTGTTATTCGCCAACTAGCATGGTTGTCAACTTTGAAACATTAAAAATGACATATGTTTCTTTATCCCACTCTCGCCTAAACTATGGTTTAATCATATAGGGCAATTCAACAAATGCACTTCAAATTTTTAGAATGCAAAAGAAAGCTATCAGGATGTTAGCAGAGGTTAGTTATCTAGAACACTGTCGACCTGTCTTTATCAAATTCTAAATTATGCCACTACCTACTCTGTTGATATTTCAAGTTTAAACTGAAATTCACAGAAAACGGGCAGATTTAATAAAGCCATATAAAGCAGTCTGATGTCCACGTTCACAATACGCGAAACTGTCACTACTTACGAACAAATCACTGTAGATAGTCTTTCAGATAAAAATTGCCTAATTATAACTATTACAATATTTTACCAAAAAGTATTAAACAGCTAAGCTGTAATAGTTTCGAAAAAGATAAAAACAAAATATCTTCTGAAATATTGTTTTTACTGCTGAGAAGAATATATGACTCATTGCAGAACATTCACTGAACTGATTACCCTAACTTTGCCATAAATATTTTTCTGTTTAATATGTGTTCTTGTTTGTGATATACTTAAGTTACGTTTTATATTCCTTTTTTATATACTATGTATTTTTTTTTTGACTTGGTACAGACAATATTTGTATTTGTAATGTAGTTAAATAAACTCTAAACTCTTCTAGTTTCACCCAACATTATCAGGACGATAATGTCTAACAGGACGATATCATCAAAAATCGGAAATGAGTCAAATGGGAGCCGGCAATAGTTTTGCCTCTAGGTGAAAGAGAGACATTTTCTAGACATTATATCAACTTTTATAAATGATGAATGCATTAAAGGAAATGTGTAAGAAAAATATATTATTATTAGCATCTGTCTGTTTATCCAAATCTGTCACACAGTATTGATTATTATTTGAATTATTGTTTTATTTTCTTAGTGATTCATTTACTTTTTTAAATAAATATCCCAGTAAGTTGATATAATTTACTATATAAATTCGAATACCAAAAGTGAATCATAACAAGGTGTTTATAGCAACACAGATAGTGGAAACTTATCGATACAAGGACGACAATTTAAAACGAGAATTTTTATTTAAAGAATCTAATTTAGTTTCAGGTTACGTTCTATTATCATTTCGACATTTGTTTTGTCTCAAAAACATTTAATGTGTTTACTACATACCTTAGTGGCGTTTAAAAAAAAGAGAATAGGAAGAACAAAGAGTATCAATCATGACACATAGAAGGTTTAGAAAATACATAACAACTTTGGAACCAATTAGTAACCAAATAATAAAAATTAACCTATCAGGATACAGAGTTAGTTAATTGGGAATATATGGAGTAAATGATGATTAATAGGTACACAACAAAGATACTTTCTTCGAACAATTAAATTGAAGAAATAGAAAAAATTGGTATCACAAAATAAATCATCTTATACAGTGACTTAAATCTAAAAATAGATAAAATGACACGGTGGTTATAAAATTTGGAGAAGATTCCTTAAATAGCAATGGCTAAAGGCTAAATTGGTATATGTGAACAGAACCAATTGACTATCTTACATGGGTTTTTCAAACATAGAGAAATATACAAATAGACATGGATAAAACCCCACCAATAAAAATAAAACGTGGGATAAGACAAGGAGATACGTTGTCACTGAAATTATTCATAACGGCATTAGAGTATGCCTTTAAGATGTTCTTCGTCTACAAAGATGATCCAGGCCACTGATGTACTTGCTCAAAATGCTGAAAGGCCTTCAGAGTCGCAATCTTGCAGTCAGGGTTTTAATTATCGAAAATTAACTAATGTACCAATGTCCCCCACCAAATCAGTAATAAATTGTGAACTACATCCAGAGAAGATCACGGGTTTATATCAAGCAGCTGGTTCTTTCAATGTGATTAAACAACATAATTTAAATACTTGCAACCGCACTTATATGGATTATTTAGAACAAAGCCAACCTGTACCTGATTGTTCCCAATCAATTCAGATTCACTCAAATAATAATCCATGTTTGAATATTGACACCCCAGTTGACCAGCAAAATTACTTCAGCACAAATCAAAATTTGTTGCAAGATGTTCAAAAATTACCAGTTCTTGAAGAAACCGTGGGTATAGACTTGTGTAGTGGTAATGCCGGAGACGTTTCAGCTGATGATATCACATCTGGACCTAGCAAGGTAGCTTACTTTCGTAGCAATAAAAGTGTTTTAAAATCGGCCTATACAGACTTTTTATATGAATAAGAACGAATTTTACAGTACAAGTTCTTTGGAGGTTCGTCTGAGGACGAAGATAGTACAAATGAAACAGATAACAAAAAGATATTGAAAAGGAAAGAGAAGAAAAGAAAAGCGGTTGGTGCTGAGAATGGAACAGTGAGAGAATCAGCATATAAGAAAAAACGGCCTAATAAAGCGAGAGAAAGGCAACAATTATATCGAAGTGGCAAAAGATATAAAAAAAATGGCATAAAAGTTCCAGCAAAATAAATAGGACCAAATCCATGTCAACCAAAGAAATGCAGTAATCACTGCGACGATATATCTGAGGAAAGAAGGTTGAATATATTTAATTACTTTTGGTCACTATCTCCACAGCGACGTCGCGATTGGCTTGTTTCGATGTCAAAGAAAGAATCTGTTATGAAAAAGAGAGTAAAAAACGAAAGAGAGTAAATGTCCAATACATTTCTTTATTTTATTAATGAAGGTGAAGGGCAACGTTAAGTTTGTCTGAAGTTTTTATTATCTACTTTGAATGTATCACAAAGATATGTTTATTATACACTCTCTAATGCTTGTTATGATTTGGGAAAAGAGGATATGCAAGGAAACACTATCCCTCCGAATAAAAGAAAGGATGAAGTCTTGAACTCTGTAAGAAACTTCATTACAAGTTTGCCAGCAGTGCCGTCACACTATGCAAAGAACACCAAGCTTTATTTGCCCAATGAGTTTAAGAACATTACAAATCTTTATAATCTATATAGGAAAAGAGAAATAGAAAAAGGTATAGATGTTGTGTCAGAGAGGTTATTTAGAAACATATTTACGAAAGAATTTAATATCCGAATTCATATTCTCAAGAAAGACAAATGTGTCAAGTGTGTTGGTTTCGAAAATAACCCTAGACCGGAAACTGAAGTAAGAAAGCATGAACATGATAAAGAATGTTGAAAGCAAGAAGAGATTTGAATATCATCAAAGAATTCATGAGAAAAATAGAAGTATCTTGTGTGTCTCGTTCGACTTACAGAAAGTTTTAAATACACCATACGGGGAAAGTATGCTACTTTATTACTAAAAAATTGGCATTGTATAACTTTACTTTCTATGAAAGTACAACAGGAAAAGGCCACTGCTATTATTGGAATGAAAGCCTAGGAAAAAGAGCAGCTAATGAAATTGCCTCATGTCTAGTATCGTTTATGAAAAAAATTGATGACCGTGGGACAATCACGAAGCTACTGCTTTATTGTGACTCATGCCCAGGTAATGTGATCCAAATTAATTTATCTTCTGCCAGGTAACTCTTACATGCCAGTTAACAGCATGAATTCTGTTATAGAAAAAATCATAGCTAAGCATATTATTTGGGAACCTTCATAATGGCCAATTGTTTTTGAATTAGCTCGTAACATTCCTGAACCTTATGCAGTTCACCCTATGCTTCATAAAGATTTCACGCCATGGGATGACATATCAGACAAGACAAATAAAGGAAATCTTGCAGGAAAAATAAGTAAAATTAGAGTCGCTTCATTCAAGAATTCTGAACCAACCATGCAGTTTTCGATGGCTTCAGATGCTCAAAATGAGATCGTACACTTTAGATCCGTAAAGTAAAGAATCCGTCAAATTGTAACTTATATTCAAACCCTTTGTCAATTTCTAAACAAAAATATAACCATCTGAATAAATTGTGCCATTCGAATGTAATACCTTTGCAATATCATAACGAATATTCAAATCTACCTAGAGGTAATAGTGTAAATGATGTCCTTCCAGAGACTGACGAAGAAGATGGAGTTAAACTTTAATATTGCTGATGTGTTTTTTATTATTTTTGTCATAAACATCACTTGTTTTTTCGTGGAAATAAAGTATTTTCTAGTAACTTGGACTATTTCTCTTTGTCTTTTAATGTAAAATGTCTAGAATATCTAATAATGATGCAACGAATATAATAAAATAATAAAATTTAAACCGAGAATGACTTATATTCTTCTAATTTTCACAAAAGACACTTCTAATGGCATTCATCTCATAAGATAAATGCAGTATAAAACATTTCACCTTGTCATAAAATTACTCGTATTTGGCAAATTAGCTGTTTTCAGTTACCTGGTTATATAATGCATTATGCTTTATAATACATTTCTCCTGTTTGCATTCAAGAATCACTTTGTATAAAGCGGTATTACTTTTAGAAATTTATAGCATGAAAGAATTCTACTATTTAACATTTATATTCCTAAGATTTGTCAAGATAGTAAGCTTACAACAAAAATTATGATTTTTTTTCTAAAATTTCAAACTTTAAACGGTCCTCCTGTAAAATTTACAATTGGCGTATTAGCTGTTTTACCTTTCAAGCATTTATATACATATATTTATAATAAATCTCATACATTTGGATGTATCATATAAATATGTCACCTTATTAGATCACATTTGCGCGCTAAACAGTTTATTTTAGTTATTTGTTTTTTTAAAGTCTTTTAAATAAACATTCTTTTACTCTGCCAAAATATTCAATTAAGATAATTGCTTTGAACCCATAAATTTAACCCAGAAATTTAATCGTTTTGTTGATCCATTTAGAAACAGGTAGTTCGTGATTCTACGCAGTTTTGAATGTAAACATTTCGAGATGTAACCATATGAAATATAATATTATTTTCAGTTCCTTAGAAAAAGTTAAGGGAACATCCATAAACTACGTCGTTGAGAAGAGGGAGGAAGGGACTTTGCTTATTACGATAATATGATGGTATACAACAGGAGGGAAGGGGCATGAGCGCACATCTGACGTCGTTTGGTGTATTTCAATTTGTGGCTATAAATATAATTTTTTTAGTTTTTTAGCTTCTACCAGAGGGCGCCTAATTAATTATTTTTGTTATGATACATTTGTAAATAAAGTTTTAGTTAATTTTAAAAAATCCAGAAACAACATTGAATTTTAAAATCACTAAAAAGGGAGTCATGAGTTGCAAATGCGACGTCGACATGGGGGAAAGCCTCGACTGTAAACGACGCTTTAGGACGAAGGGGTAAGAGGTTATTAAAAAATCCAAATTTTTTACGACGTAGTTTGTGGATGTTCCCTAAACGAATGTGCTTTCCAAGGGTTGACTGTAGCCTACATCGACAATTATATAATAAGTTTGTGGTAATATGGCTTGATCCTTGAACTTAATATTTTAACAGTGAGCGTAGAAAAGCTAAGAACATATCCAAGAAAGGGTATGAAGAAATACATCGAGGATTAGGCTTTGGACCTATTAGAAAAGGTGTTGTAAATGTTGGAATTAGCAACAGCATTAGATACTGCGATTATTGACACATTCTTTGGAAAGGAAGAAAGTTAATTTATTAACAATATACTATTTAAAGACAAGAAAAGAATATATACGCGAATATTAAGGACTGCACTATAAGCCAATAACAAGAATTATGCAAGATAATAGTGAAACCATAAGCCAATAAAAAGCAATTGGAAAGAAAAAGCGAAGAACAATCAGGAATGAAGGAAGATTGTAAACCAAGCCATGAGCCATGGGGTTGCTTGGCTTGAAGTGCTAATATATATTTTTTTTATTAGAAAAAAAAAGTCTCCACCAAAAGGTTACTAGCGACGAAACAAAATATAAATAACAAAAGTGAATAACTACAAATTATAGAAAATGTATATAGATCTTAGATATTTAACCCTAGAACCACAGGGCAGGGTCGCCGGTGACCCCACCGCAATAATTTTTTTGACATTCACACACACTCATACATGGGTTCATCCCAACCCCTAGGAACATGAGTATCATTGCTAGTCAGTGGGACCCCCATGGCCGAAGATCAAACCGGTCTCGTTCCAAAAGAGAATTAACATATTGATTGTTAGTAGAGGTTTTAGGTGAAAAAATAATAGAAGGAATAAAAGGAGGTTAATGAGTGGAATGTGCATTCCCAAGTGTATAATGGTCTCACACATTCCGTGTATATGTTTTTGGGTTTTTGTTTTTTATAGTTTTAACCGCTTAGTGAACTTAAAATAACTAAAATAATTAAAAATAAAGCATGGGTTACGAGGTAGGGGTATTTTTTTGGTGAGCTAGGCTCTTTTTTTGGTTTTTTGCGTTTTCTGAGACCAAATCTGTTAAACGGTCGTTTGGAGCTTTTTATGTAGACATCCTTAATTTAGAGAGATTGTAAATAATATAAGAATAAACTATTTAATTCCTAACTTGTTTTTTAATTTACTTTTGACATTTTAAAAAGTATTTGTACTTAAGCAACCGCCACCTAAGCGTTAACTTCCGATGGCGCGCCACGAAATGCTACGTACTCTCTACGCTACTTTACGGAGTTGAAGGGTGGACGTTAACAGCAATAACTATAAAGAAGTTAGCGGCTCTAGAAATGTGGCTGTATCGACGCATACTGAGAATACCTTGGACAGACAAAGTGACCAACACAGAGGTATTAAGAAGAATGGGCAAAGAGATGGAATTGTTAACAACTGTTAAAAGGAAGAAAGCGTCATACCTGGGCCATGTGTTCCGTAATGATAAGTACAGTCTGCTACAGCTTATCGTGGAAGGCAAGATTGAAGGTAAAAGAGGTTTGGGCAGAAAGAAGAAATCCTGGCTGAGAAATTTGAGAGAATGGTTTCAAATACCAGAAGCTGCGAACATAATACATGCGGCACAAAACAGAGAAACCTATCGTTTGATGGTCGCCAACCTTCGGTAGAAGACGGCACATAAAGAAGAATTTGTCAAATATAAATGCTTTTATATTTTGACTTACTCGGTATATTAGTTTTGTTTATTGTTATCTAACAATACATTGTCTGATTAGAAATTATTTAGTAAATTTTTTGAGAAATAACTTTAAAAAACGTTTAAATGTCTTTTATTTTGAAAAATATTTTAGGGTCGCCGGTGACCCCACCTTGTGAAAATCGTTCCATCAAATTCACCTTGTGGTTCTAGAGTTAACTATATTATCATAGAAACACTTTTGACCTAGAGCTTCTGCTAGAGAGTTAGAAATATTGTAACGATGATATTTCTTGATCATATTTACCACAATTTATTAAAAAGTGTTCTTTTGTTTCTAGAGGTTTTCTTTCCACAAGCGGGTTTAAAACATGGTTTTATTGATGGAACAGACCTTGTGTTTTCGTCAAATTGGCCTAGTATAACGATAACATAAATACGGAGATGTTTGTGAAATTGTTGAAAGAATAAATGCTTCCAAGTTTACATGAACCATGTGTTATAGGTTTGGATAATGCTTTTAAAATAAAAGAATTTTTAACGAATGAAAATATTTCATTTCCTCAGGATTCTTTCAAGCCGGAATTACTGCAACTAGCCAAAAAGAATGAAAAACCAAAAATATTTATAGTAGACGAGATTATACATCATTTTGGACATAATGTGTTAAGCCTCTTCCCTTATCAATGTGAATTCGATCCCATTGGACATATTTGGAGAATATGCAAAACTTACTACGATAACTATATTGAAATTAACGTTTATATTGACGCAGGAGTTTTGCAAACATAGCAAGAAGCATTGAATACTACTACTCCTTCAATTTGGGAAAAAGTGTGCGGAAATGTGAAAAGCTATACAAGAATATTGCATATATCGAAGCAATTAACCCAGTCATCGTTTAAAATCCATATAAAGATACCGACGACAGTGATTATGAGTATGTATTTAATTCTTGATGACAATGTAAGGTAATATATTTTTATTTTCTCATTAAGAAGAATTTTGAGTGTTTGTTATTATTCTTTCAGTAAATACTTACCACCACAATTTAAAAGCGGTAGAATTTGTAATTTTCTTCAATTTTTGCAATAATAATTGTATATTTCTCTAAATAAATATAAAATACAGTGGCAGTTAAAACCGTGTAAAAATATAATATATGGAGAAATACTGGAGCCAAACCTTTGAAACTATGAAGCCACAAATCGTAGAATGTGGCGGATGCGCCGGTTGATAAATTAATTCCAAACTAAGGTAAACAGACCTAATAACGGCTCACTTAAGGAATATAGATGTAAATATTAAGGAAACGAGATAATAGAGAAAATAAATTTAAAGTATATTTGATAGTTTTTCATTATCAAAGTAATTAATAAAAAATAAAAATGTGTTTTTTATTCGCCAAAAAAAATTATCTTCACTAAAATGCAAAAAACTTTAATTCCGGCCTATGTTGGGAAATAAAGTTCATTTTTAAATGGCGTTGGCAATTTTGGAGGAGTAACAAAATAGTATTCAGCAGAATTTATGGGAGATTGATTTTAAAATAGGCTCAGAAATCATGAACTATTTTGCGCCATGTAGCTTTGACAGGTCGGAATATAGCAACATTAATCGGCTGCATGATATAATATATTGAATGTGGAACCAGTGCTAACAAAACAATTCCCTTGCTCAATGCCACAGATATATGGCTAACATTTTCATCCAAAAATAACACGACAGGCCGCTTAATGTTTTTTCGTTCAACCATTGATTAAAATAGTTTGCGACATACTCATATAACGTTTCTGTATTCATCCATCCACTTTCATTGTATCTGATACCCCAACCATAGTTGGAACTAAATGTTTTGGTAGCCTTGTATAGGGAAACAAAACCATTGGTGGTGGGATACCTCCACTAGAGGATATTGTTGCTAATACGGTCAGACATTCTTTTTCATCGTTAGCAGTTCTGTTATATACAGTTTTAGACCCTCTTTTGTTTTTCCTGTGGAGCCATGAAAAAGGCTGTTTCATCATAGTTGAATATTCGGCTTGGATCGTCCAACACATCTGTGATGCCATTTTTGACTGAAATAATCTTATACTTTCTTGAACCAATTTCTTATCCTTTCCTCTGTAACGAAGGAACGGCTAGCTGTCAGATTTTGCAATACACGAGGTCTTACTTGCGGATGCCGCGTTAGGAAATGTTGGTACCATCTATTTCCAGAAATTCCAGTCTTAAATACATACATCTTTGCTGCTTTATAGGCAGACATAACACTTTTCATGTAATTTAGGGCCCGATCCAGTTGAACCTTTTGGATAGGTTCCTTCAGTCATAAAGCAATTATTTGGAGATATTTGGTACCGAGAACTACCAACAACAATAGAGAAATTGAAGAAGTAAAATTGACGTCCATAATAAATCGCTGAGCTAGAATTTTGGGACTGGGCAAATTTTTCTGACTATCGAAAGAAGACGTAAGAGTTCCCTTTTCTTCTACTTTTAGTAATGCAAAAAAGCTCTAGCTCTTTTCTTGTGAATAGCTTGGGTAGCTTTAAATATACGGTTTGCGAGGATCGATTGCTTACTTTATTTTTTCTGGAAGTTCCAGGAACGTCGAGCATACATGGTAGACCAAAGCCCAAATTAAACTGCATAAAAATGTGGCGAAAGTAAGAATTTCTCACCATGAAGAGGATTGTTTCATTTCCGGGGACAAATTAATCATAATTAAATTTACTAATACTAACTGAAAACATCTCTAAGCATGTGGTGAGATAACATTTAAAAAGAAATCGACTGTATCTTCTATATTAAAATAAAATACTGACTGTTGATTGATATCTTATATAGTTCTAAATGTACCGTCACCTCACGTGGGTCAAAAGCAAGCTTATGATTCGTTGAAATCGTTGTGTTTTGCTTCCAAGGTAACTTTTAGTCGATTGAAATGTATTGGAATGAATGCGTTTTGACGGTAAATAAAGTGTTGCGCCCATATAATGGACTATGGGGAACTAGTAAGATCAATATTGCATTTTCAACAAAAAGTGTATTTAACTAGATTTGCCTTTAAGCGCCTCAGATAATCGTTCTACGATAGATTCTCGAAACAATTGAATATAATATCGATACACGTCATCTCTTCGTTGACTTCGAAAGCATCACAATATAAACCAAGAATTCTTAATAGAAATAATGGAAGGAAGAATTTAATAGACCAACACAACTAATAGCATTAATAAAAGAAACTCTAAAAGTAGAAAGATAAAGCCGGATATAAAACGAATTAACGGAAACAATATATGTGAAAAAGGGTTATGTCAGGAAAATGTATCTCGTTCAACATCATGCTCGAAAAAATAAAAAGAGACGCAACAGTCAATACTCGAGGAACAATAAATTAATAAAATTATGCAAATAGTAGCGTTTTCAGATGATGTGGACATAATCGGAAGGTCAAGAAGAGAAATACTAGATCTTTCTTTATCTTGCGCCAATCTAATCCACTGTTTACCTGCCACTGCTCTTACGTCATCTACCCATCTTTTTTGAGGTCTTCCCATGCTTCTTGTTGTCGTCCTTGGTCTCCATTCTAGAATTCTCCGGGTCCACCTGTTGTCATTATATCGGGCTACGTGACCTGGCCAGCGCCATTTCATTTTTGTAATTTCTTCCACAATATCCCTAATCTTCGTTCTACGTCTATCTCGGTGTTTCTAATCTTGTCTCTCAGTGATATTCCAAGCATGATTCGTTCCATTGTTCTTTGCGTTGTTTCTAATTTTTTAACAGATTTTTTGATAAGGGCTACTATCTCCAAGCCGTAGGTACAAACTGGTAGTATGCATGTGTTAAACACCTTTTTCTTTAAGTTTACAGGAATGAAGGTGTTTTTCAAGATATATGCTAGTTTGCCGAAAGCGCCCCATGCCAGTTGTGGTTATCTTTTAATTTTAGCATCTTGATTTGGTTTTCCTAGTTTGATGACATGACCTAGATATACATAATGTTCAACATGTTCTATGGTATGATTTTGTATTGTTATATTTGTCTGGTCTCGGCTCAGTATTTTTGTTTTACTGTAGTTCATTTTTAAGCCTACCGCTCCTGAAACTGCATTTAATCGTTGTAACATATCATTTAGTTCTTTGGTTATTATCGGCTATTAAAACTATGCCATCTGCGAATCTCAAGTGGTTTAAGTAAGATCCGTCGACGTTGATACCCTTGTTGTTCCATTGTAGTTTCTTAAAAATGTCTTCTAGAGCAAGGGTAAATAGTTTGGGAGAGATGGTGTCTCCTTGTCTTACTCCCCGTTGTAGTCTTATGGGATTAGTTTTTGTGCTTTCGTCCAGCTTTATCTGCATGGTGGCATTTTCATATATGTTTTTAATTATGTTAGTGTATCTTGAATCTATACGTGCATTTTCTAGAGATTCAATCACTGCCCATAATTCGATGGAATCGAATGCTTTATGGAAATAGACGAACACCATATCAATTGGAACATTATACCCGGTGCATTTTTCTATCAGTGTTCTTACGGTGTGCAAGTGGTCTATGGTACTAAAATGTTTTCTGAATCCAGCCTGCTCGATTGGTTGATAGAAATCGAGCTTATGTGTTAGGCGGTTGGTTATGATTTTAGTTAGTAATTTATACAGATGTGATAGCAAGGATATTGGTCGGTAATTCTCGATGTTTCCTTTGTCTCCTTTCTTGAATAGTAGAATGACTTCGGAGTTGTACCATTCTTGAGGAATCTTTGCTTCATCAATTACTTTATTAAATAAAATATTTAATACCTGTTCCATTTTTCTGCCACCAATTTTCAACATTTCAACTGTAATTTTATCCTCTCCCGGACATTTATTCGTTTTTAGTTGATTTAGGGCCATTCTTATTTCATAGTCAGTTATGTCCGGTATTTCTTCTGAGCCGGTGTTAATTATTGTTCGTTCAGTACGTCGTTGTTGTGGTTGTGTATTTACCGAGTATAATTTAGTGTAGAATTTTTCAATGGCCTCGCTTATTTCCTTTTTATCTCGGACGGTGACTTTTTTCTCATTTTTTATTTCTATGATTTTTGTTATGCCGCTTGAGTTTTTTGCTTTCAGTACTTTCATATTGCAGTTATCTTGAATTATATCTTTTATTAGATTGTTAGAATAGTTTCTATGATCGTTCCTAATTTCTTTCTTCACGTTTTTGTTGAAAATTTTGAAGCTGTCCGAAGTTCGATATGTTCTGTTTCGTCTTTCTTAGAGTAGTTTAATTGTATTAGGTTGGAGTTTAGATGTTTTGGCTGTTTTCGTGTTTGAGCATATTTTCTTAACCGATGTTGTTACAGTTACTTTTATTTTATTGGCTAGTCCATTTATATCCATTTGTTTCAGTGTCTCTATTGATTTTAGTCTTGTGCTTAGCTCTTTTTGCTATTCCGTTTGTTTTTAAAACAGGACATCGGCGGTTGGGTATCCTTCTCGTTTAATAAGTTTGTTTCGTTCTACTTTCGTCTGTATTTTAATATTCGCTCTAACCAATCTATGATAACCAATAAATGTTACCATGACTTAATTAGGCAACCAAGATCAGAGAACGTCGCAAGAAAAACAAGATGCCAAGTATACCAAACCTTAATGGGTCCAGTACTCACATATGGTTCAGAAAACTTGACGCTTTCTAACAATGAAACAAGATTATTGACTATCTTTGAAATAAAAATCTTGCGACACATATACAAAGGCAGAAAAAAATGAAATTTGGCGAAGAAGCTATAACTTTTAACTATACAAAATATACCAGAACCAATATCACAACATTCATTAAAATAGGAGTGCTGCGTTGGATAGGACATGTGGAAAGAATGGAGGAAGGCGAAATACAAAACAAAATAAGCAAACAAGTGCCAGCAGGAAAAAGAACAAGAGGAAGACCGAAGCTGAGATACATCGAACAAATAGAAAATTATATAACAACCTTAAAAACAAGCACGAAAGAGATCAGAATGGAAAAGAACTCTGAAACAGGCGAAGACCCAAAAAGGGTTGTCGTGATGATGAAAGTGATGAAGATTATTGTTATGAGTTGGCCTGTACACACTACACTCTAATGTAAAGTGAGTTGCTTAAGGATTGGCAGCTCATGATAGAACCTTCGGTAGAGATAGCGTGGTTAATAAAGACATGTAAAGATTAAGTGTGGTTTTAATTAATATATCATGATATATTTATATCATTCATTAATTTAAATTTATCATTTATCATTCATCAGAAAAAGTATAGCAAGGGGGTATAAAAAATCAGCAGTAACTATTTCTCAGGTTTACTTTGCTATTTCTTTGAGTATTAACATTTCTTGTATTTGGAATTTTAGAGACCAAATATAAGAAGCGAAAGGAGTACTGTTTAGAGGAGAACAAATTATAATTCCTTAAATATGCATAGGAAGATTTTTGACAGGTTATATTACAACCATTTAGAAATTGAAAAAAAATATTTTAAGATCAAGAGACCATTGTGCTCTAGCCATTTATTAATAAAGAAATAACAAATCTGGTAAAGAGTTGCCCAGCTTGTTTAACTTACCGAAATTACAATAGATGTCATGTTAATACCCAGATGTATGTTAAGAAATTGCAAAGAGACCATGGGAAACAGTTGCTGCTGATTTTTTTTATTGTGATAGCAAACAGTACTTATTTGTCACAGTTTATCAAAAAATCCAGGAATCCAGATGTTCTCTTTTCAAATGATGGTCCTCAATTCACCAATGGGTACATTCAAAAAAATTTCAAAGAATCGGAAATTATTCACAAAACTAGTTCACCTAGACATCCATAGTCAATTTGATTGACTTGGATTGATTGGATTTTGAAAGATTGTCTCACGATTCTCTCAAGTCGGAATCACTACGGTTAGGCAGAAGGAATGAAAAACCAAAAATATTTATAGTAAACGAGATTATACATAGATTTAGACATAATTTGTAAAACTGCTCTCTTCCAATTGTGAATTCAATTCCATTGAACATATTTGGAAACGTAACGGTGACAGTGACACAGCAGTTTTGGAAATGACATTGAATACTAGGTACTACTCCTGAAATTTGGAGTGTGCAGAAATGTGAAAAGTTAATAGAAGAATGTTAGATACGTGAAAATGCATCGAAGCAATTAACCCAGTCATCATTTACAATCCAAATACAGATATCGACAACACTGATTATGAGTATGAATTTAATACTTGATTAGACTGTAAGGTAATATGTTTTCATTTTTTTATTAAGAAAATTTTAAGTGGTATTGTTATTATGTTATCAGTAAGTATATTTCTCTAAATGAATGTAAAATGCATTATCAGTTAATACCGTATCTTTGCTTGTCTTCGACAGTGCTTCAAATATTCAAAATAGTCGCAAAAGTCGGGAAATGTAGGCTATACGTGTATATATTGCCCTATATCATTGATTAAAAACTGCCCAGTGTAGTTTTTAATCAATGCCTATATATAACATAAGATAGTGTTACTAAGTAACAATTTTAACAGCATCGAATATTTGTTATAAAAAAATTGTCAGGGCAATGTTGCGATGATAAAATATGAAAATAATCAGGTATTTACCTCATTGACAAAGACTCCAAAGAAAATACATCCTTACATTAATAATATCCAGGTCAATAGCCTACACAATAACTAATATTGCTACTCCAAAAATAGTGTCGTAAAATGATGTGAAGAAAATTTTAATGAAATAAAATTTATGCGTCACAATTGTTTTTCGAGTATATCATTGTATGGCACGTATGCTCCAGTATTTAATAGACAGAAGAAATTATGAAGACGTTTAAAGAATCACTTACACTAAAAGAAAATATGTATTGTTAATACATGTAAAATGTTTCATTCTTAAGTAAGCGATTCCCAACTTCCTAGGCCACAACTGGTGCTATGTTAGGAATATGTTAAAAATTTTTCATATAAGAAATATCCTTTATCCTTCTTTACTCTTGATATTAGACAAATTGTGTATTTTATCTTCATAGACCTTGGGCCATCGCTCCACCTGCTTTGCGGACGGACTAAACTCCAACATAGCACCTTCTATAATTAGCAGCATGCTTTTGGATTTAAATATGATTCTTGAGAATTTTAATGGCTTTATATCTAATTTCATACTTAAGATATCATCATCATCAGCCCGTTTTAAGTCCACTGCAGGACATAGTCCTCCCCTGTTTGTATTTCGAATACACGGTCTTGTGCAGTATGGATCTAATTTTTTTTTATGCAAGATGATCTTTCGCAGAGCATCTTGCCATCGTGTAGGTTGTAGCATTTGCATTCTCCTTGGTATAAATTTAAATCCCCTCGTATATATATTAAAATACCGAAGAGTTATTTCAGTGTATTTCAGTATTCTATCTTAAAAGTTAAAATACCCGAAATATATATCGATCCCTTTTGTGGGAAGCTGGGAAGCGAATGATTTTTAAGAATTATGGCATTCTCACTTGGGTCGCTGTAAGAGACAGTCGGCTTAGGTGTGGATCCAAATTTTACATCAAATTTGAAATGTTCCTCGTTGTTCGTATCTTTTCATGAAAAATATATTGTATACATAATGTATTGTGGCAGTTAATGATTCAGTTAAAGTTTTAAGTGTGGATTGGAAGAATCGTCGTTTCCATCCTCGTTTTGTTTCTCCCTGGTTGTCATCCCAGGCTTTTTGGCAGTTTAGAAGATAAATTTGTTCGTGTGTTCGTTACGCAGAGAGTTTAAGTTCAGTTTCTACCACCAGAAATTCCAGTGAAGCCCAGTTCTACCCCCAGAAAGTCCAGTGAAGTCCAGTTACAGAAAATTTAAAGTAGTTTAGTGAAACTTTTAAATTTTAATGTTAGTATATGACAGCTAGCTTTATTATTTTTGACATCTGATAAATACCTAATCATATTTGAGATTTTTTGTTTTGTTTCTTTTAAAGAAGTTTAACCTCCATGCAGTAATATTTGTAAGTTTTTGTGGTATCTCCAACTCCTAGAGTTTGTAAATGTCTAGGACATATGTAAGTTTTTTCTTTTTTATTAATTTGTTATAAATCTCTGTAACTATTAATATAGTATTTTTTGTGCCATCTATATTTTGTAACTGTTTGTGGTGAGCCACAATAAATGTTTAATTTTTTTTAAACCATTTTTGTAAACCATTTTGTAAACATTCCTTATATTGGCATCATTTAGTTTACGATACCGGAGACCTGAGGATGCATAGTAAATTGTAGTATGTGTAACTTGTCGTTCCCTTAGCACTAGCCTTACTAGCAAGGCAGTAATAGAAGCTTTGGCCAACAAAGGCATTGACAAACCGTATATAGAAACTTGAGCAAATATATACAGACAAGCAAAAGCTAAGGTAAAAATTTATGAAAACACTCCAGAATTTCTCACTACCAGAAGGACAAGGAGACGCAATATCACCAAAGCTCTTCACTGCAACTCTAGAAAATAATTCAGCAAAATGAACTGGCAGAATAAAGGAATATCCATTGATGAAGAATACCTCAGCCATCTAAGATTTGCAGACGACATCGTTCTGATTGCTAATATTCCTGCAGAACTACAAGAACTTGTAGTTCTTGTAGTTAAGAAGACCTAAATGCAGCTAGCAATGTAGTTTGCCTAAAAATGAACTTGACAAAAACAAAAACAACACTGCACTTGAGACAGTAGACGAGTATGTATACCTGGTAATTAATACATAAATCTGGCTCCTTACTTCCAGAAATCAACAGAAGAATGAAACTAGCTTGGACATCTTTTGGTAGAAATTCAGTTATATTCAAATCAAAGATGCTAATCCACCAGAAGAAAAAAGAATTGGATCAGTGTATACTACCAATCACGACATACGGCTGCGAAACTTGGACACTAAAGAAAGAGATAATATCGAAACTCAAAATCACTCAAAGTTGAATGGAGCGATGCATGCTAGGTATAATAAAGAGAGATCGCAAAAGAGAATAGAATGGATCAGACAGAAAACCAAGGTTACTGATGTAATCCATAGAATTAAATCTTTAAAATGGCAATGGGCGGGACATTTAGCGGGAAGAACTGACAATAGGTAGTCCACTAGAATTACATTGTGGTATCCAAGAGGTGTCAAGAGACCAAGAAGACGTCCAAATTTAAGATGGGTCTATGACATAAGGAAACAAGCTGGTACAACATGGTACAGAAAAGCGAATTTTAGACAATCGTGGGCAGATATGAAGAATGAATATGTAAGGGAGGCTACACCATAATTAGTAGAATATGCTGAGAATGATGACAATGATGATGACATCAGTCATCATACAGTTCAGTACGTCAACACGGCTAAATACCTGGGTATGACACTGGACGCTAAATTGAGATAAAAAATACGTGTTAAGAAAAAGGAAGAAGAACTCAAGTTGAAATACAGAAAAATGTATTGGTTATTGGGTCGATACTCGACCTTATCAGTATATAAGAAGCTCCTGATCTATCAACAAGTCCTCAAACCGGTGTGGTCTTACTGTATCCAATTATGGGGATGTACCAGTACAAGCAATGTTTGTACGTGTCATACAAAGGTTCCAGAATAAAGTACTTAGTCAAAAGGCAATGCCCCCTGATATGTTCGTAACGATAACCTCCATAAAGACTTGAATGTAGAAACCGTCACTGATGTAATAAAAAAAAGCTATGGGACATGAAAAAGGATTCATCAGCACGTAAATCCAGATGTTCGTCAGCTTTTAGACAATACTAACGTGATTATATGATTTAAACGAACAAAACCATTTGCTCTGACAGAGTGAGTGTTAAACTAAAAACTCTAGAGAGTGGTGTAACTTGGTAATAATAGATTCTGTTAGTTAAGTTAGGCTAAAAACAAATTGATTATTGGTCTTATAGAATAAATTGTAATTATGGGAACATTACAAGTATGTCAAATAAAAAAAATATTTGTTAATGTAATAAGTGGCAGTATACAGTCTTACACCAATAAGTGTATCAATATTCATTATCTTTTAATAAAAGATTATTAGATCACATTAATATTAGACCGTTAGTGTTATCAGCCATAAAAAATCCAAAATTATAGTTTATTTACCATACCTTTTTTGACTGCACGTTCAGTAGAGTGGCTTATCGTTGATCCGGCAGAACCTAAATTAAAAAAAATAGTAAGAAGATACATAAAGATAAAATTTTGTAAATTAAAATGAAATGCATAAAACAGCAACCATCGCTTCATCACAGTGTTGATGGAGCGATGGTCTCTTACTATGGGCACCATGGATCAAAACAGTTTATCTGAGGTAAACCCATTAGATGGGGCCAAGATGCCACCACTCCACTTTCTGATATATACAAGGAATTAGGATTAGGAGCCAGTGTCATATTGTCATTTGCCGATAAATTGCAATCTGATAATCCAGGTGCACTGTTCCACTTATTCTGCGATACTTTTTTTGCCTCACTTCCATTACTACGTAAGCTTACAGCAAGAAATTTAAAATGCACTGGAATAATTCGAGAAAATTTCACCACTGCCAACCCTACAGGTGCAAAGATATTCGCAGAAAGAAAATAAAAGTATACTCATCCCACAGCCATTTATGATAAAAAAATATAATGAAAATATGGGAGGAGTAGACCGTGCAGACTATGGACGTATAAACACAGGACATATAAACTCTGTGTTTATACGTCCATGGTGCAGACCAAAACATAACCTTATACAGAATAGGTACTAAAAGCAAGAAATGGTACTTTAATTTATTTTCGCACTGCCTTGACATGGTAGAGCACAATGCCGGGCAATTGCATAAAAGTAATGGTAGAAAAATAGATCATCTAGCTTTCAGAAGATGCATAGCGTCAGGGTTACTGGAAACGTATAAGAGAACCACTAAACGCGGACCGTCAAAAAAAAGTCAACTTACACATTTCGAGTCAAGGTACGATAGATTAGACCAAGCGCTATGTAGAAGAATATATATATATATATATATATATATATATATATATATATATATATATATATATATATATATATATATATATATATACAAGGATTTCCACAGTTTTCACTGTATTCCTTCAAACCGTTTTCTCCAATTTTTCCTGTTTAACCAGTCCCCTTCCTGTAGGTTTCTTCTACTCATTGCTTCGTCCACCTCATCTCTGAAAGATCTTCGGGGTCTGCCTCTCTTTCTTCTTCCTATCGGGCTCCACTCTGTTATTCTATTTATCCACCGATTTTGGTCTGCTCTTCTGACATGTCCGTACCAGGTTAACCTCTTCTGTTCGATGTAGTCTATTATGTCGGAGTTCATTCCCATTCTCCTCTTAATCTCCATGTTATGTATTCTATCTCTTCTTGTTACTCTGCAGGTTCTCCTTAGGAATTCCATCTCTGTTGCTCTTATTTTGTTTTTGGTTTTCTTATTTATTGTCCAATTTTCACACCCATAAGTGAGGATACTTCTTGTCATGGTATTATATATTTTTTTCTTTGTTTTCATGCTGATGTTCTTATCCCATAGTACCGGGTTCAATTTTCGTATGCAGTCTCTTGTTTGTCCTAGTCTATTTTTTATATCTTCCTCCGTTGTTCCTTTGTTTGATATTATGAAACCTAAATACTTATACTTGTCTGTTCCTTTGATTTGTTTACCTTCGTCTATTTCCAGCTGTTTTATTTCTGTATTCTCCGTTGTTAGGTATTCAGTTTTCTTTAGGTTTATTTCCATCCCATTCTTTGTATATTCCTGCTCCAGTTTTCTCATCATAAAACTGAGGTCATCCTCGTCTTGTGCGATCACTATTTGGTCGTCGGCAAAACTTAGCGTATATAGATATTCGTTCCTTACTGGTATACCCATTCCTTCGCACTTTCTTTTCCATGGTTTCAGGGTTTTTTCCAGGAATATTTTGAACAGGGTGGGGGATGTGGAGCAACCCTGTAGTAGTCCCTTTGTCGTCTTAAATGGACTGCATATTCTATTGCCCGTTTTGATAGCTACTTCGTTATTCTTGTAGAGTGCTTTTACCGCGTTTATTAATCTTCGTGGAACTTCGATGTCTTCCATTGCTTCCCATAGCTTGGTTCTAGGTATTGAGTCATATGCCTTCTTAAGATCAACAAAAGCCAGATGGACGGATCTATTTTTGGCCATTCTTTTTTCTATTAGTTGTTCGACCGTGTAAATGTGATCTAAGCATGCTTTCCCCGCTGTGAAACCTGCCTGGTCTTCTCCGATTTTATCTTGTATATATATTTCTAATTTTTCCTTTATGGTCTTTCCATACAGTCCGCCTATAGACAATATAATGCTGATTCCCCGATAGTTTTCGCAAATTTTTCTATTTCCTTTCTTGTATATTGATGTCATATATGCTTGGGTCCATTCTGCCGGTAAGTCTTCTCCATTCAGTGCTCTCTCAAACATTTTATGTATCATACGGAATAACTTTTCTGATCCGTTTTTTATCAATTCGTTTGGTATTCCGCCGGGACCTTCTGCTTTTTTGTTCTTTAGAGTTTTGAGAGTTCTTTTTACCTCAGCTAGGCTTAATTCGATTTCGTCATGTGTGTAGATTTCTATTCCGTCTATTTCTGATTGTTTGAATTCGGGGCGGTCTTCGGTTAGCAATTTTTTATAGTATTCTTGCCATTCGTTTTCTTTGATTTGACCGATCTTGATTTTCTCTGTCTTATTTCTTTGGAGCGACTTTAAGATGCGCCATGACTCTGAATTTCTCGTTCCTCCTATGTGCTGTTCTATCTCTGTGCATGTGTTTTCCCATGTTTCATTTTTTTCATTTGCTACTTTTCTTTTCACTTCTTTATTGTAGAAGAAAACATATTTAAATATTTATATATTTTAATAAAGAATCATGAGCTCAAACAAAAATGTAATGAACCAAAATAAAAATCATATACGGAAGTCCTGTCTCGGATTCTACGTCCATTGTAAATGGATTTCTTATCCACGTTTTGTTGCTGTGGATGGATATTTTTTCAGATTTGCCTCCAGTTCTGGCAGGTGGTCCTTGAAAGCGGCTGAAATCTCATCCGGCAATGAATTCACGGTATACCCTTTTTGTAGTTCTATTAGCTTTGTAAAAGCTTTGTAATTTCCTGCTTTCGAGCGACACAAATTCCGCAGCGAGCGATTTCCTGTCCACAAATTAAGTGTTTTTGTTGCATCTTCTACCTTCTCTTGTACTTTAAATACAGTTACATTGCTACCTTGTAATATCATGTTGTCCAAGAAGTCAAAAATATCATAAAGATGGGCTACCTTATGAAGTTTATGAATTTTACATACTCTTGCATAGATTCGGTTAAAAACAGTGGCTTTTTTGACAGCTAATGCCTCTCTGTGGATGCTACAATGTACTCAAACACATTCTGGTACTAAGCCTTTGATCCTCCAAAAGAGTCCAGTACGAGCACCTGCCATTGCCGTGCTCCATCGATAATTAATCCCATACATTTATTCTTCTTCAACCGTTGTTCTTGTTGACAGAGATTTACAAAATAGAAACTCTTCGTGAATAGTATTTTCAAAATCGTATTGTACAAAACACATTACATTACCATTATCTGAAATATCCGTACTTTCATTAACTTGAAAGGAAAAATAGTTAGACTCTCTATAGTCACCTATAATAGTTTCTTCAATATTATTTGCCATCTCTACAATCCTACGCTTCACTGTGTTATTTGATAGAGCCACTTTTCACTTGCTTTTCCTGATGCTTATCACATATCCGAGATGCTACTACTTTCTTTGCTGGCACTATAAATTTCTCGGCAATTGTGTGAGGATACCCGTTTTGAGCAATTAATTTATCACATCACATATCCGAGATGCTACTATTTTCTTTGCTGGCACTATAAATTTTCCCGGCAATTGTGTGAGGATAACCTTTTTAAGCAATTAATTTGGTATTTCATAAGAAGCCAGTACAAGGTCTTTAGATTAAGCGTTTTTAGAAAAATTCAAAAACAGTCTTTTTGGTAGCTATTAATTCTCTCTTTTTATTTATAAAAATCTCTTGGCTTACCACTGTATTCCTGGTGCTGTAATTCCAAGTGCCGCTTTAATTTTGAAGGTTATATGGACTGATTTTAAAGTGCAGAATAACAAACAACATGTAATGGTTTTGTCATCAGTACCCTTTATACAACAGAACTGTAAGTAATCTTTAGAATATTGTCGGGTCCAGGACTCTTTCTTCTTTTTTATGACAGTTGTAGACTGCGCATCGAGCGACCGTTTGTAATTACCACTCGTACCTGCCTCTGGATGGATATTACTCGACTCTCTATTATTATTGTCGCTCTTAGAACGCTCAACTACCCAGTTGCAGATCATGATGACTTTATTGATTGCTATACGGAATAGCTGTGTTAAGGTTTTTCTATACCATGCTCTCAGCCCAGGATATTCCTCTTCGTCTTGGGGACCCTTTTCCTTCAATTTTACCTTGCAAAATGCATTGTAGTAGCTCATATCTGCCTTGATTTCTCATTATATGTCTTAAGTACTGCAGCTTATGGCCCTTCACGATGTTGACCAAATCCGCGGTTGTGTTCATCCCCGTAGTACTTCTTCATTGGTGACTTTGTCTGTCCATGATATTTTCAGGATCCTTCTGTATAACCATAGCTCAAAAGCCTGATGTTTTGATAGAGTTTCCGCCTTCAATGTCCACGTACTGTTCTGTACAGAAGTACTAAGTACACGTAACATTTAAGGGGCCTTATTTTTGTTTCTAGGATAAGGTCATGGCTCTTGACACTAGGCTTAAACTGAATGTAATAAAAGAAGCAGCTACGCAGTGGACGGAAATTTGTAATTTTGTGGATGTAGTAGTGGGAGGTTAAAATAAAAGCCGTGGCATCAGTCAGAGCGAGGCCTTAAAAGGCAAGACGTGAAACGGCGAGGCAAGGTGACCCGGCATTTTGCCTTCGTGGCCCGGTACCGGGTCGCGACCCACCATTTGGTAAACGCTAGATTAGACCATATCGCCATTTATCAAGAAAAACAAACAAGGTGTGGTGTATGTCATACGTAGGCAGCATTCAGATGTAACAAGTGTGATGTTGCACTTCACCCTAAATCATGTTTTTTAGCTGTCATAATAAAGAATACCTTTAATTTTTATACTTAGTTTCATTTATTGTGTAATGAAATCATTGATCCTTAAATGGCGTGGATTCCTACTTTTGGTTATAACATACACCTGATAACTCAAAAACGGGCAACCTAAATGAAAAATTTTATTTGTAAAATTTGTATAAGTATAACAATTGAAGTAGAAAGCCATTCATAGCAGAATATATTAAAAATTTTGAGGTAAAAAGTTTTATGAGTATCTGGGTTAAAAAATTAGTCGATAATAATATTATAGACCTACGTTGGAACTATTGCTGTAAATGTTTATCATTTAAGAGAGTGTTTGTTCATTATTAATATAAGCAACTTGTTATTTTTAAAAAGTGCAAATGGGACATCGTGAATTTTTATTGCATTTTTAAGCTCAATAAAGAAACTAAGGTTTGTAATCAATTTTTTCAAAGAATTTATTAAATAAACAGGACGCTGATTCGCTTAATAAACATTTCTCAAGACATTGCACAGTAACCAAAAAATGAGTTTGGAATAAATACCATGGGAACTTACAGAATGAATGATTTTATTGAGTAGAATACTCGTAAAGTATCAGATGACGTACAAAAACAAATCTTAAAAAGTTGAACGGCGGTAAATCGATTAAACTTTATTTTAAAGTAGGTACTATTTAAAAAAACAACACACAAATAACAGGGCATTTCATTAATAATTGGATATATTTTAACTGTAGATCCCTGGGCTCAAAATATTTAGGTTTAACCCAAATCAGTTAAATAAAAGGTGGCTCCTTAATAAGTTGGCATATCCTTGTTATATTTCGCAGGAAGTATAGGTACTGTACTATCACAAGTAAGCATGTGAAGTGACCTTTGATAAGAAGCTTGAGAACAGTGTGCTTGTCAGTGTCAATACACACATCCGCCTTCCTAAGAAACGCCACTTGACAGTAAAATGTAAAATATGCCTAAAATATCTAAGGAAACGTCAGAAAGAACCTCTCATTCAGCACGATAGACCACAAATCCCTTACTATAAAATAGATCATGTGTGTGTAAATGTTTATTATTTTTTATCCTAATATATCGTTCAGTTAAATATGATGTATATAATTTAAATTAAAATTGAAATATGTTAAGTAGTTCAATATTGGTAACTCTCCCCTATATCTGTAAAATTGCAAAATCTTGCAAAGTAGTTTAACCCTTAACTGGAGACGTGCCGTCTGGCAGACTACAGCGTAAAGAATTTTTAATACCCTGTACAAATAACTCCGCCTATCGGCACATCACTTCATCTATTCTTTATATTATTCGTTGACTATTAGTGACCCGACTTAGGTAAAGAAATACGCATATTTGGAAAAGATATAACAGAAAATTAGTTTTAGTTAGTCTGTTAGTCTCGGTTCAGGTTACATTTTGTTTCATTGAAAACGTCGCGTATTTGTTACAATCATGGCCGGTCCATAAAAAAAAATCCGTTTTACCGATGCTGATTTTGAAGATACAGCTTGGAAGTGGTTTGACGAATTAGATAGTGACGCTAGTGATGTTTATTTGGAATCTGATAGCCAGACGGATTCAGACATTTCTACGAAAAGTAATGAAGAAAATATTTCGGAAGAAAATATAGTTAAGACTAATAATAAGACATATTTTTACGGAAAAACCGATTCAGGTGGTGTAAATCTGAAGTTCGACCAGTATCTCGTACAAGGAAACATAATTTGGTAACAAAAATTCCCGTCCTAAAAACAAAAGCACGAAGTCATCTTGAAGAGGAAGCTAATCCTCTAAAGGTATGGCAGTTATTGTTTGACGAAAATATGTTATTATGTGTTATTCGGTGGACCAATCATAAATTGAATTTAATGAAAATAAAGTATAATGATCCAAATAAAACTTGACCTCAAGGATATTGACATAGCGGAGATGAAAGCTTTCATAGGACTCCTCGTATATTCTGCGGTATTCAAATCGAACCATGAGAATATAAAAACGATTTTTGCAACAGATGGAACTGGCAGGGAAATTTTTAGAACTGTCTTGAATCAAAAGCGTTTTGCAGTCATTTTATCAGCTCTTCGATTTTATAATCCAGATGATCGAGAAGAAAGAAAAAACATGATCCAGTAGCAGCAGTTTCTTATATATTCAATTCTTTTATTGAAAATTGTCAAAACGTATATGGTCTAGGTCAATCGGAAACTGTTGATGAAATGCTTGTCAATTTGAGGGGAAGGTGCCGTTTTAAAATGTATATGCCTAATAAGCCATGTAAGTATAGCATCAAAATAATGGCTCTAATTATGATATACTGATGCAAGAACCAGTTATTTCTATAACGGGTATATATACTGTGGCAAAGACTCGGACGGCTTAAGTCTTTTACCCGAAGAACAAAAGATACTCAAAACCAACACAAGCAGTCTTGCGGTTAGCTAAACCTTTAATTGGCAGCAACAGAAACATAACTGCGGACAACTGGTTTTCGTCATTAGAGCTAATAGATGTTTTGCAGAAAAATAATCTTACGTATGTAGAAACTTTGAAAAAGAACACACGTGAAATACCTCCGTCATTTTTGGCCAATAAAACCAGAGAACCTGGTTCTAGTGTTTATGGATTTAGAGAAGAGTGTACACAATCGTATCTTATGTGACCAGAAAAAACAAAGATACAATTTTAATATCATCAATGCATGTAGAGCTTGATAGAGCTTGTAATAATTCTTCAATAGAAAAACCAGAAATAATTTCATATTATAATGTCAACAAAGGAGGTGTAGACTGCATGGACGAAAAATGTGCTAAAAGTTCGTATAGTCGAAGAACTCGCAGATGGACTCTTGCGGTTTTCTTTCGTATAATAGATATTGCTATTGTAAATGCATACATACTGCACCAAAGTTACAAAAACAATTCTAAAATTCAAGAAAAATCTGCTTTTGCTAAAATATTAGCAAAACAATTAGTAGAAGATCATATGAAGCGAAGAATGGGTAATTTTCATGTACTGCGGCTAATTCGTGCTAATATAGCCAGTATTCTTGGAATTCCTGAGAATAACCAAGTAGATGATAACGAGCCATTAGTACTAGAGAAGCGAAAAATATGTTATTTGTGCCCTCGCAAGAAGAATCGTATGACAAAATACCTTTGTGGCCGATGTAGAAAACCTGTGTGTCTTCAGTGTACGAAACCAATTTGTACCAATTGTATGTAACTTTTACAGTTGCTGGACATTTTTTTCAACATCAAAATAATTTCGCGAGTTAATTTTTACGTAATCCAGTATGTGTTTGTGCCTTTTATATAAAAAAACCTACTTGATGTATATTTATTTTTTTACTGAAATGAAAAGTAAAAAATGTGACTGTCGCGAACTGTAAATGATTAGCTGTTAGAAAGTCGTAGTTATTTTTTTATTCTCTGACCAAATTTTGAGTTGCTTTACTGTGTTCAATTGCAAATACAAACAGCTTTTAGAGTACTATTAAATATATTAAAAAAGTTTGTAAGTTTAGTTCTTATCCCCTCTCCTACATTGTAGTCTGTCAGACGGTATGTCTCTCTGTGTATTAAAATAAAGTCTCTCCAGTTAAGGGTTAATAACAATTAAGATATACCTTTTGATCACTAAGTGATTAAATTTTTTATGAATTTTTAACAAAGTTATATAACCAACAAATTAACAAAAATGACTTTAATAAATTAAAAAATAAAGATTTTTGCACGCTTTTTCAGTTAAAAAAGTAATGAATAAAATTCACTGGCTTTAGCCTACAGTTTTTAACTCTAATCGAGGTCCTAATTGATTTATATAGGTATTCTTTATAAGTGAAAACTGACAGACAATATATTGCGTATTTTGTCTATAACCAACCCTACGATATAATTAATACCTTTCATAAGAAAAAAAATCAAAATTACAGCTTTTGTAGCACTCAATTTAATTAAGCAGTAAAATTTTCTAAATATAAATACCTAAGTTACACGTGTTGAAGGCACGTTCCTATTTTATTGGTTTACCGTTTTACCAAATAATATTTCAGCTTTACTCACACACACCTTCAAAAAACAATACATTCAGCAGCTATTCGTTAAAGGCATGGCTAGTATCACACAGTCGTTCCCAAAATTATCGATTCTCCAATAAAAATGTAAGAACTTAAAACTAGTTTCACTGATAAGGCGAGTGAAAAACCTGTCTCAAATTTATTTGACTAATAACAAGTTTTGGGTGTTATCCATATGATTGATGTGGACGAATCACGTTATAATAGCAGTTATTTATTATGGAATAGTTTTATTTTAAATGAGAAATTAGAAATTTTTGTCAATTTAGAGTGTTATATTAAAATAAAACAAAACAATATAATGTTTGTTAAAAACCATTATGTTAAATATTACGTTAAAAAATATATTTAAATTCAAATAATACACTCGCGATCATAAAATCCGGGTCACCTTGAAAGTCACCGATATTTCATTTTTAACGAGCTTTATCGTAAATAATAATAACACAAATACAAACTAATGCATGTTTCTGGGAATTGTTGTCGGCTTAGCGGTTTCCTTTGCAACAAAGAATTTCAATAGTGCCGATTTCGCGGGAAAGCGCACACTTTCCAAAATGAACGGTACCTGTAACTGCAGCTTGTTTTAAATGTCTCATTTGTGCTTCGACTTTCTGTTCAAACGTAACGAACAAACGTTTATTATTGCCACCATTAGTGTTTATTAGTGCCATTATTAGTGGTTATTATTGTTTATTTTTGCCAAAAATACCCTTGACTGTTGTTGAAACGGCACAAATTGTTGCGCTTGTGAAAGACGGTCACACTCAACGGCAAGTCGCAAGAACTGTTGGCGTAAGCCTTTCTACGGTTCAACGAGTGCTTCAACGCTTTCAGGAGAAGGGTTTGCTATCCAGACGATCTGGCTCTGGACGAAGAAGCATGACCACGGTACGAGATGACCGTTTTCTTGTGTTTCAGGCTTTACGAAACCGGACCTCAACTGCGATTATGCATCGAAATCGTCTACAGGAAGTACGAAATCGCAATGTTAGCGTTGCAACAGTCAGGAGAAGATTTAGTTCTTTTGGACTATCTTCCCGGGTAATGGCTACAGGACCGCCACTTCGCCTGGCGCATCGAGTTGCACGACTAACTTTTGCTCGACAATATGCGCATTTGGGAATTAACGATTGGAGCAAATAGTTATTCTCAGATGAATCCCGTTTCTGCCTAACTGGATCCGATGGACGTGTAAGAGTTTGGAGGAGAACCGGTGAATGATTTTCACAAGCTTGCATTGCTCCAAGAATGCCATTTGGTGGAGGCTCGGTCATGGCTTGGTGAGGTGTATCTTTCGACTTCCGCACAGAATTACCCTTCATCGAAAATGGGTCCTTAACTGCACGAAGGGACATTACGGAGATTCTGAAAGAACATGTTATGCATACCATGGCAAGGCTTGGAGAAAACGTCCTTTTTATGCAGAACAACGTGCGAACGCACGTTGCCACGATCAGTATGCAATACTTGGATGAGGTTGGAATTACGAGGTTACCCTGGCCAGCTAGGTCTTCGGACCTGAATCTCATCGAACATATCTGGGACGGTTTGAAAAAGCGTATTCAACCCTTAACATCTCCTCCTAACAACGGACAGGAGCTTAAGGATCTGTTAGTGAGAGAGTGGAATAACATACCACAACATGTAATCCGGAGAAAAATTGAGAGTATGCCCCGTCGTCTGCAAGAGGTTATTAGAACAAGGGGAGGCAATACACGATATTAGTCATTGAAATTTCACTGACATTTTACCACGTTCTGTATTTTCCATTTTTTTCGTATGCCTCTTTTATCAACAATTTGGTTTTGTTTTCTACTTTTTCAATTAAAACAATAAAAAACCGTTTTTTTTTTCTTTCAAAACAAACATTGATGACAAATAAAAAATACGTTAGCCTAAAAAAAGATTATTACTGCACCAGAGGCAAAAATATTCCAAAAACTTGAAATTTTCAAGGTGACCCGGATTTTATGATCGCGAGTGTATTTTTTACAAATGCGTCACTCATAACTACATAACCTGAAGATCGTTTCGTCGACTGTTGAACATACGCTTCCCCGAACCTTTTTGTACGAAACTGTTTATTTATAATATACAGCAAGGTCTCTTTTTATGAGGATTATTTTTATGCTGTTTTAAAGTTGTGCGGTTTATCCAAAAATTTGTTTTATTAACTATTATAATAATTAAATATTAACTATTCACATCCAGACGTCGGTAAAGTAAGATGTCGCACTGATGTCCCTATTACATAATTGCGAGTTTCGGTTCGAATGGTATAACCTGTTATTGTTCTTTTGATATTGCTGATTCCAAGTTGCAATATAATACTGTGGCGCACCCAGGGGGGGTTTGGGGGTTAACCCCCCCCCCCCAGGGCATATAAAGTAAACAATATATAAAGAATAGTAGGAAAATGTAACTTGTCTTTCACCTACAATACAATAAATCCAAAACGCTGATTGAATAATTAAATTACTACTTTAAATATGTAGAACACAATAATTTTATTGTATAAATACACAATAATTAATAATATTTTTCATTGTATTTAGATATAGATACCTAATATTAGGATTATGAAAAAGTAGACAGAACGAGTCTGTTGCGAGTAGCATGCGCCTACAGGACTGTATCTGCGGCGGCCTTGTGGACTATCACGGGTTGTGTTCCTCTGCATGTGTTAGCAGTAGAAAAGAGACATCTCTATGGGAGAAGAAAGTATTTGACAACAGCTACAAAAAAAATGAAGAAAGGGAAAGATCAATGGAAAGATGGCAAGAAGAGTGGAACAACAAGGAATATGTTGCTCAGTGGACAAAGATGCTGATCCCAAGCCTAAGGGACTGGGTAGATTGTCTGTTTTAGGGCGTATCTTCATAGGTTCAGAAAGACAGATACAGATAAATGCCTGTACTGCAAATATTCCGACATTGTTACTCACACAATGCTGGAGTGTAATAGATGTACAGTGGAGAGAAACAGAATGTATAAAGAAATAGGTATGAACCCTGTGACTGTAAGAGAGATGATCGTGAAGATGACGGGAAATGGAGGGATGGAATAGTGTTCACAATTACATCCGAGCTGTCATTAAAAAGAAAGAAGAAGAAGAGAAACACCAACCGGGCTAACGACAGAGATAAGATCTAGTTACTATTTTAATGGCAATAAGTCGCAATAGAAAGTTAAAATAAGTTTATTGAAGTTTGAATTTTTGATCTTTGATCTTGCACTGATCACTTGTTTATACTCCAACAATTAATAGAAAAAGAATAGCGGTTGGTACCGAAGTACATCTAGCCTTTATCGACCTAGAAAAAGCGTATAATACAGTTCCAAGACTTAAATTGTGGCAAGCTTAACAACAACTCGACATTAGTCCATACGTTTTAGGAATAATCACAGAAGTATACAGGGATAACACTACCTACCTAAAAATCGGATATAGACTATCAGAGCCAATAAAATAACTAAAGGACTAAAATAATGATGCAGTATGTCACCCTTACTGTTTAATTTATATATTGAGGCAGCCCTCCAAAATTGAAAAAACCACTGCCAGGGAATGGGAATCCCCATAGGAAATGACGTAATGTTCTCCCTGAACTTTGCTGATAACCAAGTCATCCTAGCTCAAGATTCTTATGATCTAGAATTTATGATAAAGCGTCTATAGAGAGAATATTTAAAATGGGGGCTACAAGTCAGCATGAAAAGAAAACAGAATATTTACTTAGTTATCAATTCAAATCCAAGGTTTGAAGTGTTGATAGACAAGGACGTTGAAATCAAACAAGTGGAAAAATTTAAATATTTAGGTCCACTCATTGCTAAAAACGGCTTGGAAGAAACCGAAATTAAACACGAATTAATCAGTGACGTAAAATTGTAGGATGTCTGAACTCCTTATGGTGGGATCAAAACATTTCCAAAAGGAACAAAAAAAGAATAGGGCAAACCATGGTTGAATCAGTTCTTTGTTATGGCTCTGAAGTATGGACAATTAATGCAGACCTGAAGAGAAGATTGTTGGCAGTTGAAATGGATTATTTGAGAAGAAGTACTAGAACATCAATGCAGGAAAGGAAGACCAACGAATCTATAAGAAATAACATGAATGTTACAGAAACTGTCATTGACAGAATAAAAAGAAGAGGTTCAAAATGGTTTGGACATCTATTGAGAATGCCTGACGAACGTTGGCCCCAAAAACCTCACAAACGGAAGCCCCTGGAAGAAAAAAAAGAGGTAGACCTTGACGCTCATGGAATGAAGGAATTAGAAGAGAACCGAAAGGTTTGGAGGAGGAGCATGCCTTGGACCGAGAGAATTGGCGGAGGAGAACGGGAATACGGCGATAGCCGTCTTCAAAATGTATTGTATTTACAAGTTGGATTAATGTCAAACGTCATTAACCTTATTTTAACCTTCAATCAATTGTGGCTTATTCCCATTAAAATAGTAATTATTTTAAAATGCCACAAGAAAATAACTTCAGAACAATAGATAAGATCTAGATGAGAGAAGGGAGTGTTCCAAAAATGTCGTCAGCCTTACAGTGGCCACCCCACTTTCGGAGTACGTGCGACAGTCAACGGCTCACAAGAAAGAGAGGGTGGTTTTAGTTGGTAGGCAGGATAATAGATACCTGAATCTTTGGCACTGGTATCTTTAGTACTTTAAATTAAACTAAAACCCAAATTTTAGGGACTCAAAATGGTAGCATAAAAAAATTTCAAACCCCCCCCCCTAAGACAAATTCTGGGTGCGCCACTGATATAATAAGCAGAACCGTTTTCTGATTGAAACGTTTCAAGTGAGTGTCGTAAAGTTTTATTTTTCATTAAAAGAGGTTTTTACCATTTCAGGTACATTGAACACGATGCCGAAAGAGAAAAAAAAGGGTGTCTAAAAATTGCAAGCAAGTATTGGAAAACAAAATGACTATTAGACAAGCTTCGTTTCATTTTTCTGTCCCAAAGAGCATGCTGGCAGACATGATCAAACAGCTAAGAGGAGGTGGGGACGTGGATATAAAGCCAATTATGGGTCATTTTAAGAAGATATTTTTTGAAGAGCTAGAAAACAAATTAGTTGAGCATTTAATAGATTTAAACAAGATGGTGCTCATGAACAAAAAAGAGTTTTTAAGATTTACTTTTGAATTAGCTGAGCACTTAATACTTACGCACCAATTTGATAAGGAAAAAAGATTGCTGGACACAAGTCAAGTTATATTATGAATTTTTGAGCCTCCATCTAAAACTTTCGTTGCGAAAATCACAGTTAACAATTATTCTAAGAGCTGTCAGTTTCAAAAAACCACAAGTGGACCTCTTCTTCAACAGATATAAAGCACTGCTATCAAAATTTATCTTTACTCTCTCAAAGGTGTTTAACTGCGATGAGACGGAAGTTTCTGTGTCCATGATAATGTCTCAATGGTTCTGTCAGAAAAGGGAAAAAAGCAGGTTAATAAAATCACGTCGGAAGAGAGAGGCATAAATGCAACTGTGCAACGCGACAGGTGATGTATTTTTACCTCCATTATTTGTATTTGGTAGGGTTAAAATGGCAGAAAAATTGAAAAAGGATCATCCTCCGGAGGGGAGTATTTTTGCTTGTGAACAAAGTGGGTGGATCACTGCCAAATCATTTTGCTTTGGCTAAAAATGTTTGTTGCTCGATGTAATCCCACTAAGGAAAGTCCGGCTTTTCTGATACTTGATAGCCACAATTCTCACAAGGAACTATGAGTAATTATATATGCGAGAGACCACAATGTTCACATGACCGAGCAATAATGAGACCCTTTAAGGCCGCGTATAATGACTGTGTCCAAAGTGGATGAACCAATATCGCCCGCTAAAAATAACCCAAAGAAACATGGATGGATAGGTTAAAACAGCTTTCCAAAATATTTGTAGGATGTAATTTGCAAAATCTGGGTTTGAATGTAGTGGTTAGTACCAATTGCAGAACACCATTTTTACAGATCTAGACTATCTTACTGCTGCTAACTTTTCTGAAGACAATGAAGCCTGTAGTGACCCAGTTCCCTACACAGCAACGCCTTCATCTGGACCACCATTGGCTGTAACAGACAGGATTGATGCAGCTTTATCTACCTCTTCTGAAAAACCACTAAAATCGTGTTCCACAGTTGCAGTTTCTCAGCCCTGCAGATCTTCGGCATCACGGGGGTTTTGGGGGTTAAAACCCCCCAGGGCACTATTCCGAGGCTAGGAAGAAAAGTATTCAAAGAATGAGACGAAGTGAAAAAAGTGAGATTTTGACTGGATCTCCCTATAAAACTATGTTGTAAAATGGTTTAAGGCATAACAAGAGATCAAAAAGGTAGCAGGGAAAAAAGAAAAGAAAAAAAAATGCAAACAGACAGAAAAAACCAAACCAAACAGCTTGAGCAAAGAAAAAAACAAAAGAAGAGGCTTGTGTGAATACAGAACTTTTTTCATGTCAACGATATAGTGGACGTTTAGAAATGAACACTTAAGAAAAAGAAACTACCGAGTGTCTTATTTGCGGAGAAACTACAAATGAAGATTGGATACAGGACACTCACTACACGCAAAGGGTGAGCTCACGTGGCGTGCTCGGATCAAGAAAAGCTACCTTTTTATAGGTGGGAAAATTGCGCAATAACCGAACAAATAAAATTCAAAAATATTTGTAACTCACAAAATATTTAAAAAAAAAATTATTTCATTAGGCTACCCATCCGATTAATGTGTTTTTATAGTGTCCGGTACTGGTCAAGTGTTTCTAGCACAACAACAAAGAAACTTTTTTTATTTGTTAATTTGATATGTTTAACCACGGAATTTTGCGAATATAAAAGTTTTTGTGAGAAAAATAAAGACGTTTACTTTGCATAATATTACATTTTTATTTCTTATGTGTTTTCAAAAAAAAAATTCAAAATGCTTTAGGGGTCCGGTACTGGGCAAGTCTCCCCTATGTACCGGAATGTTGGACTCTCAAATAAATCGACAAAAAGAACATAGATGCTTTCGAGATGTTCTACTCGCAAATGACTTTTTTTGTATGCCATTTACTTTCAATTGAAATATAAATCCTGTATCAAAAAATGTATTATAACTAGGGGTACAGAATTTTCGCAAATAAAAAACATGAATTTCGCATTTACTTTTTTTATAATTACAAAATTTCGCATTTATTTTTAACTACGAGTAAAACAACAAAAAACAATTAAATGGTAACATCGTTGTAATTTTGACTCTTTAAGAGCTGTTCTTCGATCTGTCACTACAATATTATATTTGCTGAAGAATCGTTCTGCGTCTACGCTGTTCGTTTGACTCCAGATGCTCTGTAATGCTGCTTTAGCAAATGACGGAAAACTGCACTGTGTATTAAGCAAAATATCCTTCACATTGGGATCTTCGTTCCTTCGTATCGATTGAAGGATTAATCTATGAAAATAAGTATATCCATCTATGTACTCTAATTGTATCATTGTTCTAAAAAAAGGAATTTTAGCTTTCTGAGAGTACACTCGGGTTCACAGTAAAACTTGGAGCTATACATGGGTTAAATAACTGTCCAATGTGTAAGAAAGTCTCGTTTGTGTCTTTTAAAGTCATATGGAGAGTTAGTTTATTAAAGGCTTTGTCGTTTGCTTTCATAAGCATTTCCTTCAGTGTAGCGTCAATTTCTTCATTTTCAGTGAGCAATCGAGATGTTTTTACATCAAAATAACCTTGGCGATGGTGTTCAAGTGACGATTTTAAGTCCTCTAATTTGTTCCATAAAAGATGGGCGAATGGATAACTGGCTCCTTCCAAATCGTTTATTAATTTTGGACAGAACTCGGTGGTGAAGGTCGTTTGAATTATTAGTTTACGTCTGAAAGTTTCATCGGCGTAATTGTCTCTAAGAAATTTCATACTGGAATTTTCATTCCCCCACACATTAAAAAAAATGGGGTATGTGATTAAGATATTCACTTAGATACGACACTGCTGACAACCAAGAGTTCCATCTAGTTTCAACTGGTGCCTGATAAAGTTTTGCTGGGAGATTGGGCTCGTTTTCTTTCAAATAATTTAAGTAAGAGTTCTTCATTTTTCTTGAAAGACAAAAGGCTGACTTAACTTTTGCTGTAAACATGTTTAACTCCTTGAACTCTCCTACAAAAACATCACCAAGATAATCTTTAGGAGCCAAATACTGGTAATGTAAGATATGTGAATTTTTAATAGGTTAAAGCAAGCAGGACTTGTAAATTGCTGAATATGATACCAGGCCTCTAACTTGTGAGTAATCAATTTCAAAGTCTTTTAATGTATCTATAATTGACTGTGAACACGTCGATGCATTGGCAGTATCAAGGAAGTTAACACTTGCTAAAAAACATTCTTGATATAGTACAGAATCTATAGTTCTGAAGAGAATCCGAGATTTCGTCTGCTACTATTACAATGGGCTTGTCTTTCAGCTGTTGCTTTGTGTTGGCTTTTTCAGACAGCTCACACCGTGGCACTACCTTTCTCCTTAAAGTGTCTGCACATGGAAGAGCACCCGACCCCGGCACATATTTAGCAATATATTCACGCACAGCTGGATGATCCAATTTATGAAGTAGAATGTTGGCTTTCAGACACATAGGGGAAGGTGAGGTAAAACGGGATACTTAACGTTTGAGGCTGTATAACACCGAAACTCTGTATTGGAGGCTACTCATATTTTGGTACAGTGAAAACTCATTATTTTTGTATCAAAAGCACAAAAAAAGATTTTTTTTATAAATGTATAAAAACGTTATATGCAAAAATTTGACACCAATACAATTTCCCATTTTACCCCCACTGTGTGGGTAAAACGGGATACACCGTGGGGGTAAAATGGGATAGGATTTTTCTATGTTATTTTAATTAATTTTCTCTTTTTTTTTTAAGTTTAATTTTTTTTTATTTTTATGCAAAATACAACAACTTAAACTCAAAAATTCAAAAGGAACGAAAAAGATCAATTAACTAAATAAGAAATAACGATGGGTTAAAGCCAAAAAACCCAATATTAATAGGAATAATAATACAGAACATTTTTCTTAAATATTAATAGGAATAATAATAACGAACATTTTGCTTAAATATTAATAGGAATAATAATACCGATGATTTTGCTTAAATATTAATAGGAATAATAATGCCAAACATTTTTCTCAACTTAATCATATCTGCTGCAAATAAATACATCATCATCGCTGTCAGCTCCTGCACAAACCTCATGTCTCCATTTTTTACAATTGCAGCATTGTATCCAGCCTTCTCCTTTTTTGTCTGAAGAATATCTATTGTTGCAATAGAAGCATTCCTCATCTGCACTACTGTCACTGTTTTTAATCTTCTTGGAAGTATTTTCTTTTTTTACGGTTTTCTGCTTTAGTGACTTAATCTTGGTATTTGAGTTAACATTTTTAACATTAACTTTTAGTTTTCTGGTAGCTAGAGATGTCTCCAATTCTTATTTATAAGGGGTGCTTGTTAATATGACAGTTTTACCTTTATTTTTACTCTGTTGCTTAATTTGTTTTTGCGGTGCTTTTGGATAGGGAACATCTTGTTCCGGAGAAAATAGACCTAAACCAGTGCTTGTTGAGGACATGTCCATAAGCAAATCTTTCGAAGATTTATTATTTTGTCTTTCTGGGGTAACTTGTTCTTCGACAGGCTGGTCATTTTTGGATTGACTTTTTACGGAGATGGATATGTTTTCTTCAATATTTGGCTCATGATCAGTAGGCAAAGCTACAGCGAACATCTCTTCGGTAAAAACAGTACGATTCAGTGGGAAAATTACTGTTTTTTTGGAAACCATTAATGGCATTTAATGTAGTAGATGCTCGTAGGTAAGCTTTTCCAAATAGGTGAGGTACCTCTGAGATAGTTACACATCGCCCTAGATGATGTCTCAGCCACACTTCTATTTTTTGCGTATATAATGTACTTAACGGATACATTAAGGAAACATCCAATGGCTGCATCCTATGGCCCGTATGAGGAGGTAGGCAAATTATTGTCACTCCATTTTCACGTGCTTTATCAATAATAGCAATATTTTGTGTATGGGTTTTATGGCTTTTATATTGAGATGGGTTTTCTTTTGATGATTGAGTGTGATAAAGAAAATGGTCAAACCATTGTTCAAACAAGTTAAGCTGCATCCAACCAAATTTATCAGTAACGACTAAGGTTCCTGGAGGTGCACCCTCCGAGAACTGCGGCTTCATACGAACTCTGGGAATTACGATTATAGGAGGAACAAATATTCCACTGGCACTCATGCAGATTACAGCAGTAGAAAGCTCCACGCGTTCTGCAGATGTTAGGGTGCCGACCTGTTTTCTATCCTTGACAGCAATCACTTTTGATGGACGACCTTGAACTGTTGTAATCCCGGTTTCGTCAACGTTAAAAATACGGGAGGGTGGAAAGTTCATTTTTTCCTGAAGAGGCTCCAAAAGGTCAAAAAATGATGAAACTGCTTCCTTGTTAAAGCCTCGAGCACATGCAGCTGATGTTGCTTCAGGCAAACGGAGCGAAAGTTTATTCCGTTTCAAAAAAGCGCGAAGCCATTCCCACCCAGCCAACTTGGTGTTTTTGTTGAAATGATGTTTGATGTTGTTTTTCGCTGCCATCTGATATGCCAAGCTACGAATGGAACGAGTTGTAAGACCGAACATCATAGTTTCCATATTCTTTGCATATGTTACCAATTGCTGCTCCAACTCTAGAGGAAATGTAGGCAGTCGGCTCCCAAGTAATTTAGAATGACCTGTTGCGGATTTATTTCTTCCTTTGAACCTTCCTTTCCAATGTTGATTTTGGAACTCTATATTTTTTGGATGCTTTTAGAAATCCACAAGCTTCCTTTTCTAATGCTTCCAGAGCGCTGGCCATAGATTTTTCAGACCATTTTTGGTTTTTTCGTTGGTAATTTCTAGGCATCTAAAACAAAAATAATTCTTCTAAGTTTATTCTTGTATTACCCTAAACAAACTTGAATATTTTTGCTTTTAAAAGTGTTTTAACCATAGAATTTTCACATAAGGGGTAAAACGGGATATCCCATTTTACCCCACTCGGTTATTTCCCGTTTTACCCCACATGCTGTTTAAAAAGAAAAACTTACCTTGTATGCTCAATATGAGTTGGTTCACTCAAAAAACTTATTCACATTATGCACAGGGCACTACACATCATCTGAGTTCAAAAATTATTTCAAAAACTTGTTTAAAACAAAAGTTACAGCTTAAAACGTGGGACCCAAAAATTACATCAGGCACCTGTCAAAACACATATTTTGGTCTGAGCACGAAGTCGGGTGTTTGAACTACGGCGCTTTAAAACTACAAGCCAAGGCGCATTAGACGAATGTTTTAAGTATTTTTCACGGCGGCTGACGTCATAGGTAGGCCGCTAGAGGCACTATCCCGTTTTACCCAAGTATCCCATTTTACCTCATCTTCCCCTATTTTGGTCTGAGCACGAAGTCGGGTGTTTGAACTACGGCGCTTTAAAACTACAAGCCAAGGCGCATTAGACGAATGTTTTAAGTATTTTTCACCGCGGCTGACGTCATAGGTAGGCCGCTAGAGGCACTATCCCGTTTTACCCAAGTATCCCATTTTACCTCATCTTCCCCTATTTTGGTCTGAGCACGAAGTCGGGTGTTTGAACTACGGCGCTTTAAAACTACAAGCCAAGGCGCATTAGACGAATGTTTTAAGTATTTTTCACCGCGGCTGACGTCATAGGTAGGCCGCTAGAGGCACTATCCCGTTTTACCCAAGTATCCCATTTTACCTCACCTTCCCCTACTAACTGTATCCTCCACAAAAGTTTCATTTTCTTCTTTTGCTCGTTTCTGTCTCTCAAAGCCACTAGCAACTGACATTTGTCGCTTAGATCCTGAAGTAGATGCTATAGATGTTTTCTTGTTAATGTGGTTAGTCGACTTCACATGTTTCTGCAGTGTGTCCTTTTTATCACCTTCCAAACGAGTATTGCAATACTTACACATCACAACATCTGTTGCAAATTCTTTGACCCGATCGCTCAAAACTGTTTTAGGGCGTCCCATTTTAGGTGATACTTGAAGTAACTTTATTTTACCATGAAAACTTTTTTGATAGACTATGTTCTCACTCAGGTAAAATTGACGGAATGAGTACTGATTGTCCTGGTTGACTAATTTATATGTTTAGAAAATAAGAATTAGCCGACTTTTATCCCTACTTAGATTTTTACCAATACAAAAGACCAAAATGCAGATAACAGTCGCTTATTTATATTTCTCAAAGAATCAACATTGAAAAATATCAATTCCTTATCTTATCTTTATCTATTTAATGATGAACAAAGAAAGATCCTTTTGTTTCAACCCGTGTTAGAACAATAAACAATCCTTTCAAAATTTACAATAGAAAAGTTTCCGTAAAATCTTTCCATACCTTCGTATATAACTACCTAATTGAAGGGCTCGGGTGTAAATAATGGTATCTGACAAAATTGTCGAAATTAAGTTTTTGCATGAAAACAATGGTATATGCAGTTCTAAATAGGAATCTGTTGATATTTCGTTACTAGTTTAAAAGATAGCGCTGTAAATAAGTTGCAAATGGCAGAAGTGTCATCGAATTTGCGTAAATAATGGTATGTGTAAAACATGGCGTCTAACGATCAGCTGGATCAATGTTTTGTTGCCAAAAATAAAGATGTTTTAAGCAAAACTTTGCTAACAAATAGTGACAGCGAGTTTTATGATTCAGATAAAGACCCGGAATATATGCCTAAAGATGAAAATGGGCGAATAAAGGTAAGAAATTTGACATATTATCGAATAAACTATACTGCATGTAAACAATGGAAAGTGAATTCAGATACCATTTTTTACACGCATGTAAAATTTGGTTATTTGCATGGTAGTTCTATGTACACATAGATTTATATTTTCTTTTTTCTTGCAGAAATCTAAGATAGCATGTGAAATTCCATCAACATCATCAGACAAGGATATAAATGAGAAAAATTTGACACGACAAACAACTGAAGTTACAAACATTGAAAAGAAAGGACGAAAACGTAAACGTGGAAATAAAAAACAAACCAAGGAAAAGAATAAAAGAAATAGTGGCGAAAGATATCTCAGCTATCGTGGTAAGGGAATGGTACAAAAAGAAAAGTTTATAGGACCAGACTGCTGTTGTAGAAATAAATGTTTTACACTTTTATCCGAAGATGAAGTGAAAAACATTTTTGAGACATTTTGGAAACTGAGCAACTTATGCATATATATGCATATATATAATGCATATATATTTGGCTGCATATAGCTAAAGCTTAAATCTCGTAGTACTACTAAAAATACATCTTCAAGGCGAAGTCACACCGTGATGTATTACATAAGGTCCTCTATGACTGGTAAATTACAAATTTGTAAGAAGGCATTCTTAAGCATACATGGGTTACAAAACAATAGAGGAAGAGTTGAAAATGTTGTAAAATCTATGAAAACTGGTTTATCAACTCCAAAGATGGATGGTAAGGGTTCACACAAAAATCATAAAAGAAAATATACTGATCAACAAATTGATTTTGTCAGGTCTTTCATTGAATCATTACCTAAGTACGAGAGCCACTACTCTCGTCAAGATAATCCTAGCACATATTTCATGACATTAGAATATACTGTAGAGAAGTGTTATGATGTTTATAAGCAAGAATGCATACGACAAGTCAGCAAATGTGTATCTTCAGACAAATTTAGACGTATATTTACAGAAGAATTTAATATTAAGTTTAAAAGCCTACAAACAGTTACCTCAACATCTGATGGAATTTATGCTATAACATTCGATCTTCAGCAGGCTCTGCCAACTCCTAAATTATCGACAGGGCCAACCTTTTACAAGAAGAAGTTGTTTTATTACAATTTCAGCATCCATAGTTTGTATCCCTCCCAGGGGTATTTCTACATGTGGGATGAGGCAACAGCTGGCAGAGGAGCTGACGAGATTGGAAGCTGTATAATTAAACATTTTTCATCCCATGATATAAAAGGTTCCAAACTTATTGCCATTTCTGACAACTGGAGTGGACAAAATAAGAATTGGTCATTTGCCTCAGTTTGGATTCGTCTAGTAGCAGAAGGCCGTTTCAAAGAAATTATTCATGTGTTTCCTCAAGTTGGGCATACAATGCTTCCTTCAGATCGAGATTTTGCCCTAGTGGAAAAATATATTAGAGCTCACTGCCAATATGTATATTCTCCAAAGGAATGGAAAGCAGTTTTACTTGCTTCGCAGAAAAAAACACCATTCCTAGTATATCGTATGAAACAGGAAGACTTTTTAAAAATTTCTGATATGAGGAATTATTTCCAACAGCCAAAACCATCCGACAATCATCAGATGAGTATCCGAAACGCTGTTAGAATGAGATTTTCAGCTGAACATCTTGATATGATAGAGTTATCGAACTCATATAGTGGCCATTTTACTAGTTACTCAATTAAAAAAAGAGGCAGACCGGTTCGATTTAAAGAACAGTTTCTCAACAAACTAGAAAGGAAATATGAAGCTCAGCTTCCTATTGAGTCTGGAAAACTTGAACATGTGCTATCATGCCTACAATGGATACCCTCAGTGCATCATGACTATTATACCAATTTACGTGTTAAATCCAATGCTTGAATTTTAAGTTTTGAATTATTTTTTAGTTAAGGATATATATATTTTCTTTAAAAAACTTTCTTATTGTTTATGTAACTTGCTTTTACATAAAATAATGCAAACAATGGTATCTACTGCAGTGTCTTAATTAAAAAAAGTGTAAATAATGGTATTTACTGCATGTTTTTTTCAAAAATTCTTGTAATATCTTTTAAAAAAAATCCAGTGCACACAAATTTATTACTATACTTTCGAATTGTATTACTGCACTTTCAGTCTCAAATTTGTCTTAATTAGAGTATATATTTCTTAAATAGGATTTTTGAAACTTTCAATAGTGTCTCCTTTAACATTTAAAAAATGTCACATACCATTTTTTACACCCGAGCCCTTCAATTATTTAGGGGTGAGTTGAGCACCTGCAGATATTTCGCGGAAATAAACAAAAAGTCCATATTTCGCATTTATCGCATTTATGTTCAAAGTTTCGCCGAAATTCGTATCTATTTCGTAATTATAACACATTTAGGGATTTTAACATCTTCAATCTTATCTAACGATTAACGGTCGTTTATTTATCTGTTCAAAAATGATTATAATTAAAGTATTTAAAGTATTAACTTGTTAAAATCGTGTTACTGAAACTTGTTACACTTTTAGTTAAACTTAATCTTTATTTTTCATCGCGGTGTTAATTATTTGTAATTGCAGTAATTATAACAGTAGGTATGTAGTGAAAGTAAATATTATGTAAATTTATACATGCAAAACAGAGTAACTATAAATACTAGATAACGATAAGTTAGGAAATGTAGAACTGGAATATTAGTTGATAATGTCCAGTAAGTCTCTTTGATGATATTAAATTCACTCAATCAATTTCAGACCTAACTGATAAAACTATAAGTGCCAACTTATAGTTTGATGACTCCAGAATATACGATTTTCGACATTAGCTATACTGATCCTTTGCCTTTGAGAACATAGAATAGAGATGGACTGATCGAGAGGGTTGTCGAGTAAATACTTTCGGTATACAAACTAAGAGCCCTTATGTGTAAGTTAGTTGATGAGATAATATCGTGCTGTAAAATTAAAAATAAATAGTTTTAAATAAATTAGAACCGTTCGATTTGTTTTAAACACGCTACAATACTGTAGCGTGATTAAATAAAACGAGCGGTTCGAATTTATATACATATATTTATTTATAACTTTACAGTTCGGTAGTATCTTAACAACTAAACTCACTCCTAACAACGTTACATATATATAATAAAGTTACTTTTCGAGAACATTCTGGCGTTGTCCCACCTCTAATTGTCTCCCGTCCGAAGGACGGGCGCTATTGACATGCCGTTTCTTACGTTTTCTAGATTCGTCCTTCTAAGAATTATGACGTATCGGAGATGGGCTATTTCGTTACACTGCTCCCCTCTTAAATCTGATCGTCCCGATCAGCAACTCTATATGTAGGCACAGGATGGCGGAATCTACAGGACTCTCCAGCTCTGCATAAACCCTTTAGAAAGAAATAACAGTCTACTGACTTTGAAGGATACGATTTCATCGGGTTAATGCAACACACAGTAATTCTTACACCGGTTTCTCGGAAGATCACTTCAAGCATGCTTCTGACAATCTTCCAGTCCAGATTATCTAGTGCATGGCCTATCTTGGGTAAGGCCAAATTCTTGATGTCGTAATTGCACACAATTTTCTTCAAATTAGTTAGAGCACGCCATATGTCCTCGTAGCTTGCCCTGTCTGTATACGACTTCCTGGTCACCATATACAGCAAAGATCGAGAACCATCTTCTAATCTCATTACTCTTCCAACTTTAGGCTGCTGTTTTTTTAACTCGTCCAAACGACCGAATTTCTTATAAAATACGGATGAGATTCCTTTAGTCATCTCAAGATCTTGAGCAACACAGTGGGCTAGAGAGACGTTATGCGGAACACTAAAAAGATCCTGCTGAACTTCTGTGGTTACGCCGAATCTAGCACTCTTTCTCTCTGCGTAATTTGTCATAAACTCATTAAAACTTGGTCGCCGGTCATCTTTGATCTCATGTTGAAGGGTTCGTGCTTCTTCTGTTTCATTTGAGCCAGCATATGGTGCAAGACGATTTATGTGAACTACTTTTGGTTTACTTTTCGGCAACTTCTTAATTCGGTATATTACGTCATTTATTTTCTTTTTAATTTCATACGGACCTTCCCATTGTCTTTGTAGTTTGGGAGACAAGCCTCGACGACGTTGTGGATTATAAAGCCAAACAAGATCACCTACTTCATAGCTTTCACTCTTGCATCGAGAATCATATTGATCTTTCATTCTGTCACTGGCTATCTGGATGTGTTGTCGGGCAAGTTCATGAATGTTGTTCATTCTTAACTTCAGGCGGTCGACATAATCTTCGCTGGCAACATGTTCTTCGGAAGGTCTGCAGCCAAACTCTAGGTCGCAGGGTAAACGAACTTCACGACCTAACATCAGGCAGGTTGGAGTCTGGCCTGTAGTTTCATTCACGGCCGAGCGGTAGGCCATTAGGAATAAATGAATATGCTGGTCCCAATCTCTTTGATGTTCTGATACAACCTTGGATAGGTGTTTACCCATTGTTCGGTTCATTCTCTCGACCATTCCATCTGATTGAGGATGCAGGGGTGTCGTTCTGGTCTTATTGACACCAATCAATTTACAAACGTTTTGGAAAAGAGTTGACTCGAAGTTTCGCCCTTGGTCGGAGTGGATCTCCAAGGGAACACCAAATCGGCTAAAGAATTCTTTAACAAGTACCTCTGCAACGGTAGCAGCTTCTTGATTTGGTATCGCATAAGCCTCAGTCCATTTCGTAAAATAATCCATGGCTACCAGGATATATTTATTTCCATCATTTGTCTCTGGAAGTGGACCTGCAATGTCGATTGCTACTCTTTCCATAGGACTACCAACATTGTACTGTCTCATGGGTGCCCTCTTTTTACCAGCTGGACCATTACTGGTTGCACACAGTTCACATTTCCGGCACCATCTTCTTACATCATCTTTACAGTTCACCCAATAGAACCGTTCTCGAACCTTTTGCAGAGTCTTCGTGATACCAAAGTGTCCACCTGATGCACCGTCATGCAACTGACGCAAAACTTCTGACACTTTACTTTTAGGTACAATCAACTGAAGCTTAGTATCTGTACCATCATCGTTCTCAAAGGTTCTATACAGAAGATCATCTTTCAGCATTAGGCAATTCCATTGGCTCCAGTAACACTTGACTTCTGGACTACATGCACTAATGTCTTGCCAAGAAGGTCTTTCACTTCGACGCATCCAATCCAATACTCTTTTTATACATGGATCATCTGCTTGAGCGTCTTGTAGCTGTTGAGGCTGCCATTGATCATTAATGACGGTGGTTCGTCTCACGGGGCAAAGTCGTTCTTCTAATTTAAGACAGTGATTACAATTTGCACTGCACGGCCATCTCGAAAGGGCATCAGCATTTGAATGAACTCTGCCAGCCCTGTGTTCGATCTCGTAATCATATTCTTGTAATCGTTCTAACCATCTTGCCATCTGGCCCTCTGGATTACGAAATTGTAGGAGCCATTTTAGAGCAGCGTGATCCGTGCGAAGAAGAAACTTTCTGCCATACAAGTATTTATGGAAATGCTCACAAGCCTTCACTACGCCTAGCAATTCTCTCCTGGTAACGCAATAGTTTCTTTCTGGTTTTGACAAGACTTTGCTAAAGTAAGCGATGACCTTCTCCTGCCCATCTTGGATTTGGGAAAGAACAGCTCCTATTGCACTGTTGCTTGCATCTGTGTCCAACACAAATTTTCCTGCCTGTCTAGGGTAGCTTAAAATCGGTGCGCTGATCAGAGCCATTTGTAAGTGTTCGAAAGCTCTTTGACACTCTTCGCTCCATGTATATTCTTTGCCTTCTTCTGTCAACTTTGTTAATGGCTTGGAGATGTTGGCAAATCCTTTGACAAAACGTCGGTAATATGTACATAGGCCAAGAAAACTTCTAATTTCGTGTTTATCTCTTGGTACTGGCCAATCCTTAATTGCTGCAAGTTTTTCAGGATCAGCTGTTACACCATTACCTGCTACAATATGTCCCAAGTACTTCACTTCTCGTCGAAACAAGTGACATTTCTTCGGACTCAACTTCAGATTCGCTGCCCGCAATCGTTGAAAGACTTCTGTTAGGTTATTGGCATGTTCATCGAAGGATCTTCCAACTACAATTACATCATCCAAATAAACCAGGCATGTTTTCCATGTTAGACCTCTTAAAACTGCATCCATTAATCTTTCAAATGTGGCCGGGGCATTACATAAACCAAAGGGCATAACTGTGAACTGCCAAAGCCCTGATCCTATCGAGAATGCGGTTTTTTCACGATCGGCTGGCTCCATGTCTACTTGCCAATATCCACTTTTCAGATCGAGTGTGGAGAACCAACGAGAACCAGAAAGTGTATCCAAAGTATCGTCTATTCTGGGCAAAGGATAACTATCTTTTTTAGTTACTGCATTGAGCTGTCGGTAGTCAATACAAAAACGTGTTGAACCATCTTTCTTTTTTACTAGGACTACTGGTGATGTCCATGGACTGTTTGATGGTTCAATTACCCCTTGTTTGTTCATATCTTTGATGATGTCTTCGGCTTCATCTCTTTTCGCAAATGGAAGTCGTCTAGGTTGTTGTCTGATTGGCTGAGCGTCTCCGGTATTAATTTTATGCTTTACTATGCTTGTTTTGCCATTATCCTTCTTATCCATGGCAAAAACATCTTGAAATTCTATCAGCATAGACTTCACTTTTTTAGTTCGTTCATCATCAAGATCTTGGCACGTTTTAATCATCGTCTCAACAAGCTCCTTTGGATACTTAGATTTCGACGGTTTCTCATTAGTATTCATGGAACAAATCGAAGCCACGGGAACACACTGTCCAATCAAAGTTCTTTTACTTAACTTAATAGCAGTTCCCTTTAAATTCATAACTCTTACAGGAACGACATCTCGAATTCTCACCAAAGCTTTTGCTGTTAGGAACTCGGCATTATTCACATCTTCGACCATCCTTAAACTTCCCTCTCGGCAGTAACCATCAGGTCTGGTCATCAAAATTTTCTCACTATTACCGGGTATTGTTACGTCACAAGTAGTTATTAAGCTGATAACATCTTCTTTGTCTTCATGAAACGGCAACTCTTCACCACTGATCTCGAGAACTCCATCTTTGACATTCAATACAGCCCCAACTTTCCTTAGTAAATCCATCCCCAATATGAACTCATCGGAGATCTCTGCAATTAATACTGTATGTTTCACTGTGGTCTGGCCAATGGATACTGACATATTAGCCTCGCCATATGTATTAATTATCTCACCAGTTGCTGTTCTAAGCTTTACTGTTGCAGGCAATAATTTAAGATGGTCTCGTATTACTTCTGGCCGTGCAATAGTTCTCGTTGCACCTGTATCTACCAAAAACGATCTACATTTATTATTGATACGACCCTCTATGTACAAGCTATGAATTCCACCTGAGGACGTAATGTTCACAGTTACTATGGGGGCTGTGTTTCTCGAGGTCGGCAGTTGCCCCTTGTTGTCGACCCGTTCTAGTTTTCCGACTGTTGTATCATTTTCTTGCAATTACGGCGAATATGACCTACGTCACCGCAATTCCAACATCTGGGCTCGCGTCTCTTCGGCATCGTGGCACGAACTACTTTTCTTACCATTTCTTCCAAACGTTCATCGTTTGGTTCGTCGCCTTCTTCAATGGTTCTTACTCGATGACTCCGTGAAGTTTGACTAGCTGTTTCATGTTCCAAGGCAATAGCGAGCGCTTCATCTAGAACTTTCGGTCTTGCTAGTCGTAAAGCTTTCTGTAATTCACTTTCTTTTATCCCATTGACGAAAGTATCTACAGCAATCTCTTCTAAAATGTTGTCTGGTACCTCCGGATAAGCCAACCGCACTATACGAGCAACATCTGCTTCAAACTCTTGCAAATTTTCACTTGCTCGTTGAATTCTACTTCTTAGTTGCGCCTTGTAGACTTGTTGTAGATGGGCATCTCCATAACGTTTGTCTAGTCGGGTAAACAAGGTCTGGTAACATTTTTCTTGACCCTTAGGAATCGATCTTAGGATATCTGCAGCATCACCTCGTAAAGCAGCAGTCAAGGAAACAGCTTTTTCTTGTTCTGTCCAATGATTGGCTGTCGCAATAGCTTCAAATTGTCTAAGGTATATGGACCAAGAAGACTTTCCATCAAATGGTGGCAATTTGAATCTCATATTATGTGTCGTTTCGTCTCTAGGTGATTCTTCTTTCACTACCGGATCTAAGGCTATTGTATTAACTGGTGGTAGCGCTTTTGTGTTAGTTATCATGGTCTCTAATTCTTTGATCTTCTCTTCTACTTTATCGAATGTTCTTGAGACTTCTTCAAATTTCTCATTGTTTTCATTACATACTTCGTCGAATCTTCTAGACATATTTTCGAATTTCTCGTCGTTTTGTCTAGCTACTTCTTTAATAATTTGTGAAGTCTCGTCGAATCTTTTGGAAACATTCTCATCATTCTTTCTAGAACTCTCTTCAATCATTTGCGAGACATTCTCAAATTTTCCATCAATTATTTTCGTTAAAACTGCTTCTTCTGCTGATTGAAACTGAAATGTCTCTGGGTCTTCTCCATTCTTGTTAAGCACAGTCTTCAGTCGTTCTTGGAGTATCTTCTTGGACCCACTGCAGTCTTCATCGCGTTCTTCTAGCTGCTCACGCAACTGTTTTACTGAAAGTTCTACTAGCAGCATCTTTGGTCAGGTACACACGTACTTTTTAAATGTTCTTTTATACGAAGATCACAACCGAACTACGCGGATGTTCCCGACGAATAATACTTTTCAAAAGTTCAAAAGTTTTTTTTCAAAAATCACTGCTGAATTTATTTGCAAATCTCACACCGGACACCAACTGTAGCGTGATTAAATAAAACGAGCGGTTCGAATTTATATACATATATTTATTTATAACTTTACAGTTCGGTAGTATCTTAACAACTAAACTCACTCCTAACAACGTTACATATATATAATAAAGTTACTTTTCGAGAACATTCTGGCGTTGTCCCACCTCTAATTGTCTCCCGTCCGAAGGACGGGCGCTATTGACATGCCGTTTCTTACGTTTTCTAGATTCGTCCTTCTAAGAATTATGACGTATCGGAGATGGGCTATTTCGTTACAATACATTAACTGTAAAAAGGGGACACTTAGGGGATCTCAAAAATCCCATAAACAATATGTCTTACTTCATCATTAACAAAGAAACGGAGTGTTTTATCTATTTTGCCAACTTGTTTATAACTTTTTAACCACACTGTACATTTTCTTTATATTTGCCACGAAAATATTCGTTGAGCCTAACTATTATAATTTGTTGTAAATGTATAATGAGGATTTTGCTTCACACACATTTTTTATAGTTTGTCAAGTATCTACTGAGAAAATTCAAAAAGAAAAATAAACATTGGCGATTGTGATACTAATACTGTAACTTTGGTTACTTTGATACAAATTTCGCTATCTCCAAGTCATTTGAAATCGATCTAGGTAATTAAATCAAAAGTCATTCTTGTCAAAATTAATTTTACTTTAATGAAATGTTAATTAAATTATACAGCTAGTGCTATATTTTCTTCACTTTGTGGATCACAGGATGAGTCTTCGAGGTTAGGTACCCTTGGTAGATCCACGTTCTATAAAGGTGCTTTATAGTATTGAAACCTTGAAACACGCCAGTTGAAACGTTGGAATTTGGACCACTCTTTACCAAAATGTCTCTAGGTTTTTTGATGAATCGTTTTAGATAAAGTCGTTTGCATTTGGTAAGTTTAAAATTCCACTACCTTGTAGCTTTAATGAAGCTATCAGCCTTAGTCTTCTAGTCGAAGAAATATGTATAAATTTGATCAGCTAACAAAACAGTGGTATAATCTTTCATTTCATTGTAATATTCTGCAGGATTTGCTACAACTTCAAGTTTCTTATTTCTCTTTCAATCAGCCCAAATATCCTATCGGAAGGGATAAATGAGTGCCCTCTAACAGGGAATAATAACCCCAATGTCTTTATATTCACTGGAGCTCGCTTGCATAACCATGTCAAGTACATAGTAAGCACAATACTGTTCTTATTTTGAACGCAACATTTGTCACACAAAAGTCTCACAGAAGTTAATTTTGACATATCTGTTTGGCATAAACGGTGCCAGATTGCAGAGGTTACATGGTTGGAAGATTTCCCGTATTGGTCTTCGGTCCAGCAATAGCAGAATGAGTTCTGAGACCCTAGTGTAGCCTTTGAGTATCCCTGAATGACAGTGATATTATGTAAATAAAGCTGCCTCCTGTAATATGCCTGCTGGTCTGACACTTTTGGTAAGGACATGTTTTTCTGTTGGTATTATATTGGTATTTTCTTCCTTCAGTAAATTATAGAATACCCTGGCTCGTAGCTTGTGGATTCTTTTTTGACATATTAAATTAGCTTTCTTACCTTCTTCAGATCGTTTAATTTTTTCCTCTAGTGATAAACATGTGGAACACATACCTTTACGTGTTGTAAGAAAGCCTAAATTGAAATTTTTGGTTAAACAACTCCCGGAAAAAGCCTCTCTTGACAGGTTCATTTGACGGATCACTTGAGTAAAAACGGTAGAGCTTTTGTATGTGCAATAAAAAATTGTGGCCCAATATGCCCTTGGCCTGGCTGATTGTACCCCAGGAGGTAGAATCGGCCACAGTGTAATGTATTTTTTGATTATGTATAAACAAAAAACTAAAAAACATTCAACAAAATTGTTTTACTGGTTATAGGCAAAAGAATAATTTTTACTTTTTTGTTTTAAGTCTGAAAATATGTAACATTTTTGTAGTTTTTGACCTAAAACAATTGTGGAGCCGAATTTGCCTCACTCTCCTGTAGTTATTTTTCTGTAAATTTTCACTGTTTTTTACTTATTTTTAAAATGCTTCGTTAATTAAAGTTATGTATTTTTTGTGGACTCAATTATTTATTCATTAATTAAAGATGAATATTTGGTATGAATTAACTGTCGCTCATCATAAAAAAAAAACACTGAAACGTAAACATTTTTTATTTTAGATTAAATAATGGTATTAATTAAAATTAATTATTTCTAATTCAAAATTTTACCAGGAAAAACATTTTGAAAATTCAAAGTATATTTGTCATCATATTTTCAAATGCAGCATCCATTTTTAAAAAATCTAAAGTACAGGGTGTTGTTTTAGGTGTCGGAATATTTTACCAATATTTTTCAATCGGGACCTGGATTTTTTATAATTATAAATAAATTAATCGATTGGATATATTAAAGAATAGACGCGTGCCAAAAATAAAGAAAATATATAGTGTGGTTAAAAGTTATAAACCAAATAAGAAGTTGTAAAAATAGATACAACTCCCAGTATCTTTGTTATTGAAGAAGTAAGACTCATTAGTATGAGGTTTTTGAGATCGCCTAACTATCCACTTTCTTCCAGTTAACGGATAGTATTTTACCAACGAAACACACAGTATACACAATTAGCGAGGGCGAAAGAGCTGGCAGTCAAGATCACAAATATGACTACAAGCTTAAGATCGAATATCAACAAATCCAAGATCTAATATATATAGAAAGAGATGTCGAAAAAGTGATCGGAGAGAAAAGTAATCCCATTATTGAAAAAATGAAATTTGAAAAACTGTTACAATTACAGAGGGACTGTACTGCTAGATGTAGTATATAAAACACTGACCAATCTTATTACGAGAAGGATTAGCAAGTATGAAGAGACTATAGTTGGATAGTTCCAGGCGGGCTTTATAAGATATCGATCCACTACATCCCAGATCTTCACACTATAGGAATAACTACGTGGAATTTATCAAAAAAAACTTTATATGATAAAAATAAAATTTAGAAAGTTATGAAAGACGTTAAGGTCTCAGAAAATTGATAAGATTTTGTAAATACATAGTCTCAAATCTAAAACTTTCCCAAAACACCGAGGCACGAGACGAGGAAACTTTTTATAGACTATAGACAAATGGCTCCAGTACGATCGGTTTTAACTAGAACATATGCATATATATGCTGAATATTTCTCATGTTTTTCATAGATACATGCAATATTTGGAGATTTATGAGCATATAATTGCATATTTTGATATATAGGAATAGCAGTATATTAGTAACATCCTTAAAAATAAAAAGTAAAAGTATATGCTCGGTCGTTAAGCTTCTTTGTTGTTATACCCATAAACATAATGGGCGGTAAAGATTACATTAGTAAATACCTATTATATTTTGAATATTACTACTCCAGCCTCGACACATGGACGAGAAAGAAGACAACGTAGCAAACGAACAAGGACTTTGAATATAAATACATGGAATATCCAAGTTTGAAGAACCAAGTCAAACGAAATAACAGAAGTAAAAAAAAATAAAATCAGGTACCACAGTTCTTACCGAAACAAAGAAAAAAAGGCAGCGAAAAAGGTAGCGAAGACCTGGGAGGTTTTATACATATTTATAGTGAAGTAGAGAAAGACAAGCGAGCACAAGCAGGGGTATCAATATTAATAAACAAAGACTTGAAAGGAAACCTGAAAAGCTGTGAACAAATCAATGAGAGAATTATTCGAGTATATATTACGTAGAAAGATCTAGATCATTGGAATATATGCGCCATCAGAAAGTGTATCAAAAACAGATAAAGAAATTTTCTAACAAATCTTATCAGAACTTATTGAAAATATAAATGGCTGCAAAGAAATTGTACTTTTGGGAGATTTTAATGCTTGGACAGGAAAAAAAACAAATGACAAAGTCATAGAACATTTATTCCAATTCTGCTAACAGCAGAAAATCCTAAACGGATTCTACCATCATAAAAATATATATAAGTATACCTGGGTTCAACCAACGAGAACACCAAGTCAATTATAGATTACGTTATGACAAAACAAGAAACATACATACAGGTAAAAGACGTAAGAGTGTTAACGAGGACCGTAGTGCGGAACTGACCCCTATATGGTAAGATCAGAATGCTTCCAACCTACAGTATCGATCGCGACCACTACACCATAATGACAACCAACCATCACAATCAAAATCACTGGAAACGAATCCACCCAAATACAATATTGATGCACTGCAAAATGACTCAACGTCATTTTTATATAAGTTACGGCTTAGCCAAAAATTAATAAACCTGATCTACTCCTCAGCCCAGAGTACCTACCAAGAGATAAAAATAAAGTAAATGAAGCAGCTTATGAAGCACACGGCAAGATCCAAAGGAACAAAAAGGATACCCCATTGTGGTGGACAAATGACATCGCTAATGCAGTACACAAGAAACAAGCATATCAAAAGTGGCTGCAAACACATGACCTAGATGATAGATAAACATACGCAAGATCAAACAGAGAAGTAAAAAATCTAGTAATTAAAGCAAAAAATGTTTCCTGGGAAAGTAAATACGAAGAGCTCAACAAATATATAGGTCAACAAGATCAAAAGATCAACAAGATCAAAAACAAAAACCTAAGAACAAACAGAAAAGAAGTGAGTGCAATAGATTTAATAGAAGAAAGATCTTGAATCGAACATTACTCACAACTTCTGACTGAAACAAGGCATACCTGTGTATAAAAAATCTGCCTCGTAAAGCCATAATAAAATTGACTAACTTCATTAATGCTGCATTTAGATTTAGATACGTTCTATGAAAAATAGCTAAGGTTATAATGAGACTAAAACTAGGGAAATCACCACATGAAGTCTCCTCATGAAAGCCAATATCACTTTTACCAGTGATGTCGAAGCTGTTTGAGAAACTCCTGCTAAAAAAGGAAACCAATAATATGTATATACGATTGAGCAGACAAAGAATTACCAACATGATTGAAAAATCATTAGAAGACAAGAAAGTATGTTCTACGATATTTTTGGACGTACCTAAGGCTTTAATGAATGAAACAAAAGGCGTGTACACACTTTAACAGTTATATAAACACGATATACCTGACCTAGAAAATGATACTATAGCCACCTTTGCATATGATACTGCTATCCTAGCATTAGATGATACCAGCGAAAAAGCGGCAGCAAAATTACAGTTTTGGACTAAAAAAAATGGTTTAAAAAATGGAAAATCAAATTAAATGAATCTAAATCAATTCACGTTAATTTTACAAATAAAAAAATCCAAAACATTCCAATTAGAATAAATAATGCCCAAATACTAAATGCATCTTCCGCAATTGATGTAGGACTTCGCTAGAAAGTCTATATCAAAATGAAAAGGTAAGAACTAGGTAGCCTTTACAAGAAAATGTATTGGCTGATGGCAAGAAATTTAATTGGTCAACTGTAACCAAATTTTAGTGGTATAAACACAGCTTAAGTGTTTAATATTAAAACAAATATCCATAAACTATTATTTCCCCCCGTAATCATACATAGTTGTTAATTACATCAAACCAGTGATGTCAAATACTAGAGTATGTATTCTGACTGGAGATTCACTATTAGAAATGTAAACGTAGTGAATTAAAACAACTTAGAAAGCTGTAAAATCATGTAAACCATCTCTCCATATACTTTCTGAATCTTGAAGAATGCTGCTTTATTTTATCTTCACAAATTTCATTTTATTTTCAAAAATAGAATAATTTTCATAAGACAACGGGTAATAAAGAGATAAAAACAGATATTAACTAAATTTACTCACCGCTCAAGTTATTGTCATCTGTTTTCGTTTGCAAGATATTTCGAGAGATCACAGCCGGCATAACCAACCCTAAAAAATCATACAAACTAAGAATAATCTGCTAATATAAATTTAAATTATATTAATAATAAATTTAACTTTATTTAACATTAGCATGGGAATACTAACAAAAGAGTTCCTGCTCTTTTAAGTTTAAGGGGTTGGGCTTAGGGGTAATAACCCCACCCTGCCAAAAAGTATGGTTACAAGAACTGATAAGACAAAACTGGACGGACTTTATGTAGATGACCTGGTAAACTAAAAAAGGATTTTCGATTTGAATCAAGAAACGTGAGAACATTGTACTCTGCAGGAGCTATGAGATGTCTCTTAGACACTCTTAAGAAATATAATATGGACATATCAGTTATACAAGAAATAGGACGGAAAGGGACTGGTACTCCCCAAAATAACTTAAATACAATATGTACCATAGCTGCCGCTATATTATTAACTAAATTTACTCACCACTCAAGTTATTGTCATCTGTTTCCGTTTGCAAGATATTCCGAGAGATCACAGCCGGCATAACCAACCCTGAAAAATCATACAAACTCAGGTTAATATGCTCATATAAATTTATATGTAACGAATAAATTAGAAACTTTGTTGTGGAGAAAAGAAACGTCCGAAGGATCTGGTATTACTCTACAGCTCCATCGAATAAATTAAAATCAATAATTATACTCAACAGTTTAAAAAATAAATTAGAAAAAAAATAAAAACGAATCAATTAGTGGCATCTGAGAGAACTAAAAAATAACAGCAAAACTTATTATTCCCTCTGGAGAGCCACTAAAAGGCCGATCCTCCATTAAGGAATGCAGATGGAAGTTATGCAAAAAATCAATCTACCGAAGGCTAATAAATGTGCTTAATATCGCGAAAATAACATTTCAATCAAATAAAAGTGATACACACTTGACTGGGAAACATCGCACAGGAAGACGGTGAAATTAAACTAGATACTCCAAAAAGAAACTTCGCCGTAGCCGGTCCCAAGCCCGGTTGAGAAAGAAGAGTGAATGGTTAGTGAATGGGTCTTAGTGGCAGTAGCTATTCCAAGAGGCTTCTATTATTAAATATCAAGCAACTCGCTAGTTAACATATTACGTCAATGACACTAGTATGGGAACTCTAACGAAAGAGTTCCTGGTCCTTAAGTTTAAGGGGTTGGGCGTAGGGGTAATAACCCTACCCTGCAAAAAAGTATGGTTACAAGAACTGACGGACTTTATGTGGATGACCTGGTAAACTAAAAAAGAATATTTGATTTGAATCAAGGAACGTGAGAATATTGTACTCTGCAGGAGCTGTGAGATGTCTCTTAGACACTCTTAACAAATATAATATGGACATATTAGTTAAACAAGAAATACTATGGAAAGATACCGGTACTCTCCAGAAGAACTTAAATACAATATGTACTTAGCTACCATCAAACGCAACATATCTTTGGTGTAAGTTTTGTAGTGAGCAAAAGAGTTAGAAACCTAATAATAGGTTTTTAGGAACATTCTACAACTACAGTCTCATAAATGCACATGCTCCCACTGAGGATAAAAGAAACATGGAAGAAAAAAGAATTTTAGGCAAAAATTAGAACAAACATAAATACACAAATATCCCAATAACGACGTTAAGTTGATTATTGGGACATAAACACCAAAATATCTATTGGTACTATATATACATGTAGTATACAAATAATGGTATATGTTAATGATATCGTGATAATTGGTAGAATCGAAATTAGGGAGAAGCATGGGCGATAACGACGTGAGATGAAGCGTTCCTAAGAATTTTTGAAAGAAAAGTTATTCCTCAAAATAAAAAATTATTTTGAGGAATATATATATGGCGGAGTTAACGAACAGATTCTATTTACCGTAATAATACATAGTTATCAATTACATCAAACCAGTGATGTCAAATACTTGAGTATGTATTCCGAATGCAGATTCACTATTAGAAATGTAAACGTAGTAAATGAAAACAGCTTAGAAAGCTGTAAAATTATGTAAACCATCTCTCCATATACTCTCTGAATCTGGAAGTATGTTGTTTTATTTTATCTTCATAAATTTCATTTAATTTTCAAAAATAGAATCATTTTCATAAGGCAACTGGTACTAAAGAGTTAAAAAATTATATTAACTACATTTACTCACCGTTCAAGTTATTGTCATCTATTTTAGTTTGCAAGATATTTCGAGAGATCACAGCCGGCATAACCAACCCTGAAAAATCGTACAAACTAAGAATAATATAAATATAAATTTATATGTAACGAATATATTAGAAAGTTTGTCGTGGAGAAAAGAAACGTCCAAAGGATCTGGCAGTGCTCTAGAGCTTCATCGGATAAACTAAACTCAATAATTCTATAATAATAAAACACTGAAAAATTTTGTTTTCAAAACTTCAATCAATAAGAGAATGATTCTGGTCTAGAAGGTAAACTGCGTACGTGGAATCTGTTTTTCTATTATTGAAAGTCCTTTTATGTTCTGCTATCATCATCAGCATTGGCTCCACAACCCATGGTGGGTCTTGGCCTGCTCAAGGATAAGTCTCCATCCTCTCCTATTCTTCGCCTTGGCTTTCCAGTTTCGTACTTCCAACATTCTCAAGTCTTCCTCCACCTGATCCTTAAATCGTGCTATGGGCCTGCCTCTCCTTCTCACTCTATCTATTCTTTGATTATAAATATGTTTTGGCGGCTCCATATCATTCATTCTCTCTATGTGACCTAACCATCGCAGCCGGTTTATTTTGATGGACCTAGTAATATTAGGTTTGTCATACAGGCGGTAAAGTTCGAAATTATAGCGTCTGCGCCATAATCCGCCCTCCTGTACTTCTCCATAGAAATGCCGGAGGATTTTACGCTCACAGCATCTTAAACGTTCTTCATCGCTCTTTGTCATCGTCCATGTTTCCGACGCGTAGGTGAGGATGGGCTTGATAAGAGTTCTGTATATCACTAGTTTCGTTCTTTTTGTAACTAGGCTTGTTGTTAAAAAATTTTTTAATCCATAATAGGCTATATTTGCCAGATATATCCGTCTGTTAATTTCTGCACTTACTGCATTATTCTGATTAATTTGTGAGCCTAGGTATATAAACTCTCTTACTCCTTCGAAAGTATATGTTCCAATCGTTAGATCTTCGGGTTGTGCTGCTTGTATATAATTTGATACTTTCATATAGTTCGTCTTACTAGTGTTAACCACTAGTCCCATTCTTTTTGTTGCTGGTTCAAGCGCCTTGAATGATTCGACCACGTCCGCCTTTCTTCTTGCAATAATGTCGATATCATCGGCGTACGCTAATAATTGTACGCTGCGATTAATAATAGTTCCTCTGGTTGTTATTCCAGATTCTCTTATCGCTTTCTCTAGTGCAATATTAAATAGAAGGCATGATAGGCTGTCTCCTTGTCTAAGTCCTATCTGAGACTGAAACTTTCTGGAAACTCCGTTCTGCACTCTAACTTTACACTCGACTCTTGAGAGGGCCGCTTTCACCAATTTTACTAAGTGTACTGGTATGCTGAATTCTATCATGGCCTTGTACAGTGCGTTTCTTTCAACACTATCATAGGCACATCTAAAATCAACAAACAGGTGATGCGTATCAATGCCATACTCATATGTTTTTTCCAGAGCTTGCCTTAGAAGGAATATTTGATCGGTCGTTGATTTTTCTTTACAAAACTCACACTGATATTTACCTATTATGTCTTCACAATATCTCGATAGTCGGTCGTAAAGAATATATGCCAATATTTTGTATATTACGTTTAGGAGGGTTATTCCTCTGTAGTTGTCACATATTGTTTGATCTCCTTTCTTGGGGATAGGTACAATTATACCTACATTCCAGTCTTCTGGCAACTTTATTTGCTTCCAGATCAGTTCTACCAGGCTACATATACAGTATGTCAGGTTTTTTTTCAATACTTTAAAAGTTCTGAAGGAATGCCATCTGCCCCAGGAGCTTTGTTTTCTTTCAATTTTTGTATAGCTTGGATAACTTCTACTTCTGTTGGGATGTTATCTTTCTCTCTTTCGTCGTCAATGTCCTCGAGTTGGATTTCTGATTCGTGGAGCCCTGTCTCACCTCTTATATTTAACCTTTCCTTTCTTATGTTCTGCTATACGCTTGATAAAAGTTCTACCAGTTTGACCGATGTAAGTTTTTGGGCAGTCGCCACATTTAAGTTTGTATACACGTCTGTTCTTTTTCTTTTGGTTCTTGTTGTATTTAATATATGTGCCCAAGTTGTTGTTTGTTCTAAAAACTGGTGTTATTCCTATTTTTATGTGGCTACTGGCAAGAAATTTAGCATTGTCCATACATAACAAACAACTGTTATACACACAAATACTGAGACAGTATGGACGTATGGTTGCCTATTCTGAGGCTGTGTCAATTCAAGTAATATCCAGATTATCCAGAGATTCCAGAATAAAGTATTTAGGAACATAGTTGATGTTCCTTGGTATATCAGAAATGTCGACCTGCACAAGGACCTTGAGATGGATGATGTAGATAAAGTTATCAAAAAGATGGCAGATAGTCTCGAACAACGTCTCCATAGTCATGTTAACATCTAGGCCATCCAGCTCCTCGATACTGGGTTAGAAAAAAGACTCAAACGAAAAAGCCATTTGAGTTAGTGTAAAATGTTAACTAGTGTAAAAGCAGAGCATAGTGCTGTGTTGTGTTATCTAAAGTGCATAGTTGTTACATAAAATAAGAGGACACCATAGAGTTCTTAGAACTTACGTATAATTTAGTAATTTAAGTCAAAGAAAAATTGATAATTGGTCAATTATGACCAGATTTCAGTGGTATTAACACAGCTTAAATATTTAATAATAAAACAAATATCCATAAACTATTGTAAAATCATGTAAACCATCTCTCCATATACTTTCTGAATCTCGAAGCATGCTTTATCTTATCTTCACAAATTTCATTTTATTTTCACAAATAGAATAATTTTCAAAAGGCAACTGGTAATAAAGAGTTAAAAGCAGATATTAACTAAATTTACTCACCACTCAAGTTATTGTCATCTGTTTCCGTTTGCAAGATATTTCGAGAGATCACAGCCGGCACAAACAACCCTGAAAAATCATACAAACTAAAAATAATCTGCTAATATAGATTTATATGTAACGAATATATTAGAAAGTTTGTCGTGGAGAAAAGAAAGGTCCGAAGGATCTGACAATGCTCTAGAGCTCCATCGGATAAATTAAACTCAATAATTATACTCGACAGCTTAAAAAATAAATTAGAAAAAATAAAAACGAATCAATTAGTGGCACCTAAGAGAACTAAAAAACAGCAAAACTTATTACATATTCCCTCTAGAGAGCCACTAAAAGATCGATCCTCCATTAAAAAATGCAGATGGAAGTTATGCAAAAAAGCAATCTACAGAAGGCTAATAAATTTGCTTAATATCGCGAAAAAAACATTCCAGTCAAATACAGGTGATAACACACTTTACTGAAAAAACATTGCAGAGGAAGAAGGTGAAATTAAACCAGTTACTCCAAAAAAGAAACTTAGCTGTAGCCGATCCCAAGCCTGGTTGAGAATGGTTAGTGGATGGGTATTAGTGGCAGTAGCTATTCCAAGTGGCTTCTGTCATTAAATACCAAGCAACGCACTAGTTACCATAATATGTCAATGACACTAATAAATCATACCTGCGATGGGATGAGTGAAGGCGAGTCTCCTCAAATCTGGAACTTCTTGGCTAAGTTATGGGAGCCCTAACAAAAGAGTTCCTGGTCCTTTAAGTTTGAGGTGTTGAATGTAGGGGTAACAACCCTACCCTGCACAAATGTATGGTTACGAGAACTGATAAGCCAAAACCGGACGGACTTTATGTAGATGACCAGGTAAATTAAAAAGAATATTTGATTTGAATCAAGGAACGTGAGAATATTGTACTCTGCAGGAGCTGTGAGATGTCTCTTAGACACTCTTAACAAATATAATATGGACATATTAGTTATCCAAGAAATACTATGGAAAGATAGCGGTACTCTCCAGAAGAACTTAAATGCAATATGTACTGTAGCTGCCATCAAAAGCAACATATCTTCGGTGTAGGCTTTTTACTGAGCAAAAGAGTTAGCAACCGAATAATAGGTTTTGGCGTTATAGATCATTATATAATATACGTCCCAAGAATTCGTGGAACATTCTATAACTACAGTCTCATAAATGCACATGCTCCCACCGAGGATAAAACAGACATGGAACAAAAACAAATTTTATGAGAAATTAGAACAAACATAAATAGACAAATGTCACAATAACGAAGTTAATGGGAAAACTACATACATGTCGGTTATAAGAATGCAAGAAAATACCTTAGAGGTGAAACTATACAAACGGTGGAAGAATTCTGCTACTTAGGGTCAATGCAACAACAAAACTCCAAAGAAATAAGAGGAGTATGTCAAGAACAACAAAGTGCAAACTTTATAAAACAATAATATGCCCAGCACTCACTTACGGATCGAAAACATGGGTGATAACGACGCGAGATGAAGAGTTCTTAACAATTTTTGAAATAAAAGTGTTGAGGACCATATATGACGGAGTTAACGAACAGAGTCTATACAGAGAGCGATATAACTTCGAACTCATAGACTTTTTGGTGATGCAGATATCGTGATATTAAAACAAACCGTCTAAGATGTGTGGGCCACATTATTAGGATAAGTAAAAGTGATCCTGCTAAAATCAATATGCTAAATAGGCCGAACGAAAAAGAAGAAAAATGAGGCGACCTAAATGCAGATATCTGTACGATGTGCAGGAAGATTTAAGGGGAACTGGAGTAAGGGGATAGAGAAAATAGACACTCTACAAGGAAAGATGGAAGAATGTTCTTCCATCTTTCCTCAAATTCTTAAATACAATGAACATAACGGATAAAATAATCTACAAGGAGTCTCAAGCTAAAGTACGAAAAATGATATGTCGGAAGAAAAATGAAACATGGCAACAAAAGTGTAACATGATAAATTCACATCTAGGAGGACGAAGAAGCACAGAAAATTGGAGAGTCTTAAAAGCTTTACGACAAGATAAGAAGAGAGACCTAGTGTCAACAATAACAATGAATGACTGGGATCAATATTTTGAGAAACTCATAAGGGAAGATAGACCACAATTTAAAGACAGTAACGAAACACAAAATATAAATATTTTAACTTCGTTCATACGAATAACAACGAAAGAAGTGGAAGATGTATGTAGATCTCTAAAAAATAACAAAGCACCGGGTGCAGGTAACATCCCTGCAGAGTTAATTAAACACGGTACAACCAAACTATATAAAAGTTTAGCCAAACCGTTCCAAAACTGCATTAATGGAATGACAACCCCAGAAGAGTGGAAGACATCATTCATATCCACTATACACAAAATCGAGACTGGACAAACATGACTGTAGACGAATTATTCCACATTCCACGTTGCAAAAGACAGAGAAACTTTTAGAAATGTGGTCGCCAACCTCCGTTAATGGAGACGGCATAGGAAGAAGAAGATACACAAAAAAGGCAGAAGGGATGAATGTGAGAATTACAAAGGCATTGCCGTGACAAACTCGATCAGTAGAATATACGGAAAAGTAATTAAAAATAGAATAGAAAGCGAATATAAAGACTTGGAGGCTAAGGAAAGTACATTTATTGTATGTAGACCTACGATAGGCTTATAATAGCTTACCACATTATAAATTATGGGAAGCGTTAGAGAAAATAAACATAAGCATGAATTTAATAAATGCGACGAAGGAACTGTACGCTAATGCTAACTCAAAGGTAAAGGTTGGAAATAATCTGTCAAGTGGATTCCAAATGAATAAAGGCCTTAAGCAGGGCTGCTGTCTCTCCCGGACATTATTTAAAATTTATCTAGAGCAAGCTCTAAAACTGTGTCTTTTGCAGATGATCAATTAGTGATATCACAAGATTATGAAGATATTGAGTATATGACTCGAAAATTAATCGAGGAGTATAAAAAATGGGGACTTGAAATCAATATCCAAAAAACCGAGTATATGTGTATCGGCGGGAAACAACAGGACCTCATATTTGAAGATGGAGAAGTTATCAAACATTTCAACACATATAAATATTTAGGTATGATCATCACAAAAGAAGGCAACGTAGACGACACAATTGAGGAGAAAAACAACCAAGCAAGAAAAGCAATTTCCCTTCTCAATAGTATCCTTTGGGATCAATCAATCTCTAATAATAACAAGCACAAAATATATAACACAATCATTAAAAGTATAATTACCTACAGTAGTGAAGTATGGCAAATAAAGGAAAGATACAAGAGAAAACTTGAGGCAACGGAAATGGATTTCTGGAGACGTTCAGCTGGAAAATCTAGACTGGAAAGAGTAAAAAACAACAGAATAAGAGAAATTATGAGTAAAACATACAATAGTAGACGATATTGGTACCCAACAACTCCGATGGTACGATTATGTACAGAGAATGTCTGAAGAACGTCTCCCAAAACATATATATATATATATATATATATATATATATATATATATATATATATATATATATACCAGCAAGAGAGATCAAATTAAATGGAACATCAAGTATTTGACGCAGATATGTTTAAATAAGAACATTATTTCGAAAAGTAAATTAAAAGATGAAAGCGCTCAAAGCAATATAATTACGAAACAAGGAATATGAAATAACTAATTTCATTATAAAATTAAATGAAGTTCAGTCAGAAAAAATCCAATAAAGACTATAATCATGTACTGTGAGTTTAGAAGTAAACAAACTAAATGGTGACAATAAAATAATTCTATATTTTTTTAAATTGATCAGTACTACTAAAATCGTATTTTTTAAATAAAAAATTTTGCTGCTTAAAATCAAAAGGTTCACTACATTCGTCAACAAATAAAATAAAATTTTGAAACAATATCAGAGAGTAAAACTGTTGACCAATACAGAGTACTTTGTACCGGCGTAAAATAAATACTATTTCTTAAAAAAAAATTAATTTATATATAAAGTACTTACCAAAAACAATAATAAACAAAATTTTGTTGCACATCTTGAGAAGTACTCCGGACTAGTACCGCGGACAGTTACTCTTATGATTGAACCGGTAGTCTACCGAACCAGGGAATGACCAACACACAATACAACCCAACGCGTGAATGAGCTTAAAGCCAAGGTGGGAGTCTAGCATTCGCTGGTCAGAAATGCAATGATGGGAATGTATAGAATGGTGCCAGATTGTTTAAACTTTCGGAGATTTCAATAAAAGGAGTAGATGTCAATAGTAGTACCATCATCTTATTTATCCATGCTTTTATTTATTGCAGCTTTTAATTTTCTGAGATTTATTCCGTTGGACTCTGATTACCTTTTTTTCATCCTCCATCCGAATGTGTTCCTTTCCGATTTCTGTTTAACCTGCCGATCATTTCTCGATCTCACAGATTGTCTGACCTGACCATTGTTCTGTTGGTTTTCTTCCAATGAGGAATTTGCCTCTCGCTGTTTTTACTAGGTGCTATATTTGTTTATGAGCTGATTCCGCTCATTTTTCTATTTCTGGTCTCTTTCCATTCTTGGTTTCATTGGTTAATTTCTTCAATTTTGCATATATTCGTTCATAATTTCACAAATTAACAATTAACCTGTTCTTGTATGAGTTAGAGCTTCCCCGTTTGTAAAATGTCTACTCGTGTGCGTCTGTTATATAATAATACCCCAGTCAGTGAAGAAAAAAAGCTGATAAAATTTTATACAGATATTTAAAGATTCTAAATGGTATATAAGGGGTAGCTAATGAAAAATCCGTGAAGACTTACATCTGATTTTGATTTGTTTTTTTTTTTTTAACAATTTTATAAAGTTTCCAAATTAAAATACATGCACAATTGACCGAAATAATTGCAAAAAACCCATATTTTTACAATAATTTATAAATTTTAACTTTGTTTTTGCATAATGACATTAAATATAACTACTCAAAATTGTGGCAGTTAATGAGTTATTAAAGTATGCTAAATTTTAAACACATGAACCAAATAGATTATAAGTTTATATAAGTCAATTTGTTTATCCCTGTACTTGACCAAACATTGATTGTAAATCGCAATCGATTCTTTGAAGCTTCATCTTTAAGGTATATTAAAAAAATTTAATGTTTTATTAAATTTCTTATTAACAAACAGTTTGAAAAAAGGTTGACTTTTAGCTTATAAACATTTATAATAACGTTATTATTTTTGATGTCACATGGTTTTAAGTAGGCTCGATGAAAAGCTGGTGAAAAAACACAATTTCCAATAAACAACAGGACCAATATCATGATACATACAAGTCGAGATATTAGATGCTCCATTTTTCCGTGGCGGTATTTTACGAGTATTGTCACTTTAACGGATTATAACTTGTTAATTCTTTACTGTGTATGCTATCTATAAATTGGATCATGAAATTTAGATCTTTATTTACAATCTATTGAATTTTCAGCTTTAATGTTAATAAACAATGGAAATATGATTTTAAGAAAAAAAATGCCATATTGTTTTCTATTGATCATAGGTTTTGATTTTTTTAGAAGGTGTGTTTTTTTACCAACTTTTCATTGAGCCTACTTACAAGCGTATGCTATAAAAAATATCAAAGCTATTATAAATATTTATAAACTAAAAAGTCAGCAATATACTTTAAAAATGAAGCCTCATACTAAGCATCATATTTCTTAGGAATACTTTTAATATGGGTGATAAACAATTTATTTCTGATATGGATATTTTTCTAGAATCATTTTTCTAGAAATTTTTCAGTACCTTTTCTATTATTTTTTATTATATTAGATACTATTATGTTTCTCTGTTATTGTTGATCTATCAAAGACAAGTTAAATTTTTATATAAATGGTTGCTATAAACTTGGCAATTGCGCAAAATTCTGACTGCTGGTCAAAACTCTTTGGTCACAAAACGGGTTGATGAATGCATCTAGCATTCTAATCCAATTCTACCGGATACTAACGAAATGCAGAATGGATTGTAATTATGCATTACGCCTTATGTAATATTTAAAAAGCCTTTATTTGCAATAATAGAGGAGGGATATATCTTGGTGTCTTCTGCGGCTCTTCTTTTTAGAGTGTTTCCATTAAATGGATATTTTGTGCTTCGTTTAAATGTATACCATGTAGTACGGGAGAGTGGGGCACATTCGGCCTGGGGGCAGATTCAGCCACTGCAAATAAAATTTTAAATAAGCAGAATGTCGCGCCGAATTTTCGATAGAAATGTGTCAACAATCCATCTTCACTTTAGTTGTTAGTATTTCTGCAATAAACAGCGTCCAAATATTTGTTTTGTTTTTAAGTGTGTTTTTTCAAGCTAAAGGTAAGTTTTTAAAAAATATATATTTTATGTGATTTAGATAGTTGCTGTTCACATATTTTTGTAAAAATTTGCTCATATTAGGTTGAAAATCTCTCGTTTCAGAATGGGCATTGACATAATCTCTAACTTTGACCAGAAGGTCACAATAAATTTTTCATGCTTGCAAAGTCAGGTGGGGTACTTTCGGCCGGCCAAACGGAGTACATTCTGCAGTGGCCGATTGTGCCCCACACTAATTTAGTAGTAGTTTTAGTGATTATTTTGATATTTTTTTGTATTGTAGATGGTAAATAAGTACCAAAATAAAACAGATCGAGCAAATATAAGTGAGCAGCGCATAAAAGATGCTCTACAAAATATCTTTTCAAGAAATATGTCCCAAAGAGAGGCAGCAAGAACGTTTAATTTAAAAAGACAAACTTTACAATCTCGCATGAAAAAAATATTAAGAACAATGACGATTGAAGAGTTTTTACAAAAGTGTGACGATGATGGATACGAGAGCGAAAATGCAATAGTAGGTTAATTGATTGTTCGTGTGTTTTAAATATTTTTTTGATGTACTTGTTTGTCATAGATGAATAAATATATGGTTTTTAGGCAAGTACGCTTCAAGAAGTGTATTTTCGTCCTCATAAGAAGACATGCTAGTGGATTACATAAAGCAACGTTCTAGTATGAATTATGGCTTAACCTACGAACAAATAAGATCAATGGTTCGTTTTTACCGGAGATACGCGGAGATTTTACCAAATTGCAAATATCCAGGGAGCTGGGATATAAATAAAAAGGCAGGAAGAGATTGGCTACTTGGCTTTATGAAAAGGCACTCTGATTTATCATTAAGAAAACCGGAAAGCACGAGTTTGGCAAGAGGTCTCGGATTTAATACAATAAGAGTGGAGGAATTTTTCCAAAATTACAAGATAGTGTGACAATAATATAATTTTAGCCCTGATCGAATTTTTAACTTGGACGAAACAGCTGTAACAACAGTCCTACCCCTCCCAAAATTGTAGCACCAAAGGGTAAGAAGCAAATAAGTCTAGTATCGTCGGCCGAAAGAGGTGAACTTGTAACAGTTGTCGGGGTTATAAGCGCCATAGGAAACGCATTACCACCGATTTACATATTTCCCAGGGTAAGAAATATCGAAGACTTTCTATGAGGCACCGTCTTTAAGTGTAGCATTTAGAAATAAGTCTGGATGGATGACTAAAGACCTTTTTTTTAATACTCTCGGGCACGTTGTCAACCACAAAAAATTCTTCAAGTGCCATCTCCGCGGCGGAGGTCGGCAATCATCATAGCTATTCGGACTTTTGAGACGGCTGTTCTGAAAAGTTCATTTGATGCACACAAAATGCGATAAGGAAAATAAAATATTATTCCTGCTGGACAATCATGAGTCGCACACTAGTCTAGACGCAATACTTTATGCGCGAGATCATGCAATAGTAATGCTTTCGTTTCCTCCGCATACTTCCCATAAACTCCAACCACTTGATGTGGGAGTTTATGGGCCTTTTAAGAGTAAATGCTCTGTTTCCTTAAATGAGTGGATGAAAAATAAGCCGAGAAAAACTGTTGCTGTTAAAAATATCCCAAAAATTACAAAACAACCATTTTTAGAGGCATTTTCCCTTAAAATGATTACAAGCTCCTTTGAAAAATCAGGAATATGGCTCCTTAATTCACAGGCATTTAGTGACACTGATTTTGATGCCGCAAAGGTCTATAAGAATGAATCAAGAAGTGAAAATATCTCAAATCAAGATGCAGATTTTGAAATAAATAATCAGCCATCTACTTCAAAAAGTGTCGGCGTAGTCCTTGATGACTATGTACAAGATAATAATGAAAAGTCGGTGATCGAGGGCGACGAAACAGGGCGACAAAATTCTAAGTCCTGAATATGTAAGACCTTTGCCAATAGTTGAAAAACGTCGAGATAAAAAAAGGAAAATTAAAGCAAACCAAGGAAAATCTAGAATTTATACAGAAACCCCTGAAAAACAGCGATTGGAAGAAATAGAAAATGAAAAAAAAAATAAAAGAAAAAGTGAAATCACAAAACGAGGACAGTAATCTAAGAAAGAAGCAAACATTCTTAACCAATAGGGATCAACAAGCAAAGAAAGCAAAAATCTAAAAAATTAAAAAAAAGTTTTTGATGACAGCTCTAGCAGTGAATCGGAAGTGAGTATTTTTTGTGACGACTCGGATGACAATGAAAGTATTGCATCTTTTGAATCCGGCGAAGAACTCATAAAAGACACTTTAGTATTAGTAAAATTTGAACTAAAAACAACAGTGGTTTATTATGTTGGAAATGTGGTTGAAAATATCTGATTCTGAATATTTTGTCAAATATTAGCGGCGCAGGGGAAATTCTAATAAATTTTATTTTCCTCAAATAGAGGATACAGAAACCTGCGAAAAATTAAGTATTCATGCCAGACTTACCAAATTTTCACTACAACTTTGAAGGAATTACGGTTAAGTAAGTAAGATTGTCCCCCACTGGGGGCACAATCAGCGAGAGTGTAATATCTATTTTACTTATTTATTAACAAAAAACTAAAATATATTCAACAAGATTGTTTTACTTTTTAAATGGACAAAAGTATAAATTTTACTTTTTTGTTTGCAAATTAAATATAATGAAAAATTTTTTGTATTTTTTTACCTAAAAACAATTATAGGGCCGAATGTGCCCCACTCTCCCCTACATGGTATACATTTTCCGAGAGATGAAACTTCTCTCATTTAGAGGAAACGAGGTAAAAAAACAGGAACACACGCAATTTTTCTTTTATGCCTCATAACTTTTTTCCGCGAGGGTATAGGTATAAGCATTTCTTTACAGAAAAAACTTTTATCCTTCCTCTTAAAAATGACATTTGGTTGAAGTCTTTAGAATGTACAGTATCCAAGCTACGATTTTTCAGTTTGCTACTCACACTATTTTTGGGCCATTTTTCGTATTTTTTGCAAAAATTGTTCTATAACTCTTTTCCACGCAGTTTTAGGTATACGCCATGGTACATTAAATTAAAAGAAAAAATAATTAGCTTTAAGATACTGTAGAAGACTCTACGAATAATTGTAAGCAAGATACGGTTCTTCGAAGTTTTCTACTTTGAACGATTTTTGCTATTTACGGCAAAATGCAAAAATTACGTACGAAAGCTGCACCCTTCATTTTCAAAAGCCATTTTAATTTTCGTCGATAGGATACTCTGATCAAAAGCTATCGAATTTTTACCGTCGAGTTAATACAAATTTTATTTAAAAAAGCGTTATTTCTGAGAGGAAAAGAGCTAAAATATAAAGCATTTTGCATAAAAAAAAAAGATTTTTACGAAAGTTATTTAAAAAATTTAAAATACCGAAAAATTGACATTTTTGGATTTTTTAATTTAGCACAACTCAGATTAAAGTTTTATTCATGTACTTTTATATTATTGTGCTTATTCTACCCTAAAATATTGATTTGGTACAATAAAAAATATATGCACTCACTGCAGACAAGGAGGAAGACACCATAGAGATTTAAACGCTAAAATGGGCCAAGGAGAAATGGAGAATTGTGTGGGAGGATATGGACTCGGGGAGAGGAATGAACGTGGTGATCGGCTGATTGATTTCTGTATTAATGAGGCTGAAATAATATTGACTAGAAAGAAGAAAACTTGAGTAGGTACTTGGGCCATGTTATGAGAGGGCAAATTTATTATTATTGCAGCTTATTTTGCAATGTTAAACGTGGGAAGACGAAGAATATCGTGGCTTCAAAACTTGACGGAATTGTTTATAGAACTATTTATTTCTCTATACTCTATACTTCTCTTATAACTATAATTCAGAACTATTTAGAGCTCCATAATTTACTTATGTTCTTTCGACTATAAATATCGGTTTTTTAAAAATAAAAATTATATCCTCACAAAATATAGGCCTATAGGCCTTCAGCTATTGAACGGAGCCAATTTTAATTCTTAATTGTTATACACAGAGCAGCTCTTCTATTGGTTGTAGAAAACTTTTTTTTTACATCTTTTTTTTTTTTGACGTCAGCTCACAGACAGGGCGGCGTGCCCCGCGTCAGCTGCCGCGGCGGCGTTGAAAGCGGTCTCTCGTCTATGGTACTTATGTTGTGCTGTTGTGTAACACAGACGAGCCGTCGTTTGTCAGCTCGCCGCGTCGGCCGTCGCGGGGCCTATGAGAACCATGCGCCGTCGGCGGTTTTATGACTTCTGGCGGCACATCAGTAATATATATCTCGTGCTTCAACACAGACAAGTGACTGTTTTGCAACAGTTTTATTTGATTGCTTTTGTAAGTGTTTGCCAAATTTTGTATATATTATGGAAGCTATAGACATCGATAAATTAATTAAAGAAATTCACACACGGCCAGCAATTTGGGATATGCGCTCAATTGAATATTCGAATAAAATAAAGACAAAACATGATTGGGAAGAGGTTACCCACAGTTTTATTTAGGAAGATGCTTTTCTAGGCCATCTTTAATTTCGTTAACTAACATGTAAAACATTCTTTTATTTTTTCATTCATTTACTGTAGGATGTATCCAATACCTGCGTTTCTTCTTCTTCTTTGATCTAATATGAAGTAAACATAAACTTATTAGGAAAAACAAATTGTCGTCACTTTCACTAGATGATTCTAGAGACATCATCATACCATTCTACGTCCAAAACTCGACTAAATTTGACAACAACGAATACAATGGCAAAACTAATGCCACTGTTAAACCGTCTCATGTGTTTTAATCCGCGCGGCAGCTGACGATGCGCAGACGCGGCGCAAATCGCCCTGTCTGTGTTTAACCTAAAGGTGGGTACACATATGCGAGCCGAACGGTATACGTACCGTACGCGTACAGATCCTTGAAAAATATTCTACATCGTACTGATCGCATACTTATCTCGATCCATGGAAAGCGACAAACCAACAACGAACACACATGTGCGAAATGATTCATTTTATTTATAATTTGGGTACTGATTTATGTTCCTGTTTTTGCTTGTTTAACAAAAATAAAAATATGTACAATAATCAGTTTACTGTTTTCTCGCGTCTCTCTAGGAAGGAACACGTCATTCACACAATGTCGATTTGATGACACAATAAAAATGTTCGCTGCGTCTAGTAAGCGCCGTCCAAACTGAAAGACGAGCTTCCTTTGAAGTCGTGAAATAAACCGCAACAATTTGGTTCGCGACGAGTCACGATGAAACAGTACGCAAGCGGTTTTTTCTGCGGTACACATTACCGAATATAGCGTTCGCATACCGTATGCATACCGTTTGGCTCGTATATGTGTACCGATCTTAAGAATCAATAAGTTAAAAACGTGTGTAGGTACTGTATAAAGAGCGTTGTAGCTTAATTAGTTTATGTCGCAAAAGTCCCCCTACTTAAAAGCAATAAATAAGGGGTTGAAAAAACGTTTTGAGCAATTTTTTTATTCCTACATAAAAATATAATTGACCAATAAGAGAATCCGTTTAAAATTAGATTTCTATTTTTTTAGAAAATAAATTTTGGCCCTGTAAAATTTATGTAAGTTTAAGAATTTTAAACGTATTTACAAAGTGTATTAACAATTATACGTATCGCAAAAAGGAATTGATCGATCGGATCTTATTATTCGATTTATAAATAAAAGAGTTAGAGAAAGATACAGGAACGCAATTATATCCGCAAAAACCTATCCAAGTGCCGACATAGGATCAGACCACAATTAGTGACCAAAATTAGGCTCAAAATGAAAATAATAAAACGAAGAACAACAAATGCAAAAATTGATACAAGTAAATTAAGGAACCTACACGTAAGGCACCGCCTGGCAGATGAAATCAACAACGGATTAATGAATGTTAAAGAACAAATTCTACAAAATACTGAGCCGGATAAAAAATGGTTATTAATAAAGACAGAAATAGATAAAAGTCAAAAAGAAATTCTAATACCAACCAGATATAAAAAGAAGCAATGGATGACGGAAGAAATTTTAGATTTAATGGAAGAAAGACGTCAATATAAAAACAAAGATAATCAGATGTACAAAAAAGTGAATAAACAAATAAAATACAGAATTAAGAAAGCAAAACAACAATGGTTAAAAGGACAATGCGTAGAAATAGAAGAGAATACCAGAAAAGTCATGATAGTTTTAACACACATAAAAAAATTAAAGAATTAACTGACAACAATAGAACAAGAAAACCAGGAATAATGAAAGATGCAAATGGGAAACTTGTGTTGAATACTAACACCAAATTAAAAAGATGGACAGAATACATCAATGAACTGTTCAAAGACAATAGAATAGAACAGATGGAGATAGAAGTAGAAGAGGATATGGTTTTAAAGATATTAAAAGAGGAAATTAAAAGCACTAGGTCCAGACCAAATTCCTGTATACAAAACAGGACACATACCGAAACAATGGTTACTCTCCACCTTTTGTGCTATCCCTAAAAATACAAACGCTAAATATTGCAGTGAATATAGAACAATATCACTAATAACTCACATTCTCAAATTATTCCTGAAAATAATACATGGTCGTATAAATAAAAAACTGGAAGAAGGAATAGATGATAGTCAGTTTGGGTTCAGAAACGAACTGGGAACCAGAGAAGCGTTATTTGCTTTTAATGTGTTAGCTCAAAGATGCATGGATATGAATGTTGATGTGCATGTTTGTTACGTTGATTTTGAAAAAGCATTTGACAAAGTAAGACATGAAAAATTAGTCCAAATTCTAAAAACAAAAAACATAGACCATAGGGACTTACAAATAATAACAAACCTCTACTGGAATCAAAGAGCACAAATCGTAATAGATAACGAACCCAGTCCAGAAATTGAAATCAGGAAAGGAGTTAGGCAGGGATGTATTATGTTCCCATTACTATTTAATGTATATAGTAAAGCCATTTTTGAAGAAGCATTACTATCTCAAAGTGAAGGAATAATAATTAACGGAAGATCTATTAACAACATAAGATATGCAGATGACACCGTGATTATGGCAAGCTCTGCTGAACAACTCCAATTACTGCTAAACAAAACAAACAGTTTCTGTGAAAAATATGGACTAAAAATGAATATAAAAAAGACCAAATACATGATAATAACAAAGAACGCAAATATACCAACAAACATACATTTGGGAAATGTACCGATAGAAAGGGTTGATAAATACAAATACCTAGGAACCTGGATTTCAGACAATAATGATCAAACAACCTAAATAAGAGCAAGGATAGAAATAGCAAGAAATGCGTTTGTAAAAATGAAAACAATTCTCTGCAACAAAGACCTTAGATTAGAACTGAAAGTAAGAGCACTGAGATGCTACGTGTTTTCGATACTGCAATATGGACTTGAAAGCTGGACATTAAAGCAAGAACACATAAATAAGTTACAAAGTTACAGTCCTTTAAAATGTGGTGTTACAGGAGAATGCTTAGAATAGCATGGACACAGAAGAAAACTAACACGAAAGTATTGCGAGAAATGGACAAAGAATGCGAAATAATAAACACAATAAAAATAAGAAAGTTACAATATCTGGGACACGTAATGAGGGGACAGCGATATGAACTGCTAAGGTTGATAATACAGGGAAAGATAAGAGGAGGAAGGAGTATAGGAAGAAGGAGAGTGTCATGGTTGAAGAACTTAAGGGACTGGTTTAAATGCAGTTCTATAGAACTCTTCAGAGCAGCAGTAGATAGAGCCAAGACAGTGATGATGATATCTAACCTCCGATCGGGAGACGGAACTTAAAGAAGAAGAAATAAAAGAGCTCTAATATGCTTTTTGCATAAAAAAACGATTTTTTACAAGTTATTTCAAAAATTTTAAATGACGAAAAATTCACATTTTTGGCCTTTCAATAATTAATTGTACATAAACTATTGAATCAAATTTAATGCACTATAGCTCAAATTAAAGCTTTTGTCATGTACCTACTTTCATTCAATATTGTGATCATATTACTCTAAGATAAAAATAATTAAAAAACACAATTTTTGCACCTTAAAAGTGCGATAAAAAATTATAACCAACAGTTTGGAGTTGCAAACACTTCCGAGGTTACTCCAGGCATTGCCCTTCATAATGCTGTGCTGTTTTCAAAAATTCACTAATTAATGCAAGTTTTTTTTTCTAGAGCTTGAACTAAATGTTCTTAATGTGAGTCAGAAAATTATATATACCCTTTGGAATGTATTTTTTTTATTATTTAATTAATGGCTTTGGATAACTTGATCCATTCAGCCACGATAATATTTGGAATGTAATGTATTGATAATTATCCACTCCAAAGCCTTGACAATAATTACCAATTCAGCAGTATTTTTTGTACTAATATTGTTAAGGACATCTACGAATTTTCCCTAGCGAGAAAATACCTTTAATAGGTATTAGTTTACTATACTCCTATTCAACATATTATTATCATCTAACTAAATCTATTACTCAAATCAGTTGATTTTAATATCTGTGGTTTCGTGAACTCACGCACTAGCACATTACCATGATCACTGGTTTTATACTTGTGTTTTTACGGATAATATTTTCAAGTCTCTCTCTATTATATAATTGGATTCATTTCGACCGGCGCGGCGGGCAGATATTCCTTTTCAATTTGAAGGATACATTTTTAGATTGGGCTTCATTTTCCATTTGTTCAGCCAAAATTTGATCCTGTTCAGACAATTTTATATGGTTTTCGTAGCACTATCTGCATTTTGGTGTGGTTAGTTCTTTGCTGACTACTATTGTTTTAGTTTTCTGAGATGAGATTGTCATATTAAATTCTTTTGCTCTTATGTTAAATCTGTGGACCAGTCTTTGCAGACTATCTTCATCTTGTGCTATCAATATTGCGTCGTCTGCGTAACAGAGTATTTTGATTTCTTTGTTTCCCATTGTGTATCTTCTTCCTTTGTTAACGGTTTTGATGATTTCATCCATGATCAAATTGAAGAGTATGGGGCTCAATGAATCCCCTTGTCTTATTCCGCTGCCTGTTTCTATAGGTTCTGCAGGTTGTCCATCTATTCTGACTTCCATTTTGTTGTTTTGGTAGATGTTTTCGATAGTTTTTATAATATTTACGGGAACTTTTCTATTATACAGCAGATGGATTACATCTTTGAGTCTTACTCTGTCAAATGCTTTCTTTAGGTTAATCAGACACAGAAATGCTGGTCTATTATACTCTAGTGATTTCTCAGTAATTTGCTTTATAACGAATATTGCATTTGTACAGTATTTTCCACTACGAAAATCCTGTTGTTCATCTGCTAAACTTATTCTTTGATTTATTAGCACGTGTAAAATTTTAGTTGTAAGTTTTAGCGTAGTATTTAACAAGTTTATACCTCTGTAGTTTTCTGGCTGTTTTTTATCTCCTTTTTTGAATAGTAGAATTAGTTCGCTCGTTCTCCATTCTTCCGGTATTTTATTGTTTTTTATAATTTTATTAATTAATGTTGTTAATTGTTCTGTCATTGCTGTTCCACAGTAACTCCTTTAGTAACTCGTTTGGTATCCCGTCTTTACCTTCTGCTTTTCTGTTCTTCAGGTTTTCAAGTATATTACGAACTTCCTGTACATGTATATTAAATTCTTCATTTGTGGTGATTTCTGGTGTTTCCGGTTCTGGCGTCGTTTGTTCTTTCTCTGCATATAGCTTTTTAGGTAGTCAATCCACGTATCCTTTCTTATGTGTTTTGGTTCTATTAGTTCCTTTACCTCCGTTCTTTGACCTCTTATGAAGCGCCATATTTCCTTTTGCAGACCGTAAAAACATGTTAGATTTCTTTCGAAAGTCGTTCTCAGTGATCATTTTTTATTTTTCTTACAAGTGCATGTGTTTCGTTTTTAATTGTCTTGTAATTATGGTATGCCTCTTGTGTTTTGGTTGACATGTATTTCAGGTAAGCTTTCTTCATTTCTTACCATTTTTCCTTTCATCATCATCATCATTTAACCCGGATCTATCCACTGCTGGATATAGGTCTCCCTCAGTCTTTTCCATGTATTTCTGTTTTGTGCTGTTTGCATCCAATTTTTGTCGATCTGTTTTATGTCATCAGACCATCTTGTTGGTGGACGACCTCTACTTCGATGTGCTTCTTGTCTCGGTCTCCACTGTAAAATTCGCTGTGTCCATCTGTTATCCGACATTCTAGCCATGTGCCCCGCCCAGTTCCACTTAAGGGTCATAATTCTTTCTATGGCATCTGTCACTCCTGTTCTCCGTCTTATTTCCTTGTTCGTGATCCGATCCCTACGAGAAATGCCTAACATCGATCGTTCCATGGCTCTTTGGGTAACACAAATTTTATTTCTTACTTTCTTGGTTAGTGTTAATGTCTCTGCACCATATGTAAGTTCTGGCAACACGCACTGATTTTTCCTTTACTTCTGTACAAAACCATGGAGATTTTCGCCTTGGGAACGATTTATTTTTATTTATATTTCTTTCACCAAGAACTTCCTTGTCCAAGGCTAAGATATTAGACTTAATTTTTGCCCAGCTTTCTTCGACTCCATCACTTTCTGTGATATATGTATTCTGCTTTTTTCGGTTATTCTTTTTTGGAATAGGTATCTTGTGGAGTCATCCTGTAAGCTTCCGACTTTTATCTTTGTGGTATATTCTGGTGTTTTGTTATCACGTATATGTGTTTTCATTCGGATTTTGCACAATACCAATTTATGATCGCTTCCTATTTCTGCTGATGTTAGTGCTCTTACATCTAGGATTTGAGAAGGCTGTAACTCTCTCTTCGACAGAATATAGTCTATGATAGATCTTTGTCCTCTACTGTTTTCAAAAGTGTATTTGTATTGTTCTTTGCGAGGGAAAAATGTATTATTAATACGTATCTCGTTTATGTTGCAGAGGTCTATCAGAAGGTCTCCGCTTTCATTTCTGATATTTTCGTTATATCGCTGTTTTATTCCTGGAACTATATCATTGCCAACATCGGCGTTAAAATCACCCATAATGATTATATATTCATCATTTGGGGTCTCGTTTATTACAGTCTGAAGGTGTTCGTAGAAGTTCCCTTGTGGTGGTATCTCTATTGTTCTTTGGTGCATAGATTGCTATCACATTCAGAGCTTTGACATCCAGTTTAAATTTTACACTTATTATTCTTTCAGAAGTATATTTACATTCTTGTACTTGGTGTAAAAATTTTTTGTATACTAACAGGGCGACTCCTTTTTTGGCTCCGGTTTCTTTCGCAACACCACTGTAAATCATCAGATAGTCATCTAGCCTAATTTGACCCTTTCTTTTTTCTTCGTCTCTTGTAGTGTACATATGTCTACATTTTTTTCTACAAGCTCTTTTGTAATTTCCTGTTCTCTTGTGTTTAGAGACTTTACGTTCCAACTACCGATGCGATTTCTCGTTTTCCTTAAATTCGTTGTCATAAACGTTCGCTCGTTTTCCATAAATTTTTACATTGTGATACTGTAAAATCGCAGTGTGGTACGGATTTGCTCAATTTCAAAGTGCTTGTCAAAAATTTCGTGTGTATTAAAAAAATATAAAAAGCTATGAAAAGCGTCCAAAAGGTCTAGAATTCATTTGAATGACGCGCAAAACAAGAGCAATTTCCAAACTCGAAAAAAGTTGGTCACTAAGGCAAATTGTTTCTGATTTGAACGTGAGAAATATGTGCATATGAAAAACCAAACAAAGATGGAATCATTTTCACTCCATAGTACGGTTGGGTGGTTCAAGAGGACAGAAGATCCACAGAGCAACAAGATGAGGCGATAGCAGATTTTCTAAGAGAAACTTCTTTTGCACAGCCTGAAAAGCTAGCGAAGAGACAGCGTTTCCGAGCAGCATTCGCACTGCATATAGAAGGATTAAAGCAAGTGAATTGATAAATTGTGTAGGTGCAAGGAAACCTATTTTGACTGAGGATCACAAGAGGAAACGAGTTGCATTTTGTAATGAATTCATAAACCGTGAAGACATCTTTTGTTCTAACCTTGCATTTTCCGATAAAAAAGTATTTCAATCATATAGCAATAGTCGAATAAGAGTTTATAGGTTTGATGAATGGTATACTCATCATTTAAGAAATAGTGGAGAATTCTCGGTCAGTGGAGAAGTTAACGTATGTGGATGGATAAGTTCTGAAGACCCGGGCGTTTATTTTCATATAGAAGAAAAATTAACAGGATTGTATTACAAACATAGTTTTGAGAACATAATGTTGCTATCAGTGATCCAGAGATTCTCCAATAACCACTTCATCTTACAACATGACAATTGCCTTATGACAAACACATGTTAATGTTCTTCCGTGACCTTCCCGGAGTCCAGACCTTAACTCCATCGAGAAGGTGTGGGTAGAGTCGACAAAGAAATTAAATTAAAGAAACCTTAGGCCCCGTAATAGAATTCAACTATGGGAAGCAATTGAGCAGACATGAGAGAAGCTTGTCGAATATAACATAAGGAGATTGGTGCTATCTATGAACAGAAGATTGCAAAGTTGTATGACTTCCTTATTTTCGTTAACATATTATTGAAAAAATCTTAAATTCTATAAATTCCGTTTTGTTACATTTTGTAAAATAGATTTATTTTATTTTGTTTTTTAATTTTAATTATCTGTTACTGATACTGGTAATTAACGTCACTTTGAAGTAAAATGTGCGTTTAAAAGAGGTGAAAATTCAAAAAATCGGCTACTAGATATCTAAAGGCGTAAATTATTTAATGGCCGCGGCCGTAAATACTGTCGTTGAATGTGTTTCTGGAAAATCGATGGTATACCTATTAGGTAAAGCACAGGTCCAAGAACACTGCCTTAGTGTACACCCGATTCAACTTGGCACAAGTTGGTACATTCCTCTTGGTGCCTAACTAGGAAGTATCTGTTAGTTATATAAGATTCCAACAAACCATATAATCTACGCGGTAGATACTTTTTGATTTTATGGAGTAGGCCAGTGTACCAGACCTTATCAAAAATCTGACTTATCCAGAAAGGCTGAGGAACAGTATCGTCTATTTTCTATTTTCTAGATCGTTGTCAATTTGTTGTACAAATATATATACCTGTTGAATAATGCTACACTAAACTGGTAATAGGGTATGGTCTTTTTGTTTGCTAGGATGGGTTGAAGATTTTTTAATAACAATTTCTTAAATATTTTGGATATAATTAGCAATAGACCGATTGGCCTATATGATGTAATTTCTTAAGGTTTCTTCCCTGGCTTCGGCATCATTATGACTTCCGCTATTTTCCATTGTTGTATAAAAACTAAGTCTTAGAATAGCATTGAATATCTACGAGAATATAACTCGTACTCTTACTAGATAGCTTTTATTAGACTTCCCCTGTTATAAAGTCGTAGCCAGGAGATTTTTTCAGGATGGTAGATTTCAATTCTTCGAAGCAAAAAACGGTGATTTTTTTAAATTTGTTTAAAAAAAATTGTATAAAAAATGCTCAAAAATTTTGCAGGCACCCTTCTAATTTGTTTAAGGGGGATGTTTTTGAACAGAAATCCGTAAAGAAACCGAATCAGAAACATTTTTCCTACAGAAGTAGCCTCACAACCTGTACTATAATACTTTCAAAGCCATTTAGAACCATTTTTTTTTGTACAGGGAATTTAATTTCCCTCTTATAAGCACATGTACCGTGAAAAATGTAGGGCATGTACAAAAATGTTATTATTTTGTACTGTATCAAATTGCCGAAAATGGGGTCAAAGTTTTCGAAAAATCAAAGATTGTCCCTGCTCCTAGTACCAATACTGTCCTATGTCATTATTATTGTATTACCAACCAAGTTATAAATGCCGTAAATGTTTGTCTGTTTGTAAAAAAAATCAAAGATTATCCCTGCTCCTAGTACCAATATTTTTGTACGGCATTAGCTGTCTCAGGTCATTATTTTTGTATTACCCACCAAGTTATAAATGCCGTAAATGTTTGGCCAAAATGCCCGCCCCCTATTGTGTGGTAAGTTTATCTTACCTGTGTAGTCCCTGTACCGATAAAAATTCACGGCATAGTTTCTAAAGTTGTTATTAGTTACATATTATAGTATTGATTTAAACGTGATTCATACTGGGTCAAATGACGCCTTGAAAAAATGATATTTTTTCTGTTAGTGTATACAACATAATAAAGTAGAAAAATTAATTTTTTAAATGTGGTTTCAAATCCAGTCATAATACGCTAATATGTGTTTGTTATTTTTGCATCTCACAGCACACCTAAAATAAAAATAAAACATATAGAACGCATTCAAATCCTACCGAACAGCGCCAGCGCGTAGTAATAGAATATATTGGTAAATAAACTATGTTCAAAAAACAAACAACTTATTCGAAATGTTTTGTTTATTTTGTTTAAATTGTTTATAGGTTTTGTGTCGGCAGTTACGAGCATAAATGAATGATTTGTAGTAGAATAAACATTTTACATCAAATGTAATAAATTAGATATTAATAATCTTATTCATAATTTAGTAAAAATTAAAACGAAATAAAAATTTTTTAATTGGAAATGGTTTGAAAGTTTTATAAAAATAACACTTTGTAGGATAGACTAATTAATTGTTGTTAGTGGAAAAAACCAAATAAATTATTCTGAGTTTGCGCCATCTAATAGCAGAATTAATTATTATTTGTGGGGTTAACTCATTGAAATGAATAACTTAGTTTTTAATAAAAACTAATGTGATTGATGACTAATCGTTTGTAGATTTTATAGAATTAACAAATTGTTTGTATGATCGGCTATTTAGAGGTGTTTATCGTTAAATAATAAAAAAACAATTAAATTATTCTGAATGTGCGCCATCTGATAATTATCGGGTAATATAATAGATAGGAGATCGTTTGTATGCTTAGACAAGGAAAGAGACTTTGTAGGTCATTATTTATTATAAAACTAACCTTAGGCTAGGCTTTCCTTGTCTTTTGAGTACATACAAATTTTGAGTAAATACTTTTAGTAGGCATTATCCCAGATTTAGCCATACGGCTCACACACCCTCTAAGGGGAAAATTGACTCATCCCAAATACCTACGGTATCAAAAGGATTGAGCTCTGGTGGGACTCTTTTCGTGTTATCGAGCCCTAGGTAACTTGGTTTGCTGGAGTATCTCCCAAAAATTTTCGTACACATCTGGACGTCGTGAGGAGTAGAGCTTTCTGCGTCCTTATAAAGATGTTCATTTAGACCCAGCTGTTTGATGTTCGCTAGGAGGTTTTTGGGAATAACACCAGTAGTAGATAGAATAATAGGTACTATCTGGGTACTTTCCATTCTCCATTGTCTCCTGATTTGTATTTCTAGGTCTCTATACTTGGCGATCTTTTCGTTGTATTTAACACGCAAATTATTGGTGTTAGGTATCGCCACATCAATAAGTGTTGTTTGCCTGGTACGTTTATTAACTAGTATGAGATCCGGTCTATTATGTGCCACTGGTTGGTCTGTGAGCACAGTGCGGTCCCAGTATAGCTTGTAGTTGTCATTTTCAAGCATTCTGTCAGGGACATATTGATAATAAGGAAGATGGAGGATAATTGGGGGTGTAGTGTAGGATTATGTTTGTCATGTTTCAAACCATTTCATAGAAAATAAAGAATGTTGTTTTTAAAATTAAAGTGGTCCTTTATTGATCCCATCACACATTACCCTCACATTAAGTACCTAAACGCTCGGTGGTCTTCCAGCAGACCACCCCGAAACCATAACTTAATTAAGAATGATTTTTTAAATTATTTTTCGGTATTTCTTAAGTTATCCTTAATAATACAATAAAACTAATATAAAACTTAATTTAAAAAACACAATTTAAACTAAACTAGTAACATACAAACTTTCATTTGTATGTTACTCATCAGATGGAAATACATGTATTTATTTTTAGCTGTAATTTCTGTAAACGTAGTTACCAGTCTTTTTCAACTGGTGGCGCAGCGAAGGTGTTAATTAAACTATCAACTGTTGTGCTCAGCAAATTTAAAATTAAGTGATTTTTGATTTTGATTTTGAAATAAGTGATAAGAAACTGTTTGGTATGTTTCCTCCACAAAAATTCATCGAGATATATTTCAAATAACTCCCTAGAAGTTCCACTTGTCTTCTTTCAGAGCTTCTTTTTTGCAGTGTCCATACACTTTCAATAGTCTGTGTATGAACACTGCCATTATCAGGATCAACAAAGTTCTACTGATGAACAATCCTAATCCTGAGTTCATACACCCTAGATTCCAAGCAATTGATATTGGCATAAACTCTTCATCCAGCCAAAACAATAATTGATCCTGGTAAAATCATTCTAAAAAAAATATTACTTTATTCCCTGGATATACATTTGTAACAATAACATACCTGGATATAATTGGCAAAAGTGTTTGTCTATTTCTACCATTATTGGTCCTCAGTTCTCAAATCCTCCAATTTCCACAGAACGCTGCTTCAAATACCTGCACTGAGTGAGACTCGGATCTTGATTTCTATCTGTGTGAAGTCACTGGTAAATCCATAAACGATAATTAGTATTTTACTTCGCGCAAAGAACGATCCCTCATGTATGGAAGTAGGTACTGTCCAAACATCATTTGCACTTTCATTATATTCATCAATTCGGCCACTACGGTTTATTAAAACCTTGCTCATATTGTTGCAAAAAATGGGAGTATACTGTATACTTCAAAAGTGTTTGTAAAATTTTTAATACACTTTAATTTAGAGGTTGGGTTAGTCAGTTCTTCTTTCTTCAGAGTACATACTCTGTTCTTTTTTATAGTTTGCAAGTGTTCGGTTCAGGTTTTTTGATCAGTTATGATTTTAGACAAGGAAAGAGAATCTCTCTTTCCTTGTCTAAGGTTTTGAAAAGACGTAGAGCATATACTCATTGATATCAGAGTATATACCAGAGTTTTTTTTATGTACTATGATTGATATACTCCATTCGCTTAGCTCGGGCACATTTTGTCAGATTCATTGTCGGAAACCTACAACAAAACAGCCTTATTTTAAAACAGTCAACCATGGACATGTATAATATTATGTAGGGATATTAGTTATTTTTCCTTACATAGAGACACCTCAAGAATCATTTCTAAACTTTTTCTATATTATAGTTCTTACTACTTCTAATTACAAAACTCAATAGCATATATGCCTTCTGCACAATTGTTTCATAGTGCTGGTTAAATTTCATATTGCTCTGAAAAACAACTCTATATATAAATAGCTTTACATTGTTTATATTAAATGGATTTGCTACTATATTAAGTTGCTTTTGTGTAAATGTAACAACAGAGCACTTGTTTACATTCAAATGCATTTTATTATGAGTAAACCAATTGCAAACAGTGCCCAAATCTTGCTGTAATTTATAACTATCTTCCAAGCATGATATTTCCTTGAACATTTTGAAATCATCTGTGAATATTAGACAGGATGAATGTGTAATACTTTCTGGTATAGGATTAATAAAAATGATGTAGTAGAGGTTTTAGCTTACTTCCTTGAGGCATGCTAGATGTGGGAACATATTTTAACGAGTAAGTACCTCCAATCTTAATCTGCTCTCTTTCTCTGTCAAGTAAGAGTGGAGGAAAACCTATACTCAGCTAATCTATCTGCCCATATGCCATGATTATATAATACATATTATAAGGAGAAGTAGTTTAAATACATTAATACCTTGCATCATGCATTAGGACATCCTCAATGATTTCAGTTACTTCTTTCTTTGCTCTAGTTCTTTTCTCCGGGGTTGGAAACTTTTTTGTTTTTTCTTCATTATGTACGAATAATGTAGGCCCATTCTCTTTTTTTCCATCTACAAAATGGCAACTGCAGAGGAAAGCCCCAGGACCTGGTTCTACTGTTCTTCTGTAAAATAACATATGCAAAAGAATGATATAGTACATTATTACCAAAAACAAAATATTCTATTTGATAAATTTTCAAATTTTACTCACCTTGTCAATTTTATCCATAGATTCCTTGTTTTTGTATTCTTTGGAAAACGATAAAATTTACATTTTTCTCGTACATTGTAATGATTACAATTGGGTGCCCAACACATTACCATTTTTCCTACAAAGAAAACATTTAGAATAAAATACACTTTATGTATTAATTATTACAAAAAACAATTCCATTTTAAAGTTATAAGATAAGTAAACAAGGATTGTTTTGTGGAATTTAATGATTTGTTTGCAAATTGGCTTCTTCAGTAAAATGTATCTTTAAATATACATCATTTTACATACCTTGAAGCGAAAAACTGGAGTTATTTTCAACAAAAACGCACAAAATCGATGTATTAAAAATCTACTTATGGTAATCACAATAGAATGCTTGGTTTGTTTGGATACAGGACCATAACCTATCTCAACGTGTGACGTCACCACTAATGAAGCGCTTAATAGCTACTATTAATAGCTCAAGTATCCTACTATTGCAGACTTTTCTTTAAAAAAAGAAGAATTATTCTAAATAGTGGAAGTGTATACTAAACCCATCAAATTTTGGGTAGTATATATTTAAAAAATATATTTTAGTTGTTATAATTTAACATACCTATTTATTATATGATGCAGATAAATATTGATTGTCGGTAATTCGCAAAGTTCTATTTTATTTACTCTTAGTTTGTTTACTATTGATATTGGCTATGAATAGGTGTGCTTGGTTGTATAGTAATTTCCAGCCACTTCTAGGCTGTCAAAAAGTAACTAGACAAAGACCTTGTCTAAGGAAATTTCAATGTTTACATTTTTCCCCTTTATTTGTAGCAACCTAGCGGAAAATACGCGCACGAAACTTAAAAAATCGGCTTCACTTATTATTGTCTAACAGCTCTACATCATTACAACTTACATTCTCTTACTCTTTATTTGTCTCTTTCTAGCTCATTGAAATTTTCCACTATCTCTCTACCATACCAGAGTATATACCAGAGATATGTAAGCACGGTTCTTGACTTACTACGGTTGCCTCTTCCGACTGGGGTGGGGATGCTTGAGTTGTGTCACCAGAGTACACAAGAATACAAAACCCATTTATTCGCGATTGAAACTGAATGTAGAGGGCAGGTCGATTGCAGTGTTGATTGGTTGAAGGGGAAGAATTACGTCACGAGAGTACAGTTTCGGGTGGTTTCGGGCTTAAAGTTCATTGGTTAGGCGGAAGATGCAACCGTAGTAAGTGTACGAACCGTGGTATATACCAGAGTTTTTGTATGTACTATGATTGATAGCAGAGTATACTATGGAGCATAACCTGCCGCGAGTACTGACGACAAGACACTTGCGGTTTTTAATCTGTCCCTCTCTATCGCATTGCATCTATTCTCTCTCTTTCTCTTACTAAAAGAGACGCTGCTAGATTTACCTGATGTAAGACAGAGACACAACGAAAAACGTCACTGATCAGTCTATATAATATAAGTCCCTAGTACATAAAAAGAAATAGTAGTGCAAGAGAGATAGGGCAGCGGGGAAGTTTGTTTGGACGATTCCAGGGCCCTGATTCTATTTCATTTCGATGTCGAAATTTAAAAGCGACTACGCCATGACAGTCGCAATCGCTAGCGATTCTCATTCATTTCGATTGTAGTTAAAACTGGGGATATTTACTTTATCATTTTGACACTGCTAAAAACTTGGGTTGGCCCTGTTGTTTATTGGCTGCACTACGTTGTTCGGTGGCACTACGCTTGTTGAATGTTTGTTTTGTTTACGTTACGTGAACGTCTTTTTTTTCTTGTTTGAGTTGTTAAATCATAAATATTGGCCATTCTCAATTATATTTTGAATTGAAAGAAAAGATAGCAAGAAAAAAAAGGCGATGTGGGAGATTCTTTAAGTTATAACCACTAAGATTTGACTTAGTGGTTATACTCTAATATATTTTTAAATTTACTGCAGCTAAGTAATACCAAGTAATACTAACCCTAAACATTTTTGGTATCCTAGAGGCATAAACACCTTCTTCCAAATATGGTTCTGATACCCTTATTAAATAATTTGCAGCTTGTTTATTAAGCCAGAATTGCTGCCTAAATTGAGCATCACTTAGCGAAAAAGAATTTTGAGTATCCCGTAACATTCTTATTATCCTCCGTTATGAGCGTCGGATATCTATCCTCTCTAATTCCTCCAAAACTAGCAAATGTCCGTAAAACACAGCCATATTAATACTTTTTGCCTCAGTTTTCCTTGCAAGGATCAAAACACCGCCTACTTAAACTGAACCTAAGTTCACTTCTCCCAGTCCAGTCAGTCATGTCAGATTAATTTCGACTCGAAATGAAATTTCAACCACTTTCTTGAAGTTGAAATTAATTTCGATAAGTCGAAAATTAGTGACGTCGTTTGGTTAGTTCAGCTGAAATCCACAAGGTTCGCAAAGTCGCATTTCGACGTCGCCATATTAATTTCGACATGTTTTGAGTCGAAATCTCAATTAGAATCAGGGCCCAGTCGTACGTAATGGCGGCGGCGCTACAGTCACTCTAGGTGGGGGTATGAGACGCATGTGCCGTGGAAGAATTGAAGTTGAAGATAGTGATGGTCAGAATCGATTACTTATGGGAATCGGTTACCGTGGAATCGAGTACAGTAAGGAATCGGATACTTTATTGAGTACTGAGTACCGAGTACTGTGGCTATCAGATTTTGAATTAATAGTCGGTTTGCCAATCTTTATCTATGATTTTTCAATTATTTGTGTGTTTTGCGTATATTTTTTTTTATAATAAATATAATTTTGGCAGACAAATAAAAACATTATAGATAGGTATCACAAAAAATAGACCAAAAATTATTCTAATAACAAAGTGTTTAAATATATTATTTGGTATAATTAAAGTAATTAATTAGCTAATAACAAAACTTTCAGTATTCTACTATTGTCTAAAAAATAAAAAAACAGTTTAAATATTAAATGAACATTAAAAATATAAATTAAGTATAAATAAAATAAAAAAACATTATAGAATATATCACAAAAAAATAAAAAAAAAACTAACTTAAATATAAAAACTGTTTAAAAATATAATTGTGTCCAAGTTTTTTGATAATAGTCGGTTTTGACGATCATTCGTAAATTGTCCTTCCTTCGAGAAGACTCTTTCAGATGGAACCGAAGTCCCAGGAACAGATAAATTCCGAATGACCCGAACATTACTGTAATTTCCGACGGTTCTATATTCGGCAAGTATTCAGGTAATTCAGTACTCAGTACTCAATCGGTTTCCAGTTCGAGTACTCGAGTTCAATTGATTCTGTAAGGAATCGGATACTACTCGATTCCAGTATTCGAATACTCCCATCTTTAGTTGAAGAATGAAGGTTGGTGTTGTGTTGGTCAGTTGGTCTGTTGGTATTGTATTATTTGTATTGTACGCCATTGAAATATTGCAAGTTGAATTTTGTTTTGTTTTGTCTTTGTTGTAATCATCTTATTGATTGTTGATGATTGTTGATCGTTAAAATGGAACAAAATAAAAGAAAAGAAAAAGCCAACCATGTTGTGTTCCTGGTTGTAAGGACCACACAAGCAGTAGATTTCGTTTTCCAAATCCGAAAAATGAAATGGACACGTTGGAATGGTTGAAAGTAATTAAGAGAGGAGTATTAAACCATATTAAACAATTATACACCTCTTACTGTTTACAATAAATTTCGTGTTTGCTCTAGACATTTTACAGACGAAGATAAAGTGGATTTTTACCAGCAATAGGTAAGCACTGTACCTCATAGCAAATGTTTGTTAGCAAACTTAAATTAAATAATATTTTGTATGTTTAAACTGTTATTGTTTAAATTAATGTTAATCCTATCATATGAATCTTACTTATATATTTTAAAATCATCAAAACTTATAAATCTAATTGTACTTAATTGTATTCCGCAAATATGACTTTGATTTTTAATATAAGTATTATGAATATTAATTGTAGTTAATTATTATAAATTTTGATGGGCCTTCTGGGCAACATATTATTTGGGTTCATTTCTGATGATGATAAAGATCAAGATATCTAGTACTTGTTTATTTATTAGTCCAACAGATTTATTTATTGGTTATGTTCTGTTAAAATATTGTATTTAAATTTCAGGCTCTCAGAATGCAGCAGATATTGAAGAAGAAGAAACTCAAACTATAAGGTTTATTGACGTACATGGTAATATCAAATATTCTATATTCTTTGGTAATATATTATAAAAATATGTCTTTACATTTTTCATTCAGTAAGTGTGCCAGATGCTATAACCACTTTCAAAGCTTTGCTTATAAATAATTTTATATCTTTTCATTCACCTGAAAGCAATTGTGAAAATGATGTTAGTGAGGGAGCATTAGATGCATTAGGTTTTTTTTAACAGGTGAGGTATTACCAGGTTGTAAACCTTTGGCACCTGAAGTGAATGTTTCACTTCCTCTTTCAGTTTCAAATGATATGAGAACTCAGGTGGGAAGGTGTACTGTAACCTATGTTGCAGGATATGTAGCAAAGAAAGTATTGAAGGTTTTCTGTGAGCAATGTAAATATAATATGTTATTTAGAGTAAAGAAAGAGGATACAGATTTCATTGAAATTGAATTGTTTAAATTTTTCACCATTCAACTGTAAAATCCATTCAAATACAGGTATAAATATATGTAAATTTATTGTTAGACTTTCTCTGTATATGTGGTGTAAAAGTGTAAATGCAATTGTAAATGGCAGAGACTAGAAGTTTATTAACTTACTTAAAAATAAACCAGACTACACTATGATAGATCCTATGAAATTAGTAGCTCACAGAAAATATGAAAGTAGGAGAAAACAATTTTGTAAGTACAGGTCATAAGTGTAATTAAATTATTTCCAGTATAAAACTGTACAATTTGTATGTTATTCATTCTTGTTTACAGTTTCATATTTCCATTTTGTTGTAAACAAATAAAATTGTGTTTTCTATTTACTGGACTCACATGGAATCTTTAAAATTCTTTTTATTGTTTTATATATATCTTCATCATCAAACATTTTCCATCTGCTCCTGAATCTAGGTCTTTCACAATTGCTTTCATCTGTATCTACCTTGTCTTATAGAACAAGGGTGAACAGTTTGGGAGAAATGCTATGTCCTTGTCTCGCTCCCCATTGTAGTACATAGTTACATATTTTACTTTAATTATACTTAGTTACAAATTCATGAAATTCAAAGAAATTGCATATAATTTGTGAACACTGTGTATTTAAAAATTCTCCTTTGATGTAAGTTCTGGAAAGAATGTTACTTACTCTTTGTTTACAAAGGTTTTCAAAACATTTTAATTGTAAATGAATGAGATATTTCACTCGCCATTGTAGTACATAGGTACATATTTTACTTTAATTATACATGGGCACATATTTTACTCATAAACATAGTTTATTTTTTATTTATATATGTTTGCGTGTAAAATACATTAGATACATAATAAATCTCTAACATATACACACACACACACACACACATATATATATATATATATATATATATATATATATATATATATATATATATATATATATACACACAAACATACAAATAGCATAGCAAGACTAAAGAGCCTCATGCTGCTCTGCACTATTCAGTAAATATATAGATGAAACTAGCCTCCCATAGCACATCAGCGTGGTATGGGGGGGAGGGTGAGGAAAGCCTGGGGAGCATTGGGGCTCGAAGGAGTGGTCCCTAATTTACTAGGACCAATCTTTCTCACCTCAATGAATTGTATGCCTGAATGTCCATATGGGTATGCAAGTCTCCGCAGGTAGGGCTTACTTATTTCGGTTGCTGCTTGTGTGTAATTCCATATATCATTTTGCAGGTTGCAGTGAATAGATGGTTAAGTTCAGAACGGAGCCTAGTTTCGTGGATACAGGTGAAGACCACCACAATGGCAGTGATGACGATCTTTATAATTTATTATATCTCTGTGATTCCTCAAATTTTATAAATTACAGAAATAAATAAATTTTTAAGAATATCTGTTTTTTATGTTGATGTTTTAATGTAATGGAAAACAGATATAGTCACAAAATAATAAATAAAAACTTTTCCTGTGCCAAAACATATGTCTCTATCTGATATGTTATACATTTATGGTATACAAAATTGCATAAGTGTATACTACATTTTTGGACAGAGAATATATTTTGGCATAGAATAAGTTTTTATTTATTATTTTATGACTATATTTGTTTTCTATATAATATTCGGAACATTTTGAATTTCCCGCCTAAAATTCAGAAATTTATTTTTTGAATTTCCCGCCTTAAATTCAGAACCTACATTTTGAATTTGCCGCTAAATTTTTAGTTCCCGATTCCGAACTTATTTGGCGCTAGAAACTCTCTCCCCACTTTTTCTCCGGCACTTACCTTACTAGGGGGGTATATACTATGATATAAGTCCATGGTACAATGAATACAAACGTGTATTCATTGTACCATGATATAAGTCTATGGGTACACAGTTCTGGAATATTCCTGAGTTCTATGATCATACGACTGCAAAGAACGTATGACTGCGCATCCTTGCAATTATTAAATGTCATGAACTATACAAAAGCTAAAACGAACAATTGTTGAAGACAAGGTACGATCATAAGACGTATTATATCCATATCACAGAGTTCTATTAAGACAGAATTGAAGCCGACTAGAGGGTGCTATTTTTTCTACGGAAAAAATAAGGGGGCAAGAATTTGAAAATTACATTTGACTGTTTATAAAGTTTTTGACTTAAAACCACTCACATAAAATTCTATATAATTATCACAGGAATTCAGTGAAATTTCATTAGACAAAGACGTTGTCTAAGGAAATTTCAATGTTTACATTTTCCCCCTTTACTTGTAGTAACCTAACGGATAATACGCGCACTAAACTTAAAAAATCGGCTTCACTTATTATTGTCTAATAGCTCTACATCATTACAACTCATGGTACAATGAATACACATTTGTATTCATTGTACCATGATTACAACTTACATTCTCTTACTCTTTATTTGTCTCTTTCTAGCTCATTGCAATTTCACACTATCTCTCTACGTATCTACAACAAAAAGAGATTGAATGTAAGAGAGAGAGACAACTAACAAAAAAAAAGGTTATTAACATTGGGCGCGTTCAGCAGACGGAGCAGCTACCGCTCCGCTACTTCCGAATCCATCGATAAGCGCTGGACCAAATGTCATAAGTCAAAACCTGCTGGATTCCTCTACCGCTACCTTATCTGTCAATGTCAAATAATTTGTCATTTTAAAAATTAAATATTTTGTTTACGTTTGTGAGTAGATTGCCAATTTAGCTTGACTTTTAAATATTATTTAACTTTCATATATATTCATATAATATAATTCATATAATAGGAATATGGAAAGGAATGACATAATTAGAGTATTAGTGGAAGAACTTGCGGACGAGTAAAATAATATCCAGCTAATTGGAAATGTTGTGGATCAGTTGGCACAAAGTGAAGAATTAGAGCTAAATAATGTTGAAAGAGCTCAAGTGCCTCGTAATCAAAATTTTTATGAGGAAACCATTCCCCAATATATGGGAGATCTTTTTGTAAAGCATTTTCGCATGAGTAGGGAATGTGCTGAAGTAGGTTTTAGTAAAGATTATTAGTTCTTTGAAAACTACATATAAATATTTTAGGTAATTACTCAGCAACTAGGAAATTTAGGAGTTATACCCATTGGAGCTACAATTCTTTTAGATAAAAAAGTGCTGTTCACCATCTGGGTTTTAGCTAAACCAGAATCTTTTTTAGCCTGTGGCGACAGGTTCAATATAGCCAAGAGCACAGTTCATAGTATTTTTAAAGAAATTACGTCAGCAATATTATTATTAATGCATCAATATATAATGTGGCCAGATAATCACAATGAAGCAATAATGGTAATTATAGACTTTGATCCAACTATTCAATGTTCTAAAAAAATGTGATTTTAGGCATTTCATGAGAAGTCTAGTGGTATTCCAGGGGTGGTTGGTGTTGTTGATGGTTGCCATATACCAATCAAACAACCTCCGTTAAATGCTGTGGATTATTTTAATAGGAAACATTTTCATTCAATTATTTTACAAGGTAAATGTTTAACACATGCACACTCACTTGGATATAGTCATTATCATTTTTTAGGTATCTGCAATCATAAGAAAATGTTCATAGAAAAGGCAAATAGAATGATGATACTTGTAAATATTTTGGTTCATTAATATTTATGTTATATTTACAAACTTTTCTTATTTGGCTTATAAACACACTTTCCTCTGTAAAATAATGAATTTTAATAAAACAAAAGCTACTAAAATATATCATTTTATTTACAACATTTTATAAGTTTTATTTACAGTGCTATAAATGTAGTTAATACAATAAACTGATTTGGAAGAAGAATATATGAATAGTACGTTTACAAAAAAAATAACATATACAGTCACAAAATAAGATAACAAATCAATTCAGAAAAAGTCACAAGGTATAATGGTATTAAGTTATCTAATGCATGCACGTAATGTAACACTAAACACAATACAAAAGCTGAAGTCGAAAGTATCACAAAGTTGGATCAGAATTATCACTTTTGGAGGGGAAAACTGATAGATTAAAAATTTGGAGCTTCTTTGAAGAGTTAGCTAATAGAAGAGTTCTGGGAGTAAAGCTGTTATAAGAGTAATTGAATCTATGAAAAGAACATAAAAAGTCTGCACATACCTAGTTGCAATATTGGAGAATAATAAACAAATATTTTGGAGAGAAGTTTGAAGCAGGTGCACAGACTGTTGATAATTTTAAATAGAACTATTAAGTCTCTTTGATTTCTACATACCTCAAGAGAAGTTCAGTATACATTCTAATGCAACATATTCACAGTATACATGCATCCATAATTGGACAGTCTTAAGTTTGAGTTTAGATGCAATGTAATAGGGGGACAAAACTGTAGACCAGTAAATGAAAATGGATCTAACCATGGAGAAGGAGATCAAATAGCAGAGATGTAAGAAAAATCTTTGATGGTTCTCTTCACAAATCCAAGTAGCTTCATAGATTTCTGTATTGTTGTGGAAATGTGTGATTTATATACAAGGTTAGAGTCAAGGTTCACACCTAGATCCTTGGTTTCAAAAGTAGAATATAGGGTTAAATTGTGTTTACTATATTCGAATATTATTGGGGGATGAGGAAGGTGCAAATGAAAACTATGACATTTTGACGCATTAAAACACCATTTTGTGTGCTCCACTTATAGGCGATCAATATCCTTCTGCAGACTTCGGCGTGGCATTTGTTTATTTTAAAGCATTTTAAATTGTCAGTAAATATATAGTAAAGTTTCACTTACTTGGAAACAATATATTAGATAGTTGACAACAAGCAAAATTTTTATAGTAGAAAATGCAGAGAAACAATAGCATGCTGGCTACAGGTGATGGCCCTTTAAAAAAGCCAAAGCCTGATGTAGGTATGGAGTTTGTGAAAGTTGCTGTTCCCAACATATATGTAAGCATCGTCTGTCATTGGGACAACACAGAAGTGTTTGGAAGAGGTAAATTTACTATATTTTCATACTTAGATAATTGTAGAACAAAAGGAGACCCACCAGATAGGAGGACATATAAGTTTAATTACTGTAACATCAGAATTATCTGACTCCATCCATTGCTTTTCCAGTTCAAAATAAAGAGTTGTTAATGTATGATAATTTTGAGAAATCTTACCTGTACATATAATAAGAATTTCAAATAATACTTGTAATATGACACCTGTTGTTCCCATAGAATATGTCAATGTACTTCAAATGGTAAGTAATCTTAAATATACTTATGGCAATATGTAACAGTAATAACAAACACTACTACTAATGGAGTAGTAGCTATTATAATTGCAAATAAAAAAATCGGTTGCCTGTAAAGTCGGTTTTACGGGCGAAGATTTTACGTGACAACGTCTTTTTCTCGGTAGAATATTTATTGATATGAATATTATTAAATTGCACAATAAGAACAAGGAATTGAATGAAAATAAGAATTGCACAAATTTTAACTATAGAAATATATTTTGTTTACTAAAACACTGTACATGTAAACTTAAACTTAACTAATTTCTATTTGAGTGATTTTGTTGAGGATAGCTCGAGAAAGACAGAGACACAAGCACGCACCGATTCAACGCGCCTAATTCTCTAGTGCTGCGCGCGCAGCGGACCGATCATGTTTGAGTGGGAGAGAGACGCAAGGCATTCGCCGGTCCGGTGGGCCTCTCTCTCGTTCGGTGACTCATCGTAACAGACGTGAGCGAGCGTTACACTTTTTCATGAGTGACTCCGAGCCACAACCTAATTTAAGACGTTGTCACGTCAAAACATTCGCCAAAAAAGGTTTGAATTATTCCAAAGTTTAATAGTAATCTATAGTTATGGATTTTTAAAACAATCATTTATATAATAACTATTCTTATTTTGTACTTAATGTATTATATTGAAAACTGTTAAAAATTCTAAATGTAAATACTAGTACTAGTATGTGGTATTTTGTACTTAATGTATTATATTGAAAACTGTTAAAAATTCTAAATGTAAATACTAGTTTTGGTTATTATTTTTTTTTTGTGATTTTGTTTTTAATGTATACTATGGTGGTTGTAAAGCGATTATTATATTATTTTATATTTAACAAGCCTGATATTATTCCATTTTTTAGTTTTATAAATTGTTACTTTCAAATTTACTTATCGTGAAGGTTTATAAATATATTTTTAAATAAAGAATACTAATATTTTAAATGTGTAATTAATTTTATATTTGATAAGGAAAGGTTTTGTGAAAGGAATAAACACTTATTTATAAGGAGAGAGACAACTCGAACTCAATAAAGATATACTTGCTTAAGTTGTCTGAGTATAGTATAACCCTCATTTATTTTAAATTAAAATATAAAAAATACATTTCGACATATAAAATAAAAAAGAATATATTTAACATAGGTATTCAATAATTTATTCACATTCTCATGCATAACATTGTTGAATAAAATGTCTCCTAAAATTTAAACCTTGTTCCACATCATTAACATTTCTATTTTCTGGCACATCAGTATTTTCTAGAAAATCATCATCACTATTTATAATTATTTTCCTGTAAACACATATTGCAGAGTACTGCTGTAGCACTTATTATTGCAAGATATGTATTTAATTTGATTTGTAGGCTTCATTGCAGACAGGGAAACCATATTTTCCAGGTTCTAAATAGCCTTTTTTCAACATTTCTTACATGTGCACTTTTATATCTATTTTGTTGATCATTACCTAAAAAGATATATCTATCAAATAACCTATTTTTTGTTTAGCCCATTATCAATAAATACCTTGCTTTAATGCTGGAGTAAGTAGATAGTGCCTGTGCTGTATGCATATTCACTATTCATAATAATTCACCTATTAATAATTCTGGAATTTGTCCTCTTTCCTTTCTAACTCTTAACCAACTTTGATCAAATATTAAGCTGCCATGACTTAATCCTGGATGTTGAACAAAAATATCCATAATCTCAAAAAACAAAAAAAAATATATTGTATTGAAGCGAATTGGAAAAAAATATAAATATAAACAAACAAGTTAGGTTAGGAACCCGTGCTCAAGGCAGGTCGATCCGATGCTTGAGCACGAGCTGTCATTTCGTGCTCGAGATCCGTTTATAAAACACAAAAACGACTCAAGGTCGTTTTTGTGTTTTTGCGTGAGGTCGAAAGACCTCAAGCATCGACCGATACTTGAGTACCGACTATAAATATGGGCCCTAGTCCCTAGTCTATTTACTAACCCTGCTCTGACACCATGTATGTACACCTCTGTACAAAAAAATATACTCTGGCAAACACACACAAAAGAGAAACCGATGAGAGAAACAAACCTCGGTTCGCTGATCTCAGTCCCAACGTCTATTACATAATGTCTATTATTGTAATTATTTTTTACGTTGGTTAAATTTTGACCGACTAGCAGTTGCTGGATATCTTATAGAAAAACAGAAAGAGTAAGCAGGAGATACCTCCGATTTTTTTACTATCGCGTAAAAGACCACATCCATCATTCAGAATAAATAAAATAAAGACTTTTACAACCAAAACACTGAAGAATTACACCTTTGCATGCATAAAGAATTCCTCGACGTCACGAGCAATCAGCCGCTTTGAGCAAAACTTCTAGTAGGGATGTAGGGAACCAATTACCGTCATTGGCGTCATTGTACGGAACCATTAACCATTCGTCTCTTCTTTTTTAATATAAAAGGAAATTTCTAGGTTAAACTTAAAAAGTTTGCTATAGCTAAATTCACTCTTATCTCCTGATTTGGTGGAAAATGAGCAAAGGTCATGCCAAGTTGTATAACACATTATCTATCATATCTTTATAAATTATTTAAATTTTTTACCGTTTAATTTAGAAATTATTTATCCGCCCCAAGAGGGTTAAACGTCCCAGCAATTGTTGAAACTATGGCACCCTTAGCAGAAAAAGTTGTCCCAAAAATAAATGAAGTGGAAGAAGGAATAAGAGCTGTATTGCTGGGTCCACCAGGCTCTGGTAAAGGAACACAGGTTAGTTTTTACATATTTAGGGATTATTATATTTGTATTTAAAACTAACAGCTAGGTATATTATATTTCAACATTTTGCATTAAATAATAGAATTTCAATATTTTGCATTTTTAGAAAGTATATTACATGCTAACCGTTCCACTATGAAAATGATCTGTTATAGAAGGCTTTTCAATTTTTTTTTCTTCTGCATTTCAAAAATGTTATTTTGTTTTACAATTTTTACAACTTTTAATTAGTTAGTTAAGTTAACTTTTAACACCAAAAGAGTTCTAAAAATAAAATTACTAGGATAGTCACGCGATTACTAGAATCTAACAAATTTTATGGGTTACTTTCTATCAAATTATTTATCATTAATATTGATTTTTGTGAGATCCTTTTCCATTCAATTCTTCTCAATAGATAGATTAATTAAGTTCAATTTTAAATGATAGATTCTAATAGAAGTCATAGAAAGAGAACTAGAAATTGTTTCACCAATATCATCTGGTTGTAAGTATCTCTCACTTTTTTCCTTGAATATTGCTGAATTAGAATGTGACATGTCGTTAGTTGTACTAGTTCTATGTTGTGCTATAATCCACACTTTCAATATACCCTCTAGCAAAACATTGCTACTAGTTATGCTTTATGTATATTACAATTAAAAAATATAATTATTCACAGGCTCCATTGCTTAAGGATAAATACTGTGTCTGTCATCTCTCTACCGGAGATATGCTGAGAGCTGAAGTACAATCTGGATCATCGTTGGGGAAGAGAATTCAGCAAGTAATAGATGAAGGCAAACTAGTTAATGATGACCTTGTTGTGAACATGATTGACAAGAACTTGGATAAGCCAGAGTGTCAAAATGGTTTCCTTCTTGATGGTTTCCCAAGAACAGTAGTCCAAGCTGAAAAGGTAAGCATTCATAACAGAATAGAATATATTCTATTTTTTTCTCTAATGTGGCCACCCCATGATACTCCATAGCCACTTTGGAATGATATGTAAGACTTTTGAAATTTTTTATCATCTTAATAATGCTTAATTTATATTTAAGCCATATATATTATAACTTTTTCTGGTTTTTAACCTGTGTATGATTTCCTTTGTCTGATTGAATGATACTTCAGAAAAGAGAGCTCTTTGAAGGATTTACATTGATGTTCTTCAAAAAATCCATATTTAATTCAGGTTTATATTTTATGTTATAATTTGTGGGCAGTTGGAGAAAAAGATTATTAAACTCATCTAGAGTGATTTTATAAGCCTGATGTAGAGCCCTAGATATTCCTCGTTGTCTATTTATCATGTTCCATATAGTTTTTGGAGGATTTCTTGAAGTGAAGATTACTTTGTCATTAGTAAGTTTTTGTCAGTTTTATATTGTCTGTAATACTCACTTAAAAAATTTACAAGTTCTCTCATTGCTCTTAGTTTGTTCCAAAACCATATAATTTGCCCAGCTTGATCTGATTTTACTGTATAGACTTTTTGAGGAAAGGATTCTGAGAAACATGATTCAAGAATATCCATAAACTTATTAAACTTAAAATCTATGGAGGTTTCATTGTCAGTAACAAACCCCCCAGTCTATCCCAGACAACCAATTATAAAATAAATGTTTACCTTTAACCTATAGTCCTTTTCTGACTTATAAACCTAACAATTTGCCCCCTGTTATCTGAAAACCCTGCATTGATCACCTCAGTAGGGCCAAGTGTCACAAATGCATTTAATACAAACTAACATATAATAAACAAACTATAATATACCAATACACAGACTAACAGCATCTGAGAAAACCACAGAATATGCCTGTATTAAATTCTTTAACCCCTTAATGTACACATTAATTTTGAAGTTATGGTCAAAAAATAATCGAATTTTTTTTTAGTAAAAATGTTTTGTTTTGGTTATAATTGAATAAAAAAAAATATTTTCAATGGCGTAAAACATTTACTTTTCGTGGGGGGTGGGGGGTATGCAAATCCGTTGAAATTTAAAAATTTTGTTCAGACGAAAAAATACTTTGAATAGGTAAATAGTAGTATGATTTATATGAACAATACAAATATTCCAACATATTTTATTGACACACACACAATATTGTATTTTAGATGAATTATGAAATTTAGTAAAACAAAAAATATACACATTACCTACCGAATATTATATGCAAAATTTACTTACCAAACAATATAATAATATGTTGAAAATAAGGCACAAATTAGTTCAAATGCAAAAAACAATAAATATCAACTTCAGACGACTTTACACCGGCAAGACAGAAGGCTTGTATCAAAACAAAACTTCGACAATAATATCCGTTATAAATGATGATGATTGCAAATTGCAAGTTATGAGATAATAAATATATTTTAAAGTAACTCAATACTGACTGAGTCATCTATTTTATAATAGAAAAATAATTTAGATATATGCTTACATATGTCTCTTTATACAAATATCCGCTTTGCAAGGCTTGAAAAATTTTATGGATAAAATTTAACGGGCGCCCGTGTCCCAGACGAGTGCGTACAAAATTACCAGTAAGGCGCGCCCGTGTCTGAGACGGGCACGTACGTTAAGGGGTTAATAAAGTGCCTTATAGCATCAAAATAGAAACTGACAAATAAATATAGAAAGTCTGTTCAACAGTTGCTCATATACCTTGAACCATACAAAGTGGAAGAATACCTTCAAGCTGACCTGCAGGGACACTGAGGGCTCTTATCTGAATCTAAATGTCACTGTTATAATCCTTATATTTTAATATTACTTTTATGTTAAGTGTAGGTTGTTACAGCAACCATTACAAATTATAATGGACACCATTCTCTCTATTGACAATTTATATTTGTGTGTAACTTGTGAATCCTGAGAATAAAGCTTTTTTCTATTCTATTCTATTCTATTGCCTCTAGTTGATGTGTATATAATTTTAAACAGATTCAAACTCACGAAATCATCTTGGAGCTTACAGTCCGGTGTATTTTCAGTGAGAAAGTCAACATTAAAATCCCCAGCAACAAGGATTTGCTTGACTGGGTTAAGTGTGCTTAGTACTCTCTCCATGGATTCTAAAAAGGTGTCAAAATGGCCAGAGGGGCTGTGGTATATAGCTATCACAATCAGGTTAAAATCTTTAAGATATACTCAATAATATTCATTACAAAAGTCAATTAAAAATGAGTCATTACATACAACATTAAAAGAAATAGGACATTTACATATATAGCAGTACTTCCTCCAAGATTCTGGGACCTGGCTGTAAAGCAAGCCAGTTGGTAAACTTCAATTGAGACTGTTAGGATTTCCTCCTCTATTAGACAGTGTCCGATTATAAAAAGGATGTCCACATTTATGTCTACAGTGCATGCTTCTAATATTCCTATTTTGCTTCTGAGTTATTGTATGTTTAACTGGAAAACAGTTGGATCCAATTTTTTTGGCAGGTTTTGAGGATACCTGAACAGTTCACTTTAAAGTTGGAAGGAATTCCATTGTTTCGTCAGCATTGAAGATTCTGAAAAAAAATTAAATCTTACTCCCTCATGCCACAGCTCAGTGTTCATGATTTGGTTAATTTTCTCCATGGCAACACTCAGTTTAAAGGAACCTACTTGCTTGGTATTTATAATCATTTTTTCGCATGTACATCCTATTCCTCATAAAACTTTAGGACATCCTTTGGTTTAGTTTTTGGGGCCAGGCTAGACACAAAAATCCATTGCTTCTGTGCAAGTTGTAGATTGCTATGATTTTTTCTTCTTTTCTAAATCGAGGTTGCTGGTTGCCTCCGGAGAGTCAAGAACCTATATCATGCAAAGCATTCTGATTTTCAAATTCAAATTTCATATTTTTCAAATAAACAATATTAATTATATTACTCTTTTTCAGTTGGACGACTTGCTTGAAAAGCGCAACACTCAACTTGATGCGGTAATTGAATTCAGGATTGATGATAGTCTTCTCTTCAGAAGAATTACTGGTCGTCTGATCCACTCTGCAAGTGGAAGATCATATCATGAGGAGTTCAAACCTCCTAAGAAGCCAATGACCGATGATGTTACTGGTGAACCGTTAATCAGACGATCTGACGACAATATCGAGGCCCTTAAAAAGCGTTTAGCTACTTATCATACCCAAACCAAACCTCTTGTTGATTACTACCAAATAAGACATATTCATCACCATGTAGATGCAGCGCAGGCGGCTGATGCCATATTCGCTAACATCGACTCTATTTTCCAAAGAAAAAGAGCAGCCCATAAACTGTAAAAATACAGATATTTTCTGTTCCTCTTTTTGCATTTGCATTTTACACTTCAAGTTACGTTTTGTGTATATTTTTGTAATCCTTTGTAAATTTTGGTAATTATTTATTTTTCTAATCTTTATTTGAAAATAGATTCATCATTATTGAATTGTTATTAGAATTTAAATAAAATCAGATCATTTAAAAAGGTTTTCATGATATTTCATGTAAGCACAACAATGATTGAGCAGTTATTTGTTCAGCAAAGAAAAAAATTGTGTGCAAGACTACAAATGTATATTCATTTTTTAGAGCAAACAATATATATATATTTATATATATATATATATATATATATATATATATATATATATATATATATACATATATATATATATCAGTTTTCATTTTGGCTAAATAAGGGAGACTGAAATGATATCGAAATTTTGACATATCTTTATTTCTAGTAAAAAATATAAAACTGTAAAAAATATCCATTACAAACTAAAAGACATACAAAAGTTAAATAAGAACATGAAAGAAATTAAAAATTATCAGTTATTTGGAGTTTATTAAAACAATCTAAACAACGGTGTGGTTGACCTTCACAAGTGTCACAGTATGTTACTACTTTTTTGAGCCGATTTTTTGTTGTTTCCCCGAATTTTCTCTTTATAACAACCTTTACAGTATTTTTCAAATTATGAGTCTGCATCGATCTCCTTTAATAATAATACTCAGTTTGGGTTCCGCAAGGGACTGGGAACGAGAGAGGCATTGTTTGCTTTTAATGTCCTCTCTCAAAGATGCTTAGATATGAACCTAGATATTTATTCCTGTTTCATCGACTTCGAGAAGGCATTCGACAGGGTCCGACATGAAAAACTAATAGAAATACTGAGAAACAAAGATATAGACAGACGAGACTTACGAATCATTATCAATCTGTATTGGAATCAAAAGGCCAATATAAAGATAGAAGAACAAAAGTCCGAAAATATAGATATAAAGAGAGGAGTAAGACAGGGCTGTGTTCTGTCACCATTACTGTTTAACGTGTACAGTGAAGCCATATTCCAGGAAGCGATAGCGGATCTGGGTGATGGAATCTCTGTAAACGGAAGAATAGTAAATAACATAAGATTCGCTGATGACACCGTTATAATGGCAGACACCCTGGAATCGCTACAAGAATTGGTAAATAGAATTAACGATTATTGCATTAGATACGGACTAAAAATAAATAAGAGAAAAACTAAATTCATGATTGTCTCAAAAACGCAACATGGAAATGAAAGATTAATGATAGAGCAAACCCAAATAGAAAAAGTAGAGACATATAAATATCTGGGAACCTGGGTTGATGACAAAAATGACCAAAGCAGAGAAATCAAAGTCCGAATTGAAACTGCAAGGCAAGCATTTGTGAAAATGAAGACAATGCTTACCAACAGAGACCTTCAGTTGCATCTCAGATTGAGGGCTCTAAGATGTTACATATTTTCTATCTTACTATACGGAATGGAAGCTTGGACATTGAAGAAACAACACATAAGGAAAATAGAAGCGTTCGAAATGTGGTGTTACAGAAGAATATTAAAAATTCCGTGGGTTCAAAGGATTACCAATGCTGAGGTACTACGACGTCTAAATAAGGAGTTAGAAATTATGAACAGCATAAAAAGAAGAAAACTAGAATATTTGGGTCACATAACCAGAGGAGAAAAATATGAGCTGCTGAGAATTATTATGCAAGGAAGGATCCAAGGAAGAAGACGCATCTCCTGACTGAAGAACCTTAGAGAATGGTTTAACTGTAGTTCACTACAACTTTTCAGAGCAGCAGCTAACAAAGTGACCATAGCCGTTATGATATCCAACCTCCGATAGGAGATGGAACTTTAAGAAGAAGAATCGATCTCCTTGTAGTTCGTATTTGTTATTGTTCTCTTTCGGAATCATTCTGTGACTCAATGGTCCACATATTAGCTCATGTCAACAATTTTCCATTGAACGAAGATGCTTTATTTTGTTTTGAAAATCTGAAGTCTATAGTTGCAAAGTCATCTGTTCACGCTATCAACGAAAATATGCTATTTGTTGCTGAAACTGATGCTTCAGAACACTCAATTGAGTCAGGATTCTAGACCCGTTGCTTTCTTTTCAAGATCACTTAACTCTAGTGAGCTGAACCATTCTGCTGTGGAGAAAGAAGCATACGCTATTGTTGACTCTCTATAGCAGAATTAATTATTGTTTGTGGGGTTAACTCATTTAATGAATAACTTAGTTTTTAATAAAAACTAATGTGATCGATGGAAAATTGTTTGTAGATTTTATAGAATTAACAAATTGTTTGTATGATCGGCTATTTAGAGGTGTCTATCGTTAAATAATAAAAAAAACAATTAAATTATTCTGAATGTGCGCCATCTGATAATTTATCAGGTAATGTAATAGATAGGAGATAGGAAATCGTTCGTATGCTTAGACAAGGAAAGAGACTTTGTAGGTTATTATTTATTATAAAACTAACCTTAGGCTAGGCTTTCCTTGTCTAAGAAACTAACAAATCGTTTATGGGGTCGGCTATAGAGTTATGTGCGCCATCTGATAGCAGAGATAGCAAAATTGGTTTTTTGTCGGGTTAATAATTGAAGGACCCTAGAAGTAAAGGGGTATAAGTGACAAAAAGTAAATTTTGAGTAAATACTTTGAGTAGGCATTATCCCAGATTTAGCCATACGGCTCACACTCCCTCTAAGGGGAAAATTGACTCATCCCAGACACCTACGGGACAAAAGGATTGAGCTCTGGTGGGACTCTTTCCGTGTTATCGAGCCCTAGGTGACTTGGTTTGCTGGAGTATCTCACAAAAATTTTCGTACACATCTGGACGTCGAGTAGAGCTTTCTGCATGACCTTATAAAGATGTTCATTTAGACCCAGCTGTTTGATGTTCTCTAGGATGTTTTTGGGAATAACACCAGTAGTAGATAGAATAATAGCTATTAGTATTATTGGTGTTAGGTATCGCCACATCAATAAGTGTTGTTTGCCTGGTAAGTTTATTAACTAGTATGAAATCCGGTCTATTATGTGCCACTGGTTGGTCTGTGAGCACAGTGTGGTCCCAGTATAGCTTTTAGTTGTCATTTTCAAGCATTCTGTCAGGGACATATTGATAATAAGGAAGATGGTCGGTTTGGAGAAGTCCCAGTTTGTCAGCTAGTTCTTGGTGGATAATCTTTCCTACTGAGTCATGGCGTTCTTTATAATCAGTTCCGACAAACGCCTGGCAGCCCCCGGTAAGATGTTGGATGGTTTATTGGGCTTGGCATCCATATCGGCATTTGTCATTTTGGACTTGAGGATCTTTAACAATATATTTCAGGTAATTTTTAGTTGGAATGACCTGATCCTGAATGGCAAGTAGAAAGTCCTCAATCTAGGGAAACATTTTTCCTGATGTCAACCAATAGTTCGACGCTGTATTGTCGACATATTCTTGCATATCGAAACCTCCGGGCTGAACCTTTCCTCTGACTATATTTAGTATACGGCACTTTTCTAGTTCAAAATGCACACTAATATCATTTGAGAAAGTTTCTACAATTTTTAGCATCTGATCTAGGTGGTTTCCAGTGGAAGCCATTAATTTGGCCACAACAGTGTTGTTATTTTTGATGCTAAATCCTGAGTCAGTGGAGTTCAGCAGCTGAGATAGTGGGTTCATCGCTAGGCAGAACCAAAGTGGACTCAACGAGTCTACCTGGAAAAGGCCCCGATTAATAGTGATATCTTCAGCTTCAGTTTCGATATTGGTTTCACCAGGTATTTGAAGGTGAATTTTAATCTTCCACTCTGCCATTATATGCTTCAAAAAGGTCACGAGATTATCATCGACTTTATATATTTTCAATATATCTATAAGCCATTCATGCGGTACTGAATCAAAAGCCTTCTTGTAGTCAATGAAGGCAGTGTATGCCTGGTTAGAAATGACTGAGTCGATGATAAGTTGTTCTTTACAGCCCATGGAGCCCTTAGCGCATCCTTTCTGTTGAGTCTCTATGATATTGTTCAGAGCACAGTGTTGGTAGATACGCTGGGCCACACAGGATGTGACCAATTTGTACAAAGTTGGAAGACAAGTAATTGGGCGGTACTTGGCTGGATCTTGGGTGTTATTTTGATCCTTAGGTATTAGATAAGTGGTTCCCTGAGTAAAAAATGATGGTATTTCCTGTGAATTAGAAATAATATTATTAATCAATACTGTTAAAAGCTCATGAACGCTCCAAAACTTCTTTAGCCAGAAGTTTTGAACTCCGTCTGGTCCAGGAGATTTCCAGTTATGAAGCTCTTTGATAGTGTTCGAGACTTCTTCAGTGGTGAAAGGCTCGTAAAGAATATTCCTGTAGTGTTGACAGTTGTTCGTCGTGTCTTCAATCCATCCAGCATTGTTGTTATGAGTAGCTGGCGTCGAAAGTTGGTTTCCCAAAACTCATGAATTTCTTCTTGTCTTGGGTAGGATTTACTTACATTTTCTACAGTGGAATTCAGTTTTCTATAGAAAGCCTTCTCTGCAGTCTCAAAAAGTATATTGTCGCATTTACGGTTGTTACTAGGCATTATTATTATTATTATTGGTAACAAAAAATCATAATTTTATTGATTTTACTCATTTTGGAGCTATTTTTAGGTTGCTAAGTATCACTTGTACTCTTTTAGTTCTAATAAATGCGATATAAAGGTAAAAAATGTAAAAAGATCATAAAGTTTTTGTACAAATTTCAAATCTTCATGATAACACTAGTGATCCAAATCGTCATTTTCAACTTCTGCTTCTTCTAAGTTTGCTAGTTCTCCAGCTTGTTTACCATCATGTCGCAGATTAATTAAGAACTCATGGTAAATTGGAGGTACATAGTTAAGTAACTGTTGAAGATTTGAATATTTAGCTTGCTTAATGAGAGGCTTTCTGTCAATCGGTACTAGTAAGAGATCTGTCAGAAGGGCAGAGCTTTTTTCTTCTTCTTAATGTGCCTATCCTTTACGAATGTTGGCGATCAAGATGTTCTTCTTCTTCCTTGACCTCGTTTTCCAAATATTTTTCCTTGCAGAATGGCTTGAAGGAGAGCATATCTGGATTCATTTCGCATAATATGTCCGAAGAACTGTAACTTTCGAGATTTGATGGCGGTCAGGACCTCTCGGTTCTTATTCATTCTTCTGAGGACCTCCTCATTTGTGACTCGGTCAGTCCACGGGATCTTAAGTATTCTCCGATATAGCCACATCTCAAATGCTTCCAGTTTTCTGCGCATATCTTCGTTCAAGGTCCACAATTCAACACCATAAAAAAGGACAGAGAAGACGTAGCATCGCAGTATTCTTACTTTTGTATCAAGAGAGAGGTTGTGACTCTTGAAGAAGGCCCCCATCCGATTGAAGGTATCTCTAGCTTTTCCGATGCGTGCTCTAATTTCCTAGTTGTTGGTCCATTCTTCATTTATTATGGTGCCGAGGTAGTTGTAGTGCGTCACTCTTTATACAGGAGATTGGTTGACATTCTGTTATCCTTTTCTTGCTAATTATCATAAGCTTTGTCTTCTTAACGTTTATATTGAGTCCATATTGTTGACTGTAATACGTTATTTTGTTCATAAGAACTTGAAGGTCTTCTAAGTTGTCCGCAAATACTATGGTGTCATCTGCATACCTGATGTTGTTTAGCCGGTAACCATTTAACCAATCGAGCTGGCAGAGCTTTAGCCAGCTCGCATGGGTTTCATAAATAGCTCACTAAACTCTTCTATGATACCTCTAATTTCAATATGTATTCACTAAGTTTTCATGAGAATATCAATAATTAACTTACTGAGTGACTATTTGAAAGAAATTAAACATTATGATTTAAATGAAACTGAAAATTATATTAATCTTTAATTACTAAAAAATTCCAAAATTTTACTGATATAGTGGTATATCACAGGTATACTATAATAAAACATGTGGTTTGCAGCAGAATATATACTTTACACTAAAATATACCTAATTATGCATTAGGCACATGTGATAAAAGCTTGAGCCTAGAATCAGTTTTTAAGTATATGTGGTCTATGCCAAATAAATTCAGTAGTAAATTATATGGGTAGAAAGTTAGATTTAGTGTTATCCAATGTTCATGTGGTTTGTGCTAGAAGTAGTGATCCATTTGTTAAGGAGGACAACTATCATCCTTCTCTTAACTTGACAGTGCAGCTCAAAGGTCTCAATAGTGATAAACATACAATTCATTTATCTTTTGAATATGATTATTCTAAGGGCAATTTTCTGCGCTTGTATAATCTAATTAGATCAATAAATTGGGATGGATTAAAACATACCAATGATGTAAATAATGCTATACAAACCTTCTATGATAAAATGTTTGAATGTATTGAACAAGCAGTACCTAAAAGACAAAAATATAACAATAGTTATAGTAAATACAGTTTTCCTAAATATTTTTCTTAAGATTTAATTTGTAAAATCGAGAAGAAGAACAAGCTACATAGGCAAGTACAGGGTGAACATGTTAATATCCAAATTAAGAATGAGTACAACTGTTTTAGGAAGTCATGACACTGTAGAAACAAATGTTAACATGGATCCAACTAGTTTTTGGTCATTTGTGAAATCCAGAAGTAGTTCCAGGGGTTTACCATCAGAAATTAAGTTAGACAACAATATTTACACTGGTTCTGATGGAGTTTCTAATGCTTTTGCACTATACTTTAAGTCAGTCTATAGCATCTCATCTGATATGAAGATACCTAAGTTTCATGATATTCTAGAGTTTGATGAGATTACTGAAGAAGCCATTAGAGCTGGTGTAAAGAGATTAAAACCCAAGAAATGTACAGGTAAAGATCATCTACCTGCTTATATCTATAAGGGGTGTATTGACCAACTTGTTGAACCATTACTGGTTATATTAATCTAGCTTTAAAAACTAATACCTTTCCTAAAAAATTAAAATATACCATTACAGTTCTTATTTTTAAATCTGGTAATATTAATGATGTAAAAAATTATAGACCAATTAGTATTTTAAATTCCTTGGCAAAAATATTTGAATCTATTTTATATAACAACTTATTACAACATTTTATCAAATCTTTTAATCAATATCAACATGGATTTCTACCGGATAGATCAACACTTACAAATTTATGTATTTTCACACAATCTGCTGCAGATGCCATAAATACTAAAAGACAAATGGATGTAATCTTCACTGATTGAGCAAAAGCATTTGATAGGGTTGATCATGGTTTATTACTAGAAAAACTGGGCACCTTTGGCCTCTCAATTAACGCATTAACATTTTTAAATTCGTACCTAGCAGATAGAAGTCAGCAAGTTAGAGTTGGTAATTTTTTCTCAGAAGAATATTCCGTAACTTCTGGAGTTCCTCAGGGCAGCAACCTGAGACCACTCTTATTTGCTTGCTTTATAAATGATCTTTCTAGTTGTCTCAAATTCTCCACTTGTTTAATGTTTGCAGATGATTTTAAGATGTTTAGAGTTGTAGAAGATCAATGTAATTGCCAACTATTACAACTAGATTTGAATGCAGTATCTAATTGGTTTCAGATAAATAGAATGGATCTAAATGATGAAAAGTGTTCAGTGATGACCTTCACACGTAACAGGAACTTTATTAAAATGGTTTATTATATCAATAATAGAGAATTGCCCAGAAAATCCGTGTGTAAAGATCTTGGTGTGATTTTTCAGCAAAGCTTGCACTTCAATGATCACTATCACATTGCTACTAATAAGGCTTTTAGGATGTTAGGATTTATAATTAGAAACACCAACCATTTTAAGATGATAGATAGCATAATTAAACTATATAATTCCTTGGTAAGACCACATCTTGAGTATGATTCTGTAGTTTGGGCACCCCATGCAGAAGTAAATATAGATTTAATTGAAAACGTGCAAAAAAGGTTTTTAAGATATCTATATGTTAGAAAATATAATTCCTATCCATACTTGGTGTCTTACCGGAGTATGCTTGAAACTTTCAAATTTGTAACACTGGAACAGAGTCGGAAAATGCAAGGAATGCTACTTGTATATTATATTGTGAATAACTTAAAATATAAAGACTTATTCTTGATCAACTATATAAAGTGCTTGGTACCTAAGATTAACTTAAGGTTATTTCGTTTTAAGTTTTAACAGGTTACGGAGGCCCAGATTATTTTTACCGTCCCAGACCCAGACCGACAATAAATAGATGTATACTAGTGAGACTGAAGGTTCAAAATGGCAGTGAATTATCTTGTTCTAGAAGGTTTGTCCACATGTTCAGACGGAACTGAAACCAAGTTAGTTCTTTTGCTTGATCCATCGTTATATATACACATAAAACAAGCAAAAACCGCGAAATGGTAATATTTTTATTGACGAAGAATCTAGCTACTATGAGAAAGATAACTTAAGTGATAAAGTCTTTGAAGTGCCCAATTTACCTGAAGCGTTACAAGAAGTACAAAGAAAGTCAGAACGAGTAAGAAACAGGTGATGTTTCGTTTAGTCACGGAAGCATTAAAATGTCCTGATGGAACCTAGTGGAGAGAAGCCATGATGGATGAAATCCAATCTTTCCGTGACAACAATGCATAGAATGTGGTATATGAGCCAGAAAATGGTAGTGTAATTGATAATAAGTGAGTGTTTAAGTTAAAGTATAATAGTGAAAGTAAAATTACATATCGTGCAAGACTACTAGCTAGGGGTTTTATTTAAAGAGAATATATAGAATATACAGAAACTTTTGCGCCAGTAATAAGACATTCTTCGTTAAGGTTGCTTTTTTCACTTTCTATAAAATTAGGTTTGGATATTACTGATTTACATGTTAAAACAGCATTTCTAAATATTCATTTGAAAGAGAAAATATACATGCAATGACCAGGCGGTTTTGATTTAGCAGGTAACAAATGTTTAAAATTAAATAAGGCTATTTAGGGGCTTAAACAGTCTTCTGGGACCTGAAATTATGAAGTAAATAATGTTTTTGGAAAATATTAATTATAAGAAATCAAAACATGAACCTTGTATCTATATGAAGAGAGAAAATAATAAAATAACGGTCGTAGCAGTATAAGTAGATGATTTGTGTTTTCAAATGATGAAAGTAAAACAAGTTGACTAAAAAATGAGCTGAAAAGGAAATTTGTTATTAAAGATTTGGGTAGAATTAAGAAATGTTTAGGTAAGCAAATAGACTTTGATCGAAATAGAGGTTATACTGCTTTGGATCAGAAAACCTATATTATTCAGTTGTTAAACAGATTTAACATGAGTGATGCCAAAGGAGTTAATACTCCAATTGAACCAGTTATCTTTAACAATAGATGATAGTAACAATTGTATTACAGATAAATTTTTTTATCAGAGGCCAATTAAAGGGCTTAATGCAAAAACCGGCTAAAGACCATTTGTTCCAAAAATGAGATTTTCGATTATTTTGACTCAAAAAAATACTCCGCATCGTTTGCTGCATGAGCCGTCCACGTATAATGTATAGTTGGTTGTCTATCCTTACGTGACCCATTCTTGCGCCAAGCTGCTTGTAATTTTATTGAGAAAATCGATCCTATTGATCGCAAAAAGCGGCTAGGTGCTACACATGACCGGTTTTTGCCCCCAAAAGCCAAAAGGTAGTATGAGCTAACCCTACTTTTGTGTGGTGTTGATACGAATATTAATATTACGAAAGTAATACTGGCCGGAATAATACAGGGGGTAAGTATTTTGGTTCTTTTTTGGATTTAGTTATTTATCTAAGGTTGTTTAATGGTTTTTACAGAAGTAGAACCAGCTACTCCTAGTTGTTTAGGAATCACAAGCAACAGACGTGAGTTCCAAAACAAGCATATTACCTACTGCAGAAACCGATTCTACCAGCGACTCCTCCAGCAGCGAAAATAATGAAGGTAAGAATCATGCCTTTTTTAACCGTTCATAACTTCTAAACGACTGAACCGAATTTCTTGAATCAGGACTAACAACAGGTAGAAGATATTTTACGCTTTTCGACTAAATGATCTTTCAAATTAAAAAAACTAAAGCAAAATCGGTTTATCCGTTTAGGAGCTACGATGACACAGACTGCACACTTACACACATTAAAATAAATTTTAAGCCCACTCCGTTTTACATCGAGGGTTAATAAAAAAGCAAAAACAGAAAAAAACTTAATAATTTTACGGGTACAGTTTTAGACGTATTTTTGGGTTTTACCTTGCTCTCTGTATATCTTGTTAATTGTTTTTAGATAATACCAAAACTGATGAATCCATAAGTTCAAAAAAACGAAAGCGTTTACCTTCAGGGTGGAAAAGAAACAGGTGTAAGCTGGCAAGGAATAGTGGTCAGCAGTACATCCCCACGAAGGGAATAGTTATACCTCAGAAAAGGCAGGGACCTAGATGCACATGTAAGAATGAGTGTTTCAATAACTTTACAGAGCTGGAAAAAGAAGAAATTTTTACAAAATTTTATACAAGTGGGGATAAAAATATTCAGGATAGTTATTTAGGTGCGCTTTTGAATGTGAAAAAAGTATCTAGAAGGAGAAAGGATACCATTACCGAAACCAAAAAATTTTCATATAAGTACCATATGAAAATAGGAACAAAAAGTTTTTTAGTTTGTCGCACTGCATTCTGTGATATGCACGCTATTACAAAAAGTCGTGTTCAAAGAATTTTAAATTTTCGAGCTACTGGAAACCTATCTGAAAAAGATGGAAGGGGAAAGCATCATAATCGGCCTAATAAGTAATAAAATACCAGATGTGATAGTCGCTACTCGCTACTCTCAATGAGCACATTAAAAGCTTTCCTTCATGCAAGTCCCATTATTCTCGTAACGAGTTTCAAAAAAGATACCTTCCAGCCGATCTTAACGTAAAAAGAATGCATGAACTTTACTTGCAGAAGTACGAGTCAGAACAATACACTTTGTTAATGAAGCACGAAAAAATTAATCCTAAAATAACCTATGATTTCTATTAGATATAGATATTTTACCGAAAATTTTAACCTGTCTTTTGGATATCCAAGAACTGACACGTGCTCAACTTGCGATGCATTGAAAGTGCAGATAGAGTCTGCCTCAACTGCAACTGAGGAAGAAAAGAAAAGTTTGGAAGTTCAAAAAGAACTTCACTTACGAAAAGCGTCTTTTATGATGATCTTAAAGAAAAAACAGAGCTGGCAAAAGTTGACCCATCTATTGAAATAATCTGTTTTGACTACCAACAACATCTACCTGTACCTGTCTTAACAACAGGGGAGATATTTTATGCACGGCAGATTTGTGTATTTAATCAACTATTCCATTCATGTAAAAAAAGGGTTGCATAGAGACTACCTCGTATTTATGGCATTTTATTAAAAAATATATAAGCGACCAAGTTTAAACCCTTTATATATTTTCTCACAACTACTATCACACCTAATTTATTTATCGTACGCAACTTCCTCTCGACTACCTGTAGCTACTTTATAAAGACTAATTATTTGGTTGCCATAATGTATTGTGCAGTGGTGCGTTGTTTAAACAATTATAATAAAAAAAATAAATCTATATAGTAATGTCTATTATTGTAATTAATTTTTACGTTGGTTAAATTTTGACCGACTAGCAGTTGTTGGAAATCTTATAGAGAAACAGAAAGAGTAAGCAGGAGATACCTCCGATTTTTTTACTATCGCGTAAAAGACCACTTGCATCATTCAGAATAAATAAATGTATTAAATAAAATCACCTCTTACATATCTCTGAATAAAATAAAGACACAACCAAAACACTGAAGAATTTCACCTTCGCATGCATAAAGAATTCCTCGACGTCACGAGCAATCAGCCACTTTGAGCAAAACTTCTTGTAGGGAACCAAGTCCGTCATTGGCGTCATTGTACGGAACCATTAACCACTCGTCTCTTCTTTTTTAATACATAAGTAAATTTCTAGGTTAAACTTAAAAAGTTTGCAAAATTCACTCTTATCTTATCTCCTGATTTGGTGGAAAATGAGCGAAGGTCATGCCAAGTTGTATAAACACATTATCTATCATATCTTTATAAATTATTTAAATTTTTTACCGTTTAATTTAGAAATTATTTATCCGCCCTAAGAGGGTTAAACGGTCCCGCAATTGTTGAAACTATGGCACCCTTAGCAGAAAAAGTTGTCCCAAAAATAAATGAAGTGGAAGAAGGAATAAAAGCTGTATTGCTGGGTCCACCAGGCGCTGGTAAAGGAACACTGGTTAGTTTTTACATATTTAGGGATTATTTTTGTATTTAAAACTAACAGATAGGTATATTACATTTCAACATTTTGCATTAAATAATAGAATTTCAATAGAAAATATAGAAAATAGAAATATTTTGCTTTTTTAGAAAGTATATTACATGCTAACCGTTCCACTATGAAAATAATTTGTTATAGAAGGCTTTTCAATGTTTTTTCTTCTGCATTTCAAAAATATATGTTATTTTGTTTTACAATTTTTACAACTTTTAATAACACCAAAAAAGTTCTAAAAATAAAATTACTAGGATAGTCACGCGATTACTAGAATCTAACAAATTTTATGGGTTACTTTGTATCAAATTATTTATCATTAATATTGATTTTTGTGAGATCCTTTCCATCCAATTCTTCTCAGTCGATAGATTAAATAAGTTCAATTTTAAATGATAGATTCTAGTAGAAGTCATAGAAAGAGAACTAGAAAGTGTTTCACCAATATCATCTGGTTGTAAGTATCTCTCCATTTTTTCATTGAATATTGCTGAATTAGAATGTGACATGTCGTTAGTTGTACTAGTTCTGTGTTGTGCTATAATCCAAACTTTCAATATACCCTCTAGCAAAAAATTGCTACTAGTTATGCTTTCTGTATATTACAATTAAAAAATATAATTATTCACAGGCTCCATTGCTTAAGGATAAATACTGTGTCTGTCATCTCTCTACCGGAGATATGCTGAGAGCTGAAGTACAATCTGGATCATCGTTGGGGAAGAGAATTCAGCAAGTAATAGATGAAGGCAAACTAGTTAATGATGACCTTGTTGTGAACATGATTGACAAGAACTTGGATAAGCCAGAGTGTCAAAATGGTTTCCTTCTTGATGGTTTCCCAAGAACAGTAATCCAAGCTGAAAAGGTAAGCATTCATAACAGAATAGAATATATTTTATTTTTTTTTTCTCTAATGTGGCCAACCCATGCCACTCCATAGCCACTTTGGAATGATATGTAAGACTTTTGCTTACAAAGCTTACAGTCTGGTGTATTTTCAGTGAGAAAGTCAACATTAAAATCCCAAGCAACAAGGATTTGCTTGACTGGGTTAAGTGTGCTTAGTACTCTCTCCATGGATTCTAAAAAGGTGTCAAAATGGCCAGAGGGGCTGTCATATATAGCTATTACAATTAGGTTAAAATCTTTAAGAGATACTCAATAATATTAATTACAAAAATCAATTAAAAATGAGTCATTACATACAACATTAAAAGAAATAGGACATTTACATATATAGCAGTACCTCCTCCACGATTCTGGGACCTGGCTGTAAAGCAAGCTAGTTGGTAAACTTCAATTGAGACTGTTAGGATTTCTTCCTCTATTAGACAGTGTCCGATTATAAAAAGGATGTCCACATTTATGTCTACAGTGCATGCTTCTAATATTCCTATTTTGCTTCTGAGTTATTGTATGTTTAACTGGAAAACGGTTGGATCCACTTTTTTGGCAGTTTTTGAGGATACTTGAACAGTTCACTTTAAAGGTGGAAGGAATCCCATTGTTCAGTCAGCATTGAAGATTCTGAAAAAAAATTAAATCTTACTCTCTCATGCCACAGCTCAGTGTTGTTCATGATTTGGTTAATTTGCTCCAAGGCAACACTCAATTTAAAGGAACCTACTTGCTTGGTATTTGTAATCATTTTTTCGCATGTACATCCTATTCCTCAAAAAACTTTAGGACATCCTTTGGTTCAGTTTTTGGAGCCGGGCTCGACACAAACATCCATTGCTTTCTCTGTGCAAGTTGTAGATTGCTATGATTTTTTCTTCTTTTCTAATTGAGGTTGCTAGTTGCCTCCGGAGAGTCAAGAACCTATATCGTGCAAATCATTATGATTTTAAAATTCAAATTTCATATTTTTCAAATAAACAATACTAATAATTATATTATTCTTTTTCAGTTGGACGACTTGCTTGAAAAGCGCAACACTCAACTTGATGCGGTAATTGAATTCAGGATTGATGATAGTCTTCTCTTCAGAAGAATTACTGGTCGTCTGATCCACTCTGCAAGTGGAAGATCATATCATGAGGAGTTCAAACCTCCTAAGAAGCCAATGACCGATGATGTTACTGGTGAACCGTTAATCAGACGATCTGACGACAATGCCGAGGCTCTTAAAAAGCGTTTAGTTACTTATCATACCCAAACCAAACCTCTTGTTGATTACTACCAAATAAGACATATTCATCACCATGTAGATGCAGCGCAGGCGGCCGATGCCATATTCGCTAACATCGACTCTATTTTCCAAAGAAAAAGAGCAGCCCATAAACTGTAAAAATACAGATATTTTCTGTTCCTCTTTTTGCATTTGCATTTTACACTTCAAGTTACGATTTGTGTATATTTTTGTAATCCTTTGTAAATTTTGGTAATTATTTATTTTTCTAATCTTTATTTGAAAATAGATTCATCATTATTGAATTGTTATTAGAATTTAAATAAATTCAGATCATTTAAAATGGTTTTCATGATATTCCATGTAAGCACAACAATAATTGAGCAGTTATTTGTTCAGCAAAGAAAAAAAATGTGTGCAAGACTACAAATGTATATTCATTTTTTAGAGCAAACAGTTCCTTAACAGGTTGACCGCCAGGCGGTCCTATACAACCGACAGTTTAATAAGTACTTCATGCCAAGGCGGCCCTATATGACCGATTTGATATGGTCTGTGGTATAGTTCCTGTTTTGCCAGAGGTCGTGTAGAGAAGCAGAGGTATTGCAGTATTCGACATATATATTGTTACAATAAATTCTGACCCAAAACCGTAAATATATTTATTACTAATATTCTCATTCATTCACGTATTTTCTAGGCAATGACTTCCTGACACACGATGGGTCCCCCTCCGTTATAAAAACATTAATCGAACTTTCTGGAGACGAGCCGATGTAAACATACCAGTTTTGATACCAATTCGCCGCTCGGTCGCTAGTCCAGAAGGCCATCGACTTTTCTAGTCTAACGGTATTGGGTATATAACAGGACTTTTTGGAGAAAACAGTCAGTCAAAAATAAGCTCGCGCTCGCGTTTAAATTGGAACGTCCGATATATAAATTATGTAATTATTAGTCAGATAAATTGTTGTACAGTGGTTTAATAAATTGATATAAATTATCGTGTTTTAGTAAATTAAAATAAGAACAATAAATTAGAATTAATAGACATAAACATAACAATATATATATATATATATATATATATATATATATATATATATATATATATATATATATCTCAGTTTTCATTTTGGCTAAATAAGGGAAACTGAAATGATATCGAAATTTTGACATATCTTTATTTCTAGTAAAAAATATAAAACTGTAAAAAATATCCATTACAAACTAAAAGACATACAAAAGAAGAACATGAAAGAAATTAAAAATTATCAGTTATTTGAAGTTTATTAAAACAATCTAAACAACGGTGTGGTTGACCTTCACAAGTGTCACAGTATGTTACTACTTTTTTGAGCCGATTTTTTGTTGTTTCCCCGAATTTTCAACCTTTACAGTATTTTTTCAAAGTGTGAGTCTGCATCAATCTCCTTGTAGTTCGTATTTGTTATTGTTCCCTTTCGGAATCATTCTGTGACTCAATGGTCCACACATTAGCTCATGTCAACAATTTTCCTTTGAACGAAGATGCTTTATTTTGTTTTAAAAATCTGAAGTCTATATTTACAAAGTCATCTGTTCACGCTATCAACGAAAATATGCTATTTGTTGTTGAAACTGATGCTTCAGAACACTCAATTGCTGCTACCTTGAGTCAGGATTCTAGAGCCGTTGCTTTCTTTTCATGATTACTTAACTCTAGTGAGCTGAACCATTCTGCTGTGGAGAAAGAAGCATACGCTATTGTTGAATCTCTAAAGAAGTGGCGCCATTTCCTTATAGGAAAGCCTTTCACAATCATTACTGATCAAAAGTCTGTAACATTTATGTTCAACACGAAGCATTCCAGCAAGATTAAAAATGAGAAAATACAAAGATGGCGACTTGAATTGGCACCTTATAAATATGACATTGTGTATCGACCAGGAAAAGACAACCACGCAGCGGATGCTTTATCGCGCAACTGCTCTTGTGCTACTACCACGGCGGCAGGTGCATCAAAACTCACTTCACACTGGACTTTGTCATCCAGGGGTAACACGTATGTTTCATTGGATAAAATCAAAGAATTTGCCTTTCTCTCAAAATAAAGTCAAGACTATGACTCGTGACTGTGGGGTATGTGCTAAAATTAAGCCGAGGTACTTTAAAAGACTGAGGGGCTTTTTTCAAAGCTTATAAAAGCCACATCTCCCTTCGAACGCCTTAGTATTGACTTTAAAGGACCAGTGCCTTCGCATACCAATAATCGTTATATTCTTACAGTACTACATAGATGAGTATTCCAGATTCCCATTTGCGTTCCCATGCAGTGACAGTGCCAAAACAGTAATCAAGAATTTAAATAACTTATTTCATGATGTTTGGAATGCCTTCATACATTCATTCGGATAGAGGGACTCAATTTCTATCAGCTGAAGTCAAAGAGTTTCTCAACTCCAGAGGAATCGCAACAAGTAGAACTACTGCTCATAATCCTCAAGGAAATGGTCAAGTGGAGAAGTTGAATTCTACTGTCTTGAAAGCTATTTAACTGGCCTGTGAATTACATGAAGCACCTATTGAGAGTTGGGAACAATACCTACCTGTCGTTCTACATTCCATTCGTTCACTGTGGTGTACGGCAACTAACTGTACGCCGCATGAAAGGATGTTCGTGCACGCACGTCGATCTCCAAATGGGAATACAATACCGTCATGGCTAGCAGAATCTGGGCATGTCTTGATGAAAAGGTTCGATCGGAAGAACAAGTACCAGCCTATCGTAGAGGAAGTGGAGGTAATAGAGGCAAATCCTGAATACTCTTTTGTTAAACTGAAAGACGGCGGGAGACCACAGTGTCTAATCGTCATCTGGCTCCGTGTGGACGAGGTGAAGGGGAAATATACCAATAGAATAGAATAGAAAAAAGCTTTATTCTCAGGATTCACAAGTTACACACAAATATAAATTGTCAATAGAGAGAATGGTGTCAATTATAATTTGTAATGGTTGCTGTAACAACCTACACTTAACATAAAAGTAATATTAAAATATAAGGATAATAACAGTGACATTTAGATTCAGATAAGAGCTCTCAGTGTCCCTGCAGGTCAGCTTGAAGGTATTCTTCCACTTTGTACGGTTCAAGGTGTATGAGCAACTGTTGAACAGACTTTCTATATTTATTTATGTCAGTTTCTATTTTGATGCTATAAGGCAGTTTATTAAAGAATTTAATACAGGTATATTCTGTGGTTTTCTCAGATGCTGTTAGTCTGTGTATTGGTATATTATAGTTTATGAGATTGTTTTGTGTATTAGTATTATGGTTTGTTATGTGTTTCAAGAATTTATGTCTATTTTAAAAAATGAAAAGTAAGCATTCATATATGTATGTTCCAGTCATTGTTAGTATGTCGTTAGTATGTACCAGGTCAAGAATCAGTGTTCGTAAAAGACCCACATGAGTTACATTCGAGTCTTAGTGATTCCTCATCCACTACAACCACGCAAAACATGCAGCCCCTGGCAGATACATCTACATCTCCCCCTCCACAGGATTCATTACTTCTTGAAGAACCCCCAATGAGTTCTGAATAGAGGTTATCGCCTCCTTCAGCACTACCTAGAAGATCTGAAAAAAATCGTCATTTACCACGGTATTTGGAAGAATATAGTGTGGGAGAATGATGTGATATTAACCTCCTTGGTATTGCTTTGGCTGTAGACTTCGAATATTGTAGGCAACTTTATGCTGTCAGTGTTTGACAGAAGTCACTGTCACTGCCATATTAATTTCTATTGTTTTTGTTAACATTATGTGTACAATTTATGTTGATTAAAACCTTATATCCTAGGCTTTGCTTTATCATTTCAGCACTTCTTTGCAAAATCGGTTCTTTATGGCTATAGCAATCCAAAACCGTTTTCAAAATGCTCACGGGTGGCCATTAAGAACTTCTACAGTGAGAAAAAGGTTGAGGTAATTTGGTCTAAGAGTTCGCTGTCCAGCAACAGGACCTTTCTTAACAGCAGCACATCGACAACGTCGATTTGAGTTTGCTAGAGACCATAAGCATTGGATGATAGAAGATTGGAAAAATGTCTTGTTTAGTGGATGAGTCCAGTATGGTTCTTTATGGCTCAGACGGTCGCATTAAAGACGAAGACGTGGGGAATGATATGCTGCTTGTGCTCGAAGACACATGTTGCTCTTGTAGAAGGCTAAGTAATGTTTTTGGCCGGAATTTCATTCGAAAGCCGTACTGAACTCTTATTGTTAGCAGAGCGTTGAATCTTCACCCGATACATTACCCAAATTCTAGACGAGCGTCCAATGCCTTTTGATGGGTTTGTGGGCGAAAACTTTATTTTCATGCAAGCTAACGCGCGGTCACACGTAGCGAGGATGGTAATGCAATACCTGGAAATCGTCGTTGTGACAAAAATGAATTGGCCGGCTCAAAGCCCAGATTTGAACCGGATTAAGCATGTTTGGGACAAACTCAAACGAAGAGTAAGAAACAGAATACCTGCTCCAATAAATCGTGAACAGCTTCGGTTGGCACTCATGGAAAAATGGGAAGATTTTCTTCAAGATAACATCCAGAATTAGATCAATTCAATGTCAAGTCGAATGAGAAGTGAAATTCAAAATAGAGGTGGTAATTTTCAAACTTCCATCAATGTACTGTTTGTTTGATCGTGTCCGACAGTATTGTTGGCTAAAATTTTAAGAAAATTTGATAAATGGTAAAAAGAATAAAATTTTAAAAAATACTCAGATTGGATAAAACTATGCCTTGTTCAATGTCTATGGGCTCGTCTTTTTCCCCTCTTTTCAACTATCTTTATTGTAACTTTGGATCTATTTGCGTTTTCAAGCGACTGCCCAAAAACCAAGGTAAATCTTTTGCACCTCCTCTAATTTATATATATTAACTTGATTATAACCGAAAATCTTTCATTTTGGTTAAAATGGCTGAATATCGAAAAAATATAAGCAAAGTGAATAAACAGTTTATAAATATAGTACAATAGACTAGTTTACAGCCGTTTGGACTGTTTGACGACTCTAAATGGTGACCGCTCTGTAAAATTTTAAGAAAATTTGATAAATGGTAAAAAGAATAAAATTAAAAAAAAAAATACTCAGATTGGATAAAACTATGCCTTGTTGGATGTCTATGGGCTCGTCTTTTTCCCCTCTTTTCAACCATCTTTATTGTAACTTTGGATCTATTTGTGTTTTCAAGCGACTGCCCAAAAACCAAGGTAAATCTTTTGCACCTCCTCTAATTTATATATTTGATTATAACCGAAAATCTTTCATTTTGGTTAAAATGGCTGAATATCGAAAAAATATAAGCAAAGTGAATAAACAGTTTATAAATATAGTACAATAGACTAGTTTACAGCCGTTTGGACCTTTTGACGACTCTAAATGGTGACCGCTCTCTAAAATTTTAAGAAAATTTGATAAATGGTAAAAAGAATAAAATTTTAAAAAATAATCAGATTGGATAAAACTATGCCTTGTTGGATATCTATGGGCTCGTCTTTTTCCCCTCTTTTCAACCATCTTTATTGTAACTTTGGATATCTTTGCGTTTTCAAGCGACCGCCCAAAAACTAAGATAAATCTTTTGCACCTCCTCTAATTTATATATTTGATTATAACCGAAAATCTTTCATTTTGGTTAATACGGCTGAATATCGAAAAAATATAAGCAAAGTAAATAAACAGTTTATAAATATAGTACAATAGACTAGTTTACAGCCGTTTGGACCTTTTGACGACTCTAAATGGTGACAACTCTGTAAAATTTTGAGAAAATTTAATAAATGGTAAAAAATATGAAATTTAAAAAAATACTCAGATTGGATAAAACTATGCCTTGTTGGATGTCTATGGGCTCGCCTTTTTCCCCTCTTTTCAACTATCTTTATTGTAACTTTGGATCTATTTGCGTTTTCAAGCGACTGCCCAAAAACCAAGGTAAATCTTTTGCACCTCCTCTAATTTATATATATTAACTTGATTATAACCGAAAATCTTTCCTTTTGGTTAAAATGGCTGAATATCGAAAAAATATAAGCAAAGTGAATAAACAGTTTATAAATATAGTACAATAGACTAGTTTACAGCCGTTTGGAGCTTTTGACGACTCTAAATGGTGACCGCTCTGTAAAATTTTAAGAAAATTTGACAAATGGTAAAAAGAATAAAATTTAAAAAAATACTCAGATTGGATAAAACTATGCCTTGTTGGATGTCTATGGGCTCGTCTTTTTCCCCTCTTTTCAACCATCTTTATTGTAACTTTGGATATCTTTGCGTTTTCAAGCGACCGCCCAAAAACCAAGATAAATCTTTTGCACCTCCTCTAATTTATATATTTGATTATAACCGAAAATCTTTCATTTTGGTTAAAATGGCTGAATATCGAAAAAATATAAGCAAAGTAAATAAACAGTTTATAAATATAGTACAATAGACTAGTTTACAGCCGTTTGGACCTTTTGACGACTCTAAATGGTGACAGCTCTGTAAAATTTTGAGAAAATTTAATAAATGGTAAAAAATATGAAATTAAAAAAAAATACTCAGATTGGATAAAACTATGCCTTGTTGGATGTCTATGGGCTCGCCTTTTTCCCCTCTTTTCAACTATCTTTATTGTAACTTTGGATCTATTTGCGTTTTCAAGCGACTGCCCAAAAACCAAGGTAAATCTTTTGCACCTCCTCTAATTTATATATATTAACTTGATTATAACCGAACATCTTATATTTTGGTTAAAATGGCTGAATATCGAAAAAATATAAGCAAAGTGAATAAACAGTTTATAAATATAGTACAATAGACTAGTTTACAGCCGTTTGGACCTTTTGACGACTCTAAATGGTGACCGCTCTGTAAAATTTTAAGAAAATTTGACAAATGGTAAAAAGAATAAAATTTTAAAAAATACTAAGATTGGACAAAACTACGCCTTGTTGCATGTCTATGGGCTCGTCTTTTCCCCTCTTTTCAACCATCTTTATTGTAACTTTGGATATCTTTGCGTTTTCAAGCGACCGCCCAAAAACCAAGATAAATCTTTTGCATCTCCTCTAATTTATATAATAACTTGATTATAACCGAAAATCTTACATTTTGGTTAAAATGGCTGAATATCGAAAAAATATAAGCAAAGTGAATAAACAGTTTATAAATATAGTACAATAGACTAGTTTACAGCCGTTTGGACCTTTTGACGACTCTAAATGGTGACCGCTCTGTAAAATTTTAAGAAAATTTGATAAATGGTAAAAAGAATAAAATTTAAAAAAATACTCAGATTGGATAAAACTATGCCTTGTTGGATGTCTATGGGCTCGTCTTTTTCCCCTCTTGTCAACCATCTTTATTGTAACTTTGGATCTATTTGTGTTTTCAAGCGACTGCCCAAAAACCAAGGTAAATCTTTTGCACCTCCTCTAATTTATATATTTGATTATAACCGAAAATCTTTCATTTTGGTTAAAATGGCTGAATATCGAAAAAATATAAGCAAAGTGAATAAACAGTTTATAAATATAGTACAATAGACTAGTTTATAACCGTTTGGACCTTTTGACGACTCTAAATGGTGACCGCTCTGTAAAATTTTAAGAAAATTTGATAAATGGTAAAATGAATAAAATTTTAAAAAATAATTAGATTATATAAAACTATGCCTTGTTGGATGTCTATGGGCTCGTCTTTTTCCCCTCTTTTCAACCATCTTTATTGTAACTTTGAATCTATTTGTGTTTTCAAGCGACTGCCCAAAACCAAGGTAAATCTTTTGCACCTCCTCTAATTTATATAATAACTTGATTATAACCGAAAATCTTACATTTTGGTTAAAATGGCTGAATATCGAAAAAATATAAGCAAAGTGAATAAACAGTTAATAATTAAAGTACAATAGACTAGTTTACAGCCGTTTGGACCTTTTGACAACTCTAAATGGTGACCGCTCTGTAAAATTTTAAGAAAAATTGATAAATGGTAAAAAGAATAAAATTTAAAAAAATAATCAGATTGGATAAAACTATGCCTTGTTGGATGTCTATGCGCTCGTCTTTTTCCCCTCTTTTCAACCATCTTTATTGCAACTTTGGATATATTTGTGTTTTCAAGCGACTGCCCAAAACCAAGGTAAATCTTTTGCACCACCTCTAATTTATATAATAACTTGATTATAACCGAAAATCTTACATTTTGGTTAAAATGGCTGAATATCGAAAAAATATAAGCAAAGTGAATAAACAGTTAATAAATAAACTACAATAGACTAGTTTACAGCCGTTTGGACCTTTTGACGACTCTAAATGGTGACCGCTCTGTAAAATTTTAAGAAAAATTGATAAATGGTAAAAAGAATAAAATTTTAAAAATAATCAGATTGGATAAAACTATGCCTTGTTGGATGTCTATGCGCTCGTCTTTTTCCCCTCTTTTCAACCATCTTTATTGCAACTTTGGATATATTTGTGTTTTCAAGCGACTGCACAAAACCAAGGTAAATCTTTTGCACCTCCTCTAATTTATATAATAACTTGATTATAACCGATCATCTTACATTTTGGTTAAAATGGCTGAATATCGAAAAAATATAAGCAAAGTGAATAAACAGTTAATAAATATAGTACAATAGACTAGTTTACAGCCGTTTCTACCTTTTGACGACTCTAAATGGTATCAGCTCTGTAAAATTTTAAGAAAATTTGATAAATGGTAAAAAGAATAAAATTTTAAAAAATACTCAGATTGGATAAAACTATGCCTTGTTGGATGTCTATGGGCTCGTCTTTTTTCTCTCTTTTCAACCATCTTTATTGTAACTTTGGATATATTTGTGTTTTCAAGCGACTGCCCAAAAACCAAGGTAAATATTTTGCACCTCCTCTAATTTATATAATAACTTGATTATAACCGAACATCTTACATTTTGGTTAAAATGGCTGAATATCGAAAAAATATAAGCAAAGTGAATAAACAGTTAATAAATATAGTACAATAGACTAGTTTACAGCCGTTTCTACCTTTTGACGACTCTAAATGGTATCAGCTCTGTAAAATTTTAAGAAAATTTGATAAATGGTAAAAAGAATAAAATTTTAAAAAATACTAAGATTGGACAAAACTACGCCTTGTTGCATGTCTATGGGCTCGTCTTTTCCCCTCTTTTCAACCATCTTTATTGTAACTTTGGATATCTTTGCGTTTTCAAGCGACCGCCCAAAAACCAAGATAAATCTTTTGCACCTCCTCTAATTTATATAATAACTTGATTATAACCGAAAATCTTACATTTTGGTTAAAATGGCTGAATATCGAAAAAATATAAGCAAAGTGAATAAACAGTTAATAATTAAAGTACAATAGACTAGTTTACAGCCGTTTGGACCTTTTGACAACTCTAAATGGTGACCGTTCTGTAAAATTTTAAGAAAAATTGATAAATGGTAAAAGAATAAAATTTAAAAAAATAATCAGATTGGATAAAACTATGCCTTGTTGGATGTCTATGCGCTCGTCTTTTTCCCTCTTTTCAACCATCTTTATTGCAACTTTGGATATATTTGTGTTTTCAAGCGACTGCCCAAAACCAAGGTAAATCTTTTGCACCTCCTCTAATTTATATAATAACTTGATTATAACCGAAAATCTTACATTTTGGTTAAAATGGCTGAATAACGAAAAAATATAAGCAAAGTAAATAAACAGTTTATAAATATAGTGCAATAGACTAGTTTATAGCCGTTTGGACCTTTTGACGACTCTAAATGGTGACCGCTCTGTAAAATTTTAAGAAAAATTGATAAATGGTAAAATGAATAAAATTTTAAAAAATAATCAGATTGGATAAAACTATGCCTTGTTGGATGTCTATGGGCTCGTCTTTTTCCCCTCTTTTCAACAATCTTTATTGTAACTTTGAATCTATTTGTGTTTTTAAGCGACTGCCCAAAACCAAGGTAAATCTTTTGCACCTCCTCTAATTTATATAATAACTTGATTTTAACCGAAAATCTTACATTTTGGTTAAAATGGCTGAATATCGAAAAAATATAAGCAAAGTGAATAAACAGTTAATAAATAAAGTACAATAGATTAGTTTACAGCCGTTTGGACCTTTTGATAACTCTAAATGGTGACCGCTCTGTAAAGCTTTAAGAAAAATTGATAAATGGTAAAAAGAATAAAATTTAAAAAAATAATCAGATTGGATAAAACTATGCCCTGTTGGATGTCTATGCGCTCGTCTTTTTCCCCTCTTTTCAACCATCTTTATTGCAACTTTGGATATATTTGTGTTTTCAAGCGACTGCCCAAAAACCAAGGTAAATCTTTTGCACCTCCTCTAATTTATATAATACCTTGATTATAACCGAACATCTTACATTTTGGTTAAAATGGCTGAATATCGAAAAAATATAAGCAAAGTGAATAAACAGTTGATAAATATAGTACAATAGACTAGTTTACAGCCGTTCTTTCTTTCCTTTTGACGACTCTAATTGGTATCAGCTCTGTAAAATTTTAAGAAAAATTGATAAATGGTAAAAAGAATAAAATTTAAAAAAATAATCAGATTGGATAAAACTATGCCTTGTTGGATGTCTATGCGCTCGTCTTTTTCCCCTCTTTTCAACCATCTTTATTGTAACTTTGAATCTATTTGTGTTTTCAAGCGACTGCCCAAAACCAAGGTAAATCTTTTGCACCTCCTCTAATTTATATAATAACTTGATTATAACCGAAAATCTTACATTTTGGTTAAAATGGCTGAATATCGAAAAAATATAAGCAAAGTGAATAAACAGTTAATAATTAAAGTACAATAGACTAGTTTACAGCCGTTTGGACCTTTTGACAACTCTAAATGGTGACCGTTCTGTAAAATTTTAAGAAAAATTGATAAATGGTAAAAAGAATAAATTTTAAAAAAATAATCAGATTGGATAAAACTATGCCTTGTTGGATGTCTATGCGCTCGTCTTTTTCCCCTCTTTTCGACCATCTTTATTGCAACTTTGGATATATTTGTGTTTTCAAGCGACTGCCCAAAACCAAGGTAAATCTTTTGCACCTCCTCTAATTTATATAATAACTTGATTATAACCGAAAATCTTACATTTTGGTTAAAATGGCTGAATATCGAAAAAATATAAGCAAAGTAAATAAACAGTTAATAAATAAACTACAATAGACTAGTTTACAGCCGTTTGGACCTTTTGACGACTCTAAATGGTGACCGCTCTGTAAAATTTTAAGAAAAATTGATAAATGGTAAAAATAATAAAATTTTAAAAAATAATCAGATTGGATAAAACTATGCCTTGTTGGATGTCTATGCGCTCGTCTTTTTCCCCTCTTTTCAACCATCTTTATTGCAACTTTGAATCTATTTGTGTTTTCAAGCGACTGCCCAAAACCAAGGTAAATCTTTTGCACCTCCTCTAATTTATATAATAACTTGATTATAACCGAACATCTTACATTTTGGTTAAAATGGCTGAATATCGAAAAAATATAAGCAAAGTGAATAAACAGTTAATAAATATAGTACAATAGACTAGTTTACAGCCGTTTCTACCTTTTGACGACTCTAAATGGTATCAGCTCTGTAAAATTTTAAGAAAATTTGATAAATGGTAAAAAGAATAAAATTTTAAAAAATACTCAGATTGGATAAAACTATGCCTTGTTGGATGTCTATGCGCTCGTCTTTTTCCCCTCTTTTCAACCATCTTTATTGCAACTTTGAATCTATTTGTGTTTTCAAGCGACCGCCCAAAAACCAAGGTAAATCTTTTGCATCTCCTCTAATTTATATAATAACTTGATTATAACCGAAAATCTTACATTTTGGTTAAAATGTCTGAATATCGAAAAAATATAAGCAAAGTGAATAAACAGTTAATAAATAAACTACAATAGACTAGTTTACAGCCGTTTGGACCTTTTGACGACTCTAAATGGTGACCGCTCTGTAAAATTTTAAGAAAAATTGATAAATGGTAAAAAGAATAAAATTTTAAAAAATAATCAGATTGGATAAAACTATGCCTTGTTGGATGTCTATGCGCTCGTATTTTTCCCCTCTTTTCAACCATCTTTATTGCAACTTTGGATATATTTGTGTTTTCAAGCGACTGCCCAAAAACCAACGTAAATCTTTTGCACCTCCTCTAATTTATATAATAACTTGATTATAACCGAACATCTTACATTTTGGTTAAAATGGCTGAATATCGAAAAAATATAAGCAAAGTGAATAAACAGTTAATAAATATAGTACAATAGACTAGTTTACAGCCGTTTGGACCTTTTGACGACTCTAAATGGTGACCGCTCTGTAAAATTTTAAGAAAATTTGATAAATGGTAAAAAGAATAAAATTTAAAAAAATACTCAGATTGGATAAAACTATGCCTTGTTGGGTGTCTATGGGCTCGTCTTTTTCCCCTCTTTTCAACCATCTTTATTGTAACTTTGGATCTATTTGTGTTTCAAGCGACTGCCCAAAAACCAAGGTAAATCTTTTGCACCTCCTCTAATTTATATATTTGATTATAACCGAAAATCTTTCATTTTGGTTAAAATGGCTGAATATCGAAAAAATATAAGCAAAGTGAATAAACAGTTTATAAATATAGTACAATAGACTAGTTTACAGCCGTTTGGACCTTTTGACGACTCTAAATGGTGACCGCTCTGTAAAATTTTAAGAAAAATTGATAAATGGTAAAAAGAATAAAATTTTAAAAAATAATCAGATTGGATAAAACTATGCCTTGTTGGATGTCTATGGGCTCGCCTTTTTCCCCTCTTTTCAACCATCTTTATTGCAACTTTGGATATATTTGTGTTTTCAAGCGACTGCCCAAAAACCAAGGTAAATCTTTTGCACCTCCTCTAATTTATATAATAACTTGATTATAACCGAACATCTTATATTTGGTTAAAATGGCTGAATATCGAAAAAATATAAGCAAAGTGAATAAACAGTTTATAAATATAGTACAATAGACTAGTTTACAGCCGTTTGGACCTTTTGACGACTCTAAATGGTGACCGCTCTGTAAAATTTTAAGAAAATTTGATAAATGGTAAAAAGAATAAAATTTTAAAAAATACTAAGATTGGACAAAACTACGCCTTGTTGCATGTCTATGGGCTCGTCTTTTTCCCCTCTTTTCAACTATGTTTATGGTAACTTTGGATATCTTTGCGTTTTCAAGCGACCGCCCAAAAACCAAGATAAATCTTTTGCACCTCCTCTAATTTATATATTTGATTATAACCGAAAATCTTACATTTTGGTTAAAATGGCTGAATAGCGACAAAATATAAGCAAAGTGAATAAACAGTTAATAAATAAACTACAATAGACTAGTTTACAGCCGTTTGGACCTTTTGACGACTCTAAATGGTGACCGCTCTGTAAAATTTTAAGAAAATTTGATAAATGGTAAAAAGAATAAAATTTAAAAAAATACTCAGATTGGATAAAACTATGCCTTGTTGGATGTCTATGGGCTCGTCTCTTTTCCCTCTTTTCAACCATCTTTATTGTAACTTTGGACCTATTTGTGATTTCAAGCGACTGCCCAAAAACCAAGGTAAATCTTTTGCACCTCCTCTAATTTATATAATAACTTGATTATAACCGAAAATCTTACATTTTGGTTAAAATGGGTGAATATCGAAAAAATATAAACAAAGTGAATAAACAGTTAATAAATAAAGTACAATAGACTAGTTTACAGCCATTTGGACCTTTTGACGACTCTAAATGGTGACCGCTCTGTAAAATTTTAAGAAAAATTGATAAATGGTAAAAAGAATAAAATTTAAAAAAATAATCATATTGAATAAAACTATGCCTTGTTGGATGTCTATGCGCTTGTCTTTTTCCGCTCTTTTCAACTATCTTTATTGAAACTTTGGATATATTTGTGTTTTCAAGCGACTGCCCAAAAACCAAGGTAAATCTTTTGCACCTCCTCTAATTTATATAATAACTTGATTATAACCGAACATCTTACATTTTGGTTAAAATGGCTGAATATCGAAAAAATATAAGCAAAGTGAATAAACAGTTTATAAATATAGTACAATAGACTAGTTTACAGCCGTTTCTACCTTTTGACGACTCTAAATGGTAACAGCTCTGTAAAATTTAAAGAAAATTTGATAAATCATAAAAAGAATAAAATTTAAAAAAATACTCAGATTGGATAAAACTATGCCTTGTTGGATGTCTATGGGCTCGTCTTTTTCCCCTCTTTTCAACCATCTTTATTGTAATTTTGGATATATTTGTGTTTTCAAGCGACTGCCCAAAAACCAAGTTAAATCTTTTGCACCTCCTCTAATTTATATATTTGATTATAACTTATTATAAGCATCTTCTAAGGCTATTTTTTCTTCACTGCTCGAATTTTTGTATTTTTCACAATACAGACATTGATCTTTTTTGGGAGAAAAGAATGCATAGTGAAATATATAATTAAAAGGTTTACGATATAAACCAATTTTTACAAATTCATCATTGTCTCTTTGGCAATCAGCTTTATAATCATTGTACAGATCTGTCAATGTTTTGCATCCTCCTATATATTTTTTTGGGGTACTACTTCGACAATAGTGGCTCTCCATTGTCGGAATTGAAGAAAGGTGTTTACGAACCCTGTTCATAGTTTCTTTACAAAATGTTTTATGCATGCTCCTTCTTTGATCGTTACTTATAAAGCCCCTTTCCGTCTTCCCAATAAAAGTTCGAGTACATCTATTAGTCACTCCAATGTTGGATATAAAAAATCTTTTGCACACTCTTTTATATCAGTTTTCCAAATAAAATGCATGATTATAACCACGGCTTGATGTGTTACCTTTACCTGCATATTGATATGTTGGTTTAATTGTATACATGGCTCTCAGAATATAACTTTGTTGTTAATTTATATTTCTTATTGACCAATATTTTTCAAAGATCTGTGTTCTTTTTTATAACGTGAATTTTTTATTCCATTTCAGTCTAAATGGATTGCAAGATAGACCTAAACTGCTAGCCTGTACAAGATTCCGTTAACATTGGTGTATTTTTGGCCTGAATTTCTAAGAAACTTTCTGACATTTCTTTTCCATTGGTCCGGACAAGCCTTTCTTTTCCTACTTTTAGGTTTATTAATCGTCTTCTGGTACTTTAGTCTCCACATTTTCATCCGAGACCCTCTGTAAATGTAGCCGATACATCATTATCATCATTCACGTAATGAGGGTCCGCATCAGAACTAAAATGGGTTTATTTTTTGTTTAAACCGGTAGATGTAATCAAAAAATCGTCTAAAGTTTTCTACTAAATCGATTATTTGGAATTATACATTAAAAAAATCGGTTGCCTGTAAAGTCGGTTTTACGGGCGAAGATTTTACGTGACATCTTTTTCTCTGTAAAAAATTTACTGATATGAATATTATTAAATTGCACAATAGGAACAAGGAATTGAATGAAAATAAGAATTGCACAAATTTTAACTATAGAAATATATTTTGTTTACTAAAACATTGTACATGTAAACTTAAACTTAACTAATTTCTATTTGAGTGATTTTCACCGATTCAACGCGCCTAATTCTCTAGTGCTGCGCGCGCAGCGGACCGATCATGTTTGAGTGGGAGAGAGACGCAAGGCATTCGCCGGTCCGGCGGGCCTCTCTCTCGTTCGGTGACTCATCGTAACAGACGTGAGCGGGCGTTACACTTTTTCATGAGTGACTCCGAGCCACAACCTAATTTAAGACGTTGTCACGTCAATAATATTGATATTATTACTTACGTTACTGCTGCTCGAGATAGGATTAATTCACTTCTTTTCTGATAACCCTTTGGATCTGACATTTTTAAAACAATAAATTTATTCATTTTATTTAATGTGACACAACTCCAAAATTCTCACTGATACAATTTGAAAATATCTAAAATTGTCTGCTATAGTGGCACAACTCAAAAGTGCCGGTATTGCATAGAAACTTGATATCGACAGGGTTCGACTTCCACTGCACAACTAAAAACGGTCAGTACTTCAAGAAACAATTTATCTCAACCGACAACATGTCATAGCGACACGAGTGACGTCTAGCGGACATTTTTGCTATTATTATTGTGGCAGTTTTGCTCTTTTTTTATTTATGTAGGCACCATGACGAATCACAATTAACCTGTATTCTTGTTTCACATTTACACCAAAAGCATTTTTCGTGGGGCAAATGTGATACACCAATAAAAAGAACCATGTGATAATATTTTTGTCGTAAAAACTTACATACACACATTATAGCTATAAAGAAGAAATAACCAAATACTAAATCAGACTTACCTTGTGAAATATTAATTATATTTAAAGATTAGTAGAATCACTTCTACTGTGAATGTTGGGTTAGGTTACAATACGTTGCTTACACGCTGCTTACAGACCAACTGACTAGAAATTTCCTTCTTTCTAATGGTGGGTGGATTTGTACGCAATCTTTAACCGTTGTAATGTAATTATCACATTTACCCCACTTCATCTTAATATAAAAGTTTTCCATACGGTTCCAACTTACTGGGTCATATTGTATAAAAGTGGATATTTATTATTGGTAACGTGAGAATAGTTTTAAAAATAAACGAGATATAGCAAAATGCTTTATTCAGTATCAAGAGTAAGTAATAAAATACATAATGTAAATAAAGCTCTAACTACAAAAACCAACCTAATCTGAAACCACATATGCTCATAGAAATAGTTGCACACAAAAATACTGAATATAGTGTAGAATGTTGATATGTATACCCCAAAACAACAAGTCTACATAGTAAATTCTAAAAGGAAAACCATTAAAGGAGTCGACTAACGAAAACTTGTATTTTATTTAGTGCTTCTCCATCTTAATTTACTGCTTCATTACTTGTATTTTTTTAGTCAAAACACTCTTAAAGCTGAAATAAGTTTGCATAGCATCTGCCCACTGTCATTTTTGGGTAAAGCATCTAAAATCGCCTTTCCAACTTGAACATCAGTTCTATCTACTAGTTTTTAACATCTACAGGGTGTATAAAATGATAGGTCTTGCCAAATATATGCTATAATATTTACAAAGTACCATTTCGTTTTTAGTAGGGATATGTAGACCTAGATTGCATATTATTATGTAAAGCGATCAAAAAACTCGAAACAATTTATGTTACTTGTCTATAATAAAAAGGAGTATTTAATGATACCTTATTTAAGTTTTTACATTCTGAAAGTTTATATTTATTTATAAAACCAATACTTTTTGTAAAAGTATTACGCCTACTACGTAAGTTTAAGTTGCGATTTTCGACTTAAAAATTATATTTGAAATATATTATTTGTAAATGTTAGTTTTTAATTCAACACTTAAAATTGGTAGAGATGTTGGTTAGATAGCAATAGAGCAAATAATCGATTTAAATAATCTGGCTATAGAAATATCCAGCCGCCTCAATGTGAAATATGAGGCAAACTTCTAATGAAGCAAGCATATAGAGAAAAGGAATATTAGAATGAACCACGCTGGAAGAAAGCAACTGGCAGTGGAAACAAAAACAATAATATACACAAATATTCAACTTATAATGACTTTAATAGTGCAAACAAGAGCAAACACTGGTCAGAAACGGCGGAAATAAAATATACTGAACAAATAAAATTTTCCGAAACAAAACAAAAGACCAGAACTTGTTAGAAATTGACATTACACTATAAGTCCCGTATATATGTATAATCATAATGATATATATACTATAAGATAATAATTACTGTAGTTTAAGCACTTTATAAATAAATATAATTTATTACCGAGCTTACATTTGGCAATACACTAGTCTTTATACGAGCTATACAAAATAACTAATTACTTTTCAAGTTAGAAATTGTTAACTTCCAGTGGTTATATCGTTTGTCGACCTCTCAGGCATATTCTTATATTTAACACTTGATGAAACTACTGACTTACTATGTACTGTTCAAATGTTAAATGAACATGCCTCTAATCAGACTTTATATTAAATACGAATCTATAGTTACATACAAAATGTCACAGAATAATCAGGCAAATAATAGTTAACATCTGGTTAATATATTAATGGATAAAAGTTTACACAGACTCGGTTGGGCTTTGAAATTCAGAAAGAGCGTGAATTGGATTTTGAACTTTCTTTTGTGAGCCTTTGCGTACTTTGGCACGAACTTCTTCTGGTTTCTCTGGTCTGACTAACGGCTTCTTCTCTGGCGCTTTCATCTTCCAAACGACGATTGGCGACTAGAATAAAATAAATCATTCGCTGTAATGAAATCTATACGTTTAAATAAAATTTGTGTGTAACTTGTGCTAGAGAAGGCCTATGGCAAAACAGAAATATAGTGAAAAAAGTAATATTTCTTTCTTTCTAAAACAAGAGGAAAAAACACAAATATCTAATGAATTTTGCCCAAATAGAAAACAAAAGACAAATAAGTCAAAATTTGATATAAAAAGGTAACACTTGTGGCTTAAAAATTGGTGTGAATACAAGTTGTTTTGCTGTCTGGTGTAAAACAGTTGTTTTTGGTGAAATTTTCACAAAGCGTGTACACAAACTGCAATTGTAAGTGATCTATTTATTCATTTAATCAAAGTAAAAGAGGATATTTGCAAGATTATTATTATAGAGCAAAATATACACAAGATATACAGCAAACATATTGAATATAACAAAAACTTGTATAATTAAGCTTTAATCACTGATTAATTACTATAAGAGAGTGACAAATTACGACAGGAATACGGTCAAATATTCTACGACGTTGCCGGTGTGTGCAGAATATCTGGGAACGTACAAAAAAGTAAAAACAAATAGAAAACTGTGCATTGATAACCGTTCGACGAGTTGATTGGGGGTGGGTGCCTTCCGCATTACAACAGTATTTCTTGTTATGGGTCGGGCCAAACTGTCAGACGTTAAGACTAAATTAATTGGCAAAAAGCAAAGCTATTTTTTGACATAGGTTCCGTTTCGTATTTTCTTGGGTATATCTTGCGTTTTAAGTGGAATTATTAGAATAGGATTTTTAGTCTAGAAAGCAAACAACAATACATATAGATGAACAACGAAGAAAATAAAAACGGAGGAAAAAGACACAAACCGGAATACGACAGCTCCATTGAAGAAGTCAAGGAAAAGCAACATAAAAGTAAAAAAGCTCCAGAAACGGGCTTAAAAAAAGTAAGTACAATATGGACATGGAAGAGATTAAGAAATTGCCACATGAGGCAAGAAATTAAAGAAGATATCCTGGAAAGCAAAACAGAAATTAAAGAAGATATCCTGGAAATCAAAACAGAAGTTAAATATGAAATCAAGGATATGAAAAACGAACTGGAAAATTAAAGCAAAAACTTAAGCAAAACAAAGTAGAAACAGAAAAAAGAGAAGTAGAAAAGAAAGAACAAAAATGGGACAAAGAAAACGAAGAACTCAAAAAAATATTAACACTCATGGAGAATAGATTAGAGAAGATCGATAAAGAAAAAAATACGCAATAAATTAATCATATCAGGAATTGAGATAGACCTAGAAATGAAGAGAGACTAAGAGAAGACATACAAAAATGGTGGAAAAATAGCTTAAACTAAAAACTAGAAATTAAAGTGTGTTTAAGATAGGATACAAGAAATGTACAATAGAAACAAAGAGCTGGGAAGACAAACAAAAAATACTGCAAGAAAAAGATAAACTCAGATAGACAAGAGACGGTAGATAAATCTATATAAATGCAGCTATAACGTCCACGCAAGCAAAGATACAAAAAGAAATCACAGAGACATAGCAAAAGAAGAAGGAAGAAAAAGAGCAAAAGTCAAAATCAGGTACCAGAAATTAGAAATAAATGACAAAGTGTTGAAATGGAATGGACAGTTCACATCCATGATCGTCTTCAATGTCTTCTCTGAAACATAATCCCTTACTCTACCAACCCCTGAGGGCACTCACTCGTCAGCTTCACAACTATCCAAACACACAAACCATTAAAAATACTGAAAACTGGATGCCCTCGACATATTCCTTAAGAGTCGCTAATCAATCCACAAAGGACAGGGTGAGATTGGTGGCGAGATTGGTTTTCTGTAGTTTCCCTATCCCATTGCCAACGATACCTGTCCTAGGTGAAGACCTAGCCACGCTAAACTCCAGGCGTTTACTAAAGAAGTCCATCAATTCTGGAAGAAATCATTTGTTATCCATGAAGCTTATGATTTGGTGGCGGATTTGGACCTAGAAAATCAAACCATGCGAGCACAGCTGGACTTTACGGACCTCGAAAGGAGAACCCATACCTTGAAGAGGCATAGTGTCTGAGCGAGAATTCATAACTTATTCCTGGTCCAGGCCAAATAATAATTAAAATTAGACTGAAAATAAAGAAAAAATATGTATCCATTGTAAAATGTTACACACCAACTAATGTATCAGACGATAATAACACAGGACATTGTTATAATAAGCTCTCCATCGTACTAAATGAAATCTTTAGCGACGAATTAATCCTTCAAGTGGAGATAGAATATGCAGGATTCGATGACAGCCAGAATAGGTAAAGAAGGAATGAATCTCAAGAAAGGGAATGGACTACCTAAGCTCTGACGTCACAATGGGTGGGGATTATAAAAACTTTTCCAAACATTCATTCTTTTTGGTTATCAACATTCATTCTGTGCGATTGCTATTATTTGTTATTCGTAAATTTGTGAGGTAAGAATATCAAAGAATTATGATATTTACTATGAATGTTTATATTTTAAGGTTATGTAAATATTAGGTTATGATAAGGTTATGTTTGATTAAAACTTTAATTATTTTTTACTGTATTTCACAGTATTTTGTTGTTTTTATCGGGGTTATTTCAAAATAAATCATTATTATTTCATGAGGCAGAAGATCGAGAAGCCTTCGCAATGGCGATCGCCAATGTAGGATAATTCCGATACGGCACGTGAAGAAGAATGATGGACACTTATATATTGCCATAGATATCTGCATTATTTTCTAAATTGGCATCGTAATATTGTGTTTAGATTATACTGGTACATTATACTTACTGCGATAGTTCCTTGTCTTGGGTATTTGGTGGATGCCACGTATGATGCTTTTACTGTGAGAACTACAGCATTCATCAAGTTCTTAGCAGCTTGAATCAAAGAAGTAGCACTATCCAACTAAAAAGAGTGATAAAATTTATTAATATATAAATAAACAAACCATGTAAATAAAATATTTATTTATTTATTAAAGGAATAACCCCAATAATAGTAAAAATACAATAATACAGAAATAATTAACTTATGAAAGTACAAGAGATCTATTAAGTAACTCCTAACTCTTTAATGGAAGAGACACACTAAAGAGGTTGCTCATCAATGAAATAAGGTGTACCAATCCTGTTCACATTTCGGGTAAAACTGATATAACAACACTTATTAACATTTAAATAAAGACCATCCCTACTATTCCAATTGTATAAACGATCAAGATCAGCTTGTAAAGACAACCAATCTCTAAAATCTTCTATAACTCTCCAGAACTTCAAGTTATCAGCAAATATTAAACACTGACTGCTTAAAAAACAGCTCCCAATATCATTAAAAAATATGTTGGAAAAAATAGGTGATGTGTGTCCTCCCTGCGGAACACCTGAGGTGACCATTATTGGCTCTGAAATATTACTGGCAACCTTAACTCTTTTACAACGACCTGACAATGAATTTTTGATCCATTCAACAAACTGCACATGAAATCCCACAGAAAGCAATTTTGCAAGAGGAATTTGATGATCAACAAAATGTTTTACTGAAATCGGTATATCCACCTGTTTTTGACCCTCGATATGCTTCATCAGCTCAGACTGATAAAAAAAAATTAGTAGGTGTAGATTTTTTTGTACAAAAACCATGCTGGGATTCTGAGACAAGTCCACTGCACAACCAAGATAGCTGTTTAGCTATCAAACTATTGAATAATTTAGGTATTACAGACTGAATGCATATACTTCGGTAATTTTCAATGTTTTCTTTCTGACCACACTTTTTTAAAAGAAAATTGAGAACACCATCAGGTCCAGAGGTAAGCTAATTTGGAAGAGAACTTATGCAATTAAAAATATCAATGGTTAGGTTAAGTTAACTAACATAATTTGTACCAACACTGTTATTGATGGATATATTGGGAATCTGAAGGTTATTAACTACAGGAGTATATATAGACAGTTTGAAAGAAGCCCTTGAACAAATAAGCAATTTCTTGTCCATTATAATATATCGTTATTATATTTCCAAAATGATTTAGGATTGTCTTTTAACTAGCATCGATGCCTGTAACATATTGATTAAAGCATATACTAGACAAATGTTTGCATTTTGACCTAAGAAGAGAAAATTTATTATAATAGACTGCCCCGGAGTGATGACGTATTTTCATTGACATATGTCAGTTTCACTTTCCAAACAAACCTTGTTTAGTGTGGATAATTTGTATTTTTCGTTATTTTTTCATTTTTTTTTACATAATCTTTCGGCTTTTTGCAATATCTAAGTATTCTAATAGTTACTAAAATAATTTTACAAGGTTGTGTAAATAATAAAGCATGTTTTTTATAAAAATAGCAATAAAATGCATGTATCAGTAAAGTAAGGTTAGAATTTCTTTAATTTAAACTTTTTAATTATACTTCATAGAAATATAACACCGAATTATGATGGCATTATCGTAAAAACACTATGCTTAAGAAGAAAAAGCAGCAGAGGAATCAAAATAAAAATCTCACTTGCTTTATTCCTATCATAATCAATACAGCCATTGAGACTGGTCGAGTTGTATTCAGGAATATTGTAAATCATAACAATATGAGATCTTTCTATACGTTGCTGTACGTCATAGTAAACAGCATTGGATGTATTTATAGTGTTATTGCCTTTCAGAGGCACAATCTTATTATTTAATATGATTATTTCTTCTTTCAACTTAACAATTTTTCAAACAATTATTGGAACAGTTTTAAATGTGTCCCTACTTGTAGTACAAAATACATTAGTAACCGTTTCAACAATACAACAACTCTTGTCGCAGAGGTAGACAATTCACAACATCTTTCTACCAAGTGAAATTTAGTCCTACACCTATCACAAGCAATGGTTTGTTTCTCATCACGACCCAAATCGAGTGAACATTCACCACAACTGTTATTACTGGAAGCAGACATCATAACCTCAAAAGGCAATCTTAGGATATCAGTCCAATCCTCAGACTAAATGCACAGATTAATAGTGCACTGTGAAAAGAACTATATAATTCAACTAATGCATACAATATTTATATTTAACCAAACCAGTTGAGTGTAAAACAATTAACATCAAAAATAGACCTTGCTGCTATGTTAGGCCATGTTTTAAATGACCGTGTGTCCAAGTAATATATTTAGTACGAGTATACTTACCCCAGACACAATAAGTTCTCCACTGATGTTTTGAACATCCGCTTTGACCTTCGAGGTAATATTCATCTGGTGGCAGTAGAGAGCAATACGTTGCAAATAAGCCAACAAATCTTTTTTGGTGGAACTCTCTGGACACTGTTCGGCTATTTGACGTGTAAGTTTATCTAATTTGGTTCCAGCTTCGGAAATCTTTTTAGCCGCATTAATAACGTCCATGGTGGTTTTTAGAGGGCCACGACCCCTAAAAGAAAAATAATTGTTAAATTAAGGAGTCACAAATATCATAGAAGAGATTATTATTACAGACATTAAAAAATTAGTTTTTAATGTTTTTATCAATATTATTTTAACGTTTTTACTAATAATATAATTTATCTTGAAGTATTGCCATCCTGATATTTAAAGTTAATTGCTATTATTAATTTATAGGTCTACAGCATAGGTCCTTTATATCGTTTATTAATTTTTCAATACATAGACACGGAAGTCACGGAAGATAAAAAATAAATTTAGTATATAAATATGTTACGGTAAGAGTAGATAAATGGTAATTGTATACAAATACCAGAGTCGACGGTAAATGTAGGAAATTATTTTTAATTATCTACTTTTACCGGTAATTGTATACAATTACCAAGGATCAGAGGTAAAAGTATAAAATTATGTAATTAAAACAATAAACTTCAACAGCTATTCAAAAAGTGTGATTTTGATTGAACTGAATTAAAAACAAGAGACATTTTGTTTAACCTGAATTGAGTTTATTGCCTGAAATAATACAACTACTTTACTTACTTACTATTAGACAAATCACTAGAGTATAATAGACCAGCATTTCTGTGTCTGATTGACCTAAAGAAAGTGTTTGACAGAGTAAGGCTCAAAGATGTATTCAATCTCCTATATAATAGAGAAGTTCCCCTAAATATTATAAAAATTATCGAAAACATCTACCAAAACAACAAAATGGAAGTCAGACTAGATGGACAACTTACAGAACCTATAGAAATAGGCAGAGGAATAAGACAAGGGGATTCATTGAGCCCCATGCTCTTTAATTTGATCATGGATGAAATCATCAAAAGCGTTAACAAAGGAAGAGGATACAGAATGGGAAACAAAGAAATAAAAATACTCTGTTACGCAGACGACGCAATATTGATATCCCAAGATGAAGATAGTCTGCAAAGACTGGTCCACAGATTTAACATAAGAGCAAAATAATTTAATATGACAATCTCATCTCAGAAAACTAAAAGAATAGTAGTCAGCAAAGAACCAATCATATGTAAAATAGAAATTGATGGCATTAGTATTGAACAAGTAATGGAAATAAAATACCTGGGAATTACACTGTCTAGCTATGGTGACCTGGACAAAGAAGTGAGAGATCAAGTACAAAAAGCAAATAGACTGGCAGGATGCCTTAATAACACTATATGGCGAAACAGACACATTAACACTGAGATGAAGTCAAGAATTTATAAAGCCAGTGTAAGACCAATAATGACATATGCCTCAGAAACAAGACCTGACACAGCCACAGTAGCAAAGGCTACTGGAAACGGCAGAGATGAGAATACTGAGAAGAATTACAGGAAATACGCTGAAAGATCGAAAGAGAAATGAAGACATTAGAAGAAAATGTAACGTAAAGTGTATAAATGGACACAAAATAGAAAAAAAGAATGGAATAATCACATAAGCAGAATGGCGGAGACCCGTGTCGTCAAACTAGCAAGAGATAAGTCACCAATCGGCAGAAGAAGTATTGGACGACCGCGCAAAAGATGGAGTGACAACTTTCCATAGAGGTATTAATCCGCCAATGAACAAGCAGAATTGCTTATAAAGAGGAAGAAGAAGATAACTCTGGAGAAAGAAATGATTCTTTGCATATGGTAAATTGATTTCTGCTGTACAACTGTGGCAGTCGCCCTCCTTTAGTACCCAATTCGTATAATTCATTTTGAACAATCATAATAACAGCCAAAACATTTCTAAAATCACTTCTTGCCTTGTCAACATCGAGCACTCTTAATTTTACCGTATCACCGACATTATTAGTGGGACATTTCAAGTTTGATGTTTTAAGTATTTTCTTTGTTTGTTTTTCAAGACTTTCCTTTGCACAAGTCCGTTTAATTGCAACAGAATCTTGCCTCTGAAATTTGATTAGAATATAGTTCTTCTAGAATCGCATTAGATTCATTCACTGATGGTTGCTCAGGTTGTTCTGGTTCTTGTTCTATTAGAACATTTAGTTCATCCACTTCTACTTATTCACGTTCTTCAGAATCAGTTTCTTCTACTTGTTCCACCAAAGCTTCCAAATCTTCGAAATATTTTCTAGAATATCTTCTGGCAGTGATGAAGTTTTCAAACCAATTTTGGCAGGAACCCCAAATATAGCTTCATACGGACTGCACTTGATGCCAGAATAGTAAGCTCGGTTCTTGGCAAATTGTACAAATCAAATTTTTTGTTTGGTTGCTTTCCAACCAGGAACTCAGCATTTTCTGTCTTGATTCGATGTTCAACAGATCCTTGTGATTGACTGTGTCTTGGCTTGCCATGTATAATCTTCAAATATTTCCACATGGAGCACAGTTCTTCTATAATTCTGTTGTCTCGTCCGAATTCTCGTCCATTGTCGCTTTGAATAATGCTAGGAGCTCCAAAGGTACAAAAATGTCAAGAAGAACTAATGCAACTTCTTCGGCACCTTTGTAATTGTACAAATATCAGCTTGGGCTTGCATATCTACCAAATCTATATGACATTTACTATTCATTTCTTTTGACTCTTCTGACAGTATGGGTTTGACTACTAAACCTTTTTTGGGAATTTAGACTTTTTCTGGCAAGTTTCACACATATCCAAATAGATAGTTATAATTTCGGCAGTTATGTTCATGTACTTCTGTTGTAAATCTTTCAACATTCTTGTTCTACCTCCATGCCCAATAGATTTATGGGCTCCGTCAATTAATTCAAAGAGTTCTTCCAAATGAACATAAAATAAAACATTCTGTTCATCTTTACTCAAGGGGCAAATCAGTTTTTCAGTTTTCCAACCTTCATGACATTATACTTTTTCAACTGCTTGTCGTCATCCGGTATTTTACCACTAGTTTTAGATTTACTTACATGTACATTGTTTATTAAACTTTGGTACTTCTTATTTGTAAGCAAAACCGTATTGTGCTTTTTACTATTCGTCACTACTTTTGTATTAATGCCTGGTTGCACCAACAGATCTTAAGCTCCAGCTTAGTCCAGCTCCGCTTATAGCTAAGGGCCGCCTTAACTCTCACTTACGTTGCACCATAATTTTCGATTCTTATCTAAGCACGTCTTAACTGAGACGAAATTTAAGATGCAATTCACGTGGCAACCATGTAACTTGTCAATTATTGTCATATGTTAACATATGAGTATGGCATTGATACTCATCACCTGTTTGTTGATTTTAGATGTGCCTATGATAGTGTTGAAAGAAACGCACTGTACAAGGCCATGATAGAATTCAGCATACCAGTACACTTGGTAAAATTGGAGAAAGCGACCCTCTCAAGAGTCGAGTGTAAAGTTAGAGTGCAGAACGGAGTTTGCAGAACGTTCCAGTCTCAGATAGGACTTAGACAAAGAGACAGCCTATCATGCCTTCTATTCAATATTGCACTAGAGAAAGCAATAAGAGAATCTGGAATAACAACCAGAGGAACAATTATTAATCGCAGCGTACAATTACTAGCGTACGCCGATGACGTCGACATTATTGCAAGAAGAAAGGCGGACGTGGTCGAAACAGTCAAGGCGCTTGAAGCAGCAACAAAAAGAATGGGACTAGAGATTAACACTAGTAAGACGAAGTATATGAAAGTATCAAATTATATACAATCAGCACAACCCGAAGATCTAACGATCGGAACATTAACTTTCGAAGGAGTAAGAGAGTTTATATACGTAGGCTCACAAATTAATATGAATAATGCAGTAAGTGCAGAAATTAACAGACGGATATATCTGGCAAATAGAGCCTATTATGGATTAAAAAAAATTTTAACAACAAGCCTAGTTACAAAAAGAACGAAACTAGTGATATACAGAACTCTTATCAAGCCCATCCTCACCTACGCTTTGAACGTAAAATCCTCCGGCATATCTATGGAGGAGTACAGGAGGGCGGATTATGGCGTAGACGCTATAATTTCGAACTTTACCATCTGTATGACAAACCTGATATTAGGTCCATCAAAATTAACCGGCTGCGGTAGTTAGGTCACATAGAGAGAATGAATGAGATGGAGCCGCCAAAACATTTATAACCAAAGAATAGATGGAGTGAGAAGGAGAGGCAGACCCAGAGCACGATTTAAGGATCAGGTGGAGGAAGACTTGAGAATGTTGGGAGTACGAAACTGGAAAGCCAAGGCGAAGAATAGGAGAGAATGGAGACTTATCCTTGAGCAGGCCAAAACCCACCATGAGTTGTGGAGCCAATAATGATGATGATATCATATGTTAACAACAAAAAGTCTGGAAAAGACCTTTTTCTGGAAAAGATCACTGCCTATCTCAATCCACCAATAGCATAATCTACATTATATGGGTTTTTCTATATTATATGGCTGATTATGGTAGTTGTTGACCTTATCTTGCAAAAATGCAACAAACATTAAACACTGGCAAAGCTGTAATTTACTGAAATGTGTACTTAATGAGTTTTCTTGTCATCAGACGATACACAGTTTTTTTTCTGAATTTAAATATTGATTATATCGTAAGTAGTAACTCTCTTTGTTTTATTTATTTTAGAGTGTAATAGATACAGCTGAAAATAAAAAAAAATGTGTAGGTATCTGTATTCCACAACACAAATGTCAATTTTTTTGAGGTTAGATTGCTCATCTTAAACTCAGACAGCAATTTAAGATGAGAATAACGGGGACTTGAGATTAGGATCGGTTCAAGCTGAAAATTGATCTAAGACTCAATGGTGCAACGCCTATGTTTCGTAAGCTGAGCTTAAGGCGCGTCTTAAGCTTAAGATATGTTGGTTCAACCAGGCATAAAACTCTCTTCCATTGTTAAATCAAAAATGATCAGTGCTAGGATAATGTAACGTACAGTTGTGTATGTAAGTAGATTAACACAAAACGTTATGTCGGTAAAGAAAACACTTCAAATATAGATAGGTAACATTATTGTTAATGTTAACCTATCTATCTATGTTAAATATATAGGTATATACCTATGTTAAACAAGGATAGAAACACTTTTATGTCTCAATCAACACTGCTGACTGAAGACTGTTTATGCACGAAGTAAACAAAGGCATTGTGCTTGCGTGTCAATCGTTATAATTTGAATTTCTTACTTTTACCAAGATCCTCTGGAAAATGTATACAATTACCGTTAAAAGTAGGAAATAAAGGGTTTTCAAAGAATATTTCCTACATTTACCTTCGACTCTGGTAATTGTATACAATTACCGTACCGACCAGATTATCGACACTTACCGTAACATATATAAATCTGTCATATAGAATTGGATAAAATGGTTAATATTTAGAGCGTCGTATGTACTGTAAAGAATATATTAATCTTATGAATATTGTACCTGGTAAAATCTGTCATTTCCATCATAATCATACACATGTGTTTAGCAAGAACGATAATGTCGTTGCCAGTGTCGTCCCATTTAGCAACTTCCCGATCAAATTTGAGTTTTTCACTCCTGAAGAACTCAACCTGTTGCAAAATCTTCTGTTTATCTTCTTCCGGCATTTTACCCATAGCTTCCTGCAATAAATAAATAAAATAGCTTGTATTTTCTGTAATAAATAAATATAAGCAAGTAAATTTTGGCAGTAACTTACCCTAGCGGTTGTAATTCCACTAATATCTGGATACTCATCAACTCCATGTTCGCCTGTGTGAGCACTCGCTAAAAATAAATAAATGGTATTTTAAAAACTGTTCTAGTCTTTGTTTAAGGGATTTCTATTTACTAAAAACTGTGCATGGGTATTTAATTTTACATCTAATGTAAAAAAATATTGATGTTCTCATAATCATAATGACCAATTTGAGGTCTATACAAAATGTTAGCCATTCCTAAGTTAATGAGCGATTCTCCACTAAATGGAAAATCCCTTCCCAAGATAATTTTATGTAATAATATTTTTACGTTTTTTCTATCAACAATCTATTATTAGGTATTCTTGGCATGTCACAGCATATTTAGTAATTTAATACAGGAATATTTAAATAAATGAACCTCAAACACCTTAAAACGCAGTCCCTTGGTACGTCCGTTTTCTAGAATTACAACTCCTGTTAAAGTATTTATTTTTTGTCGTTAATAACTGAATAAAAAATATCCAAATATGTACATAAAAAACTGGTAGGTAAGTATCTTTAGACATCACCATTATATTTTTAAAATCAAATTTTAATCAAAATATCTACATATGTGCAAATGCTGTCTTCAAATTATTCAATGTGTCAAATTTTGTTTTGGGCGGGCTATTTAGATCGTGAAACAGAACGCAATCGGTGTTAACTTGTGAAACCACCAGCAGACGCAGTGGTGACACTAAACACAATAGCGGTTGTCCACTTAGCTCCACAACAGATTTCTGATGTCAGTTTTGACCAAATATTGCAAAAGTAACCAGATCTAGATTTATGTCTAAAAGGAAGAAGTATATTTTATTATTATTTTCCTATATCTGTTCTAGTTTTTGAGAAATAAGTCTATTTAAATATTTTTTATGAAGTACAATGTTAACACTGATTTTTTGTAAGGCATCGTATAATTAATATTAATAATTACTTTAAGTAGTTACTTGATTCAAAAGTACTAATTTTTCAAATTATTATGTGAACCTAAAATATCGGTTGTTATAATTAATTAGCAGAACTAATGTTTTTTTGTTTTTTATATTTTATTATGACTGACTTTAGCGTCATAAAATTAATTTTTTGTATATTTGACAGTACATATAAAACATTTAAATTAAACTTAACAAAAATAATTGTTTTTGTCCATAAAATCTTCCCCTGTATAGCGTCCCCTGTCACAGGTTTGCATAAAATTGTCCATAACTCAAAAACCAACAGGAAAATGTGTGGGCTTTTTAAAGATATATATTTAATTTACTATTCCCATTCATTTTATTAACAAACATTTAGACCATTTAATAAAATTTGCTTAGTGAGTTTGCAGTTTTGTATAAAAAAATTTCCAAATATAATAGAAACACCAAAATAATGTTTTCTTTAATTTTGAGCATAGTTGATTTTGTTTTTCTACCTTCCTATTACTCGGATTGTTTAGAAGTAACATTGAATGGACATGAAAAAGGTGTAATGATCAATGATATAATTATTATAAATAAATATTTGACTTACATTTGCTTCTTGTTTCTATCAGATAGTTTTCATCCAATTCAACATCCTCTGGATCTAAATCTTCATCGGCCTGCAATTACAAGATCCAATTAGAATCAATTAATTATCAATAACGGAAACAGATAAAATTAAATTATCGTTATTATTATTAATGTTACGCTATCGCTTAAATAAAATAAATAAATTTAATTAACTTACTCTATTCATTAGAACGGCTCTTCTTATTTCCCTTACTCCATCGTAAACAAGTCTAGAAGCATCGATAAAATCGTTTTCATCCACTTCTTTGGGAGGACTATTTCCCAAAGCTTGGACTGCAACTTGCACTCTTTGAGTAAATTTCGGCATGACTTGGTCATTCAATACTTTGACAGCTTCAAGAACACGTTTTGTATAAATGCAAGGTTCATAATTATCCATTTCAGCTGTTACTACATTGCATACCCTATTGGATCTTCCTCTTATACCACTGGCAGTGCGATCCAATGTGTCAGAATCACCTGAAATATCATTTAATTATATTTAACAATTTCAGAACAAGTTAAAAATTCTGCCATTGCAATAGGAACACGAAATGATAAAATACTCTTTTCTGCAGGTGAAATCCGCAACATAATTTTTAAGCAATTTTAGAATTAAGTATTTTAACTTATATAAACTATATTTTCAACAAAATAAAAGCCTATAAGCGGTTAAGAGTGGATATTTAAAAGGCCCATGCTTTGACACCATATAAGACACCTGACCATATGTAACATTTAATCATGCGTTTCCGAAATTGAAGATTCAAGTTATTGTTACAGAAGAGCTACCTCATTTTTTAAAAAGTTGCATGAGCTAACTCAACTCTACATTTTATATCTATATCTGGATCTAATTCGGTAATATAATAAACCAGATATTTAAAATTGAATACTCTTTGTATTGGTTGTCCATCTATTTGTAATTGAATACATTTACGTCATCGCTCAATATAACTGTATCATCTTCGTATCTGATGGTATTTATCAGTTTTCGATTAACTTTTACACCATGTTCCAAGTTGTGTTCCAAGCATGTTTAAAGATTCTATCTGAATATCCATTAAACAACAGTGAAGAAAGCACACAACTTTACTTGACGCCATTTAGAATCTTAAACTTTTTTGTCGAGTTCCTATCAATATGAATGGTTGCTGTTGGACGCCAATATAATTTTTCAATGATCCTGACAATTGAATAAACAGCTCTATTCTTCCCATAATACAGCAGTACTGTGGGAAATCCTGTCAACGTCAAAGTTTGAGTTTTATCTTCTTCTTCTGATGCTCTCCATTACTGGAGGATTTCGATCACTACATCAAAATGTCACTCTTAGTAATTGTTGAACGTTCATGACCGTCCATGATCTTCAGAGACTGGTGACCAGAATAGCGAAGTATGGAAAACAGTATGGTCTAACAATGAATGTCAAGAAGACGTAATTTATGAGAATATCGAAAACTCAAAGAAATAACGAGAATCTTCTAATAAACGGAACCAACGTCGAACAAGTGGACAAATATGCATATCTGGGAACAATGATTAACCCCACAAATGATTACATTCAGGAGATCAAAATCAGAATAGAAAAGGCTAGAGCAAATTTCAACAAAATGAGAAGAGTGCTATGTACAAGGGATTTAAAATTGGAACTAAGAGTTAGGTTGGCGAGGTACTATGTTTTTTCGACTTTATTTTATGGAATGGAATTTTGGACCTTGAATGCGACATCAATGAAAAAACTGGAATCATTCGAGCTGTGGGTGTATAGAAGAATTCTGAAAATATCGTGGACAGAACACGTCACAAACAAAGAGGTTCTGAGAAGGATGAATCAAGAAATAGAAATTTTAAATATAATTAAAACAAGAAAATTGGAATATCTCGGACATATTACACGTGGAGAGAAATACACCTTGCTCCAACTGATTATGCAGGGAAAGATCCAAGGAAGGAGCAGCGTAGGGAAGAGTAGAATGTCATGGCTGCGCAACCTGAGAGAGTGGTACGGATGCACATCAAATGAACTTTTCAGAGCAGCCGTCCCAAAAGTCCGAATAGCTATGATGATTGCCGACCTCCGCCGCGGAGATGGCACTTGAAGAAGATGACCGTCCAAGTTCTGATATTGCGAAGCCATGACATGGCTCTTGTGCCTACTCCTTTTTGGCCCCATATCTGCCCTTCACTTATTATTCGTAGCAGGTTACATAGTGCGTCATAAACTAACGCATAAATTCATTATTAGCTAAATAAACAACATTATTACAAATTCCCGAAACAGATAGATTTTTGATTTTAAGTTACTATTGTTTTAAATTATCTCATATACAGGGTGAATCACCTTCGTATGATGACGTCATCACCATTTTTTTAATGGAACCCCCATTTTTTTTTTAATTTACAGATTTCCCTTCCTGAGCTGATTCCAAAAATGCAAACACGTTGCTTCAAATAGATTTTCTTCTTCAGGTGCCATCTCCGCTACGTAGGTTGGCAATCATCATAACTATTTTAATTTTTAAGGCAGTAGCTCTAAATAGTTGTTTTGAGCTGCATCCAAACCATTCTCTCAGGTTCTTAAGCCATGAAATTCGTCTTCTTCCGATGCTTCTTCTGCCATCTATCTTTCCTTGCATTATGCATGATGCCATACTTCTCGCCCCGCATCACATGTCCGAGATACTGTAGCTTTCTTTATTTAATTGTAAGTTCAACTTCCTTCTCTTCACCTATTCTTCTCAGTGCTTCATTGTTCGTAACTCTATCTACCCAGGAAACCCTCATAATTCTTCTATAGGTCCACATTTCAAAGGCGTTAAGTCGTCTCATTGTGTCTAGATTTAACGTCCATGATTCCACTCCATAGTATAGTACACTGTATACGTAACATTTTGTTGGGCGTACTTCAAGAGCTAATGTTAAATCTTTGCCACATAGGACTTTTTTCATTTTCATAAAATTAGAACGTGCTTTTTCGATTCTGACTTTAATTTCTGCAGTGTAGTCATTATTTTCTGTTATAAGTGTTCCTAGGTAAGTGTACTTTTTTACTCTTTCGATCTGCTGGCCCTCTACTATCAAGATTTCGTTAGTATTATGGTTGTTTTACAAATTTTCATAAACTTCGTCTTTTTGATATTGAGCGAGAGTCCGTACTCCCTACTACTATACATTACTATTTTACTTATCGAGTCTTTCCAGGTCTTGTAAACTATCGGCTATTATTACTGTATCATCTGCATATCTAATGTTGTTATCTAAGACTCCATTTACTCTTATGCCGACTGTTTCATCTTCCAGAGTTTCTCGAATTACCTCTTCAGAATAAGCGTTAAATAATAGAGGTGATAGTATGCAGCGTTGCCTGACTCCTCTCTTTATTTCCATTTCTTCACATGTCTCTTTTTCAATTCGTACTATTGCTCGCTGATTGTAATAAAGGTTTGTTATTAGCCTTAAATCTCTTTCATCTAGGTTTTTGACGTGACAACGTCTTAAATTAGGTTGTGGCTCGGAGTCACTCATGAAAAAGTGTAACGCCCGCTCACGTCTGTTACGATGAGTCACCGAACGAGAGAGAGGCCCGCCGGACCGGCGAATGCCTTGCGTCTCTCTCCCACTCAAACATGATCGGTCCGCTGCGCGCGCAGCACTAGAGAATTAGGCGCGTTGAATCGGTGCGTGCTTGTGTCTCTGTCTTTCTCGAGCGTTCTTGGCGTTGGAAAACCGAGAAAGCGTCATAATACAAGTTCACACGTGTGGTTAAAGTATCGTCAGCTGTGTCTGTAGTGAAAATGTGGAGTGCTTAGATTCGTCATTTACAACAACTACAACAATAAAGGTAAATAATTGTACACTAATATTTCATTATCGTAAACTATGACTGATTGATTAATTGTTAGATTGACACAAAAGTTGAGAAACTGAGTTTATAGGTTATGTCATACTATTGACAAATGTTGATAGTGTTAAGTAAATTATTAGTTTAAATCACTCTGCAATCAATCGTAATTCAGTCGATTGAGAAGAAACAGCGCGTTTCAACTGCAAACAACTATTGTGCAATTTAATAATATTCATATCAATAAATATTCTACCGAGAAAAAGACGTTGTCACGTAAAATCTTCGCCCGTAAAACCGACTTTACAGGCAACCGATTTTTTATTTTTTAGAATTTCCATTAGTCGGTCATGTTTTACTTTATCAAACGCTTTATTGTAGTATATAAAACAGACGTAAAGAGGACTGTTAACATCCACACATCTCTGCATCATCACGTTGACGGAGAATAGTGCCTCTCTGGTACCCATACCATTGCGGAACCCATATTGTGTGTCACTAATATCCAGCTCCAGTTTAGAGTGAATTCTGGCGTGGATAATTTTTAACAGAATTTTCAAGGTATGTGACATTAAGCTTATGGTTCGATAGTCACTGCACTCTTTGGCATTCACTTTCTTTGGCAAAAACACAAATGCTGATGTCAACATTTCTCTAAGGATGATTCCCGTAGCATAGATAGCGTTGAACAGTTCTACTATTATGTCCAGGTTTTTCTCGTTGACCAACTTTAATAGCTCGCTTGGTAATTCATCTGGACCAGCAGATTTATTGGTTTTCATTGAGTTTAATGAATGACTAACCTCTGATTTGGTTATCTCTGGGCCTACATCTCCCTCTTAGCTATCTACAGATGTACTAGCTTCTCTCTGGTCATGAAATAATTCCTCGATGTACTCTTTCCATCGTCGTAGTTTTTGTTCTGTCTCCAATATAATATATCCATTTTTGTCGAGCAATATATTCGAAGTTCTTCTACTTCCTACTCCAGCTAGTTCATTGACTTTTTTATGTAGATTAAAGTTGTCATATCTGCTTTGCAGTTCTCTTATTTCTTTACATTTTTCAGAGAAGTAGGTTTCTTTAGCCTCCCTAATTTTTCTTCTTATTTGGTTTTGAAGCTGTTTATAGCGGATCGTATTGATGGTTTTGTTTTTTCTCCTTTCATTCATCAACTTCAGAATTTTTTCTTGGGTTTCTATCTAGATTTGTGTTGATTTCGTGTTTCAGATTTCCTTTCGTTTAGAAGTTCGAAGAACTGAATTCTGCGACTATATGATGAACCAACCTTCATTGATGACGTTTTATTTTCGGACGAGGCAACGGTTCATTTGGACGGTCATGTTAACCGACGAAACACCCGTTTTTGGTCTGATAAAAATCCACACTGGATGCAAGTGTCCCATACGCAAAAACCACAAAAAACGAACGTATGGGCTGGTATTGTGAGAAATACAATTATTACTCCATATTTTTTTTTATGAAAAGTTAACAACAGGATATCTGGATTTCCTACAAAATATATTAATTCCTGATCTGATCCAGCTTTTTCCTGATATTAAAATATCCACTAATTTAGACCGCAGAATCTGGTTTTAGCAAGATAGTGCACCGCGACATTTCGCAGTAACTCTGCGCGAATTTTTAAACAGAACTTTTTCACAACGGTGGATAGGAATAAGGGGACCAGCTGAATGGCCGACTAGATCACCTAATCTAAACCCATTAGATTTCTTTTTATGGGGTTATTTAAATAAAGTCTTCACAATAATATCCATCAAGTACAAGACCGAATTAGGAAAGAAATAAAGAATATAACACCCGCTATGTTATAGAATGTTAAATATTCAATGGAGAACAATCTGAACATTAACTGTAAATTTTCGTTTGTTTATTTTTGTTAGTGTATCACAGTAATTGCATAATAGTAAAGTGGATTATTCTTCTTCTTCAGGTTTCTTCTCCTATCGGAGGTTGGAAATCATTATCGCTATTTTAATTTTATTGCATAATTAACCTAAGTAATACGTACTTCTCGCCCCTCATTATATGACCCAGATATTGAATCTTTCTAATTTTAACAGTTTTTATGACTTCACATTCTTTCTTCATTCTTTATAACACCTCTATATTAGTTACTTTTATTAGTCCACGATATTCTGTGGATTCGCCTGTAGCACCACATCTCAAAGGAGTTTAATTTTTTGATTTCAGACTGTTTATTGTCCACGCTTCCATGCCGTATAGTAAAGTAGAAAAAACGTAACAACGTAGTATTCTTGTGAGGATCTCTAGATTAAGGTTACGGTTGCAAAGTTCTTCAATTTTATGAACGTGTTTCATGCCATTTCTATTCTAGATCTGATTTCTTTTGTTTGATCTCCATCTTCGGTTAGCCACGTTCCTAAATATTTATATGTTGTTACTCTTTCGGTCGTTGGATTATTGATGATCAGGTTATCTACATTTTGTGGGTTTTTTGAGAATATCATTGATTTCGTTTTCTTGAGATTCATTTGCAGTCCGTACCTTTCACATGTATTTTATACATGTTGTATTATGTACTGTAGATCTTCCATGTCACTTGCAAATATGACCGTATCGTCCGCATATCTAATATTATTAATACTATTTCCGTTGACCAAAATACCTTCCACAATATCCAATAAAGCTTCTTGAAATATCACTTCACTGTAGACGTTGAATAAGAGTGGTGAAAGTATGCACCCTTGTCGAACTCCTCTAAGTATACTTACTTCCTCCGTCAGTTCTCCTTCGACTCTTATTCTTGTTTTCTGATTTTGATACAGATTCGATATAATTTGTAGATCTCTACTATCTATGTTTTTGGTCTTAAGAATACTTAAAAGCTTTTCATGTTGAACTCTATCAAAAGCTTTTTTAAAATCTATGAAGCAAGCATATATGTCCTGATTCATATTCAGACATCGTTGTGTCAGAACATTGACTCCGAATAATGCTTCTCTAGTTCCTAGACCCTTCCTAAAACCCATCTGTGAATCACTTATTTCTTGTTCTAATTTCATGTGGATTCTGTTATGTATGATTTTAAGGAAGGTTTTCAATATGTGGCTCATTAATGCAATTGTCCGATAGTCATTGCAATCTTTAGCATTTGTGATTTTTGGAATCGTTACAAAAGTTGAGAGAAGCCATTCTTTGGGTATGTGTCCCGTCTTGTATATGGAGTTAAAAAGGTCTACCAAGACATCAATATTATCTTCATCAATTATCTTCAATAGTTCATTTGGTATATTATCGGGTCCTGGAGCTTTTCTACCTTTTGTGTGTTTTATGGCATAAATATCTTCCTCTTTCATTATTTCTGGTCCCGTGATTTCTCCGTCAACTTCTAAAACTGGTTTATAACAATATGTAATTTAATTTAATGTGTTTATTAAGTTTATCCTTATTTTATTATTTTGTAGATAACTTGGAACTTTTGCATTTTTGCCACCCTATACAAATTTGAAGCAACGTTTTATACATTTTTGAAATCAGCTCAGCAAAGGAAATAATATAAATTGAAAAAAATGGGGTTCCTTTAAAAAATGGTGGTGACGTCAACATACAAAGGTGGTTCACTCTGTATATTAGATTATAATTTGAAAAAATAATAAATTAAAATCAAAAATCCACCTGTTTTGGGAATTTCTTATAAATTTGTTTATTTAGCTAATAATGAATTTATGCGTTACTTTATGGACGCACTTTATGTTTTATTTCTCATTATATGGCCTAGCTACGAGGTCTTTCTTTTTCTAATCGTTGTTATAAATTCTAACTCTCTATTTATGGTGTTAAATACTGTTCGAGTCGTAATGTGTTGTGTCCATGATATTCTGAGCATTCTGCGATAAAGCCCCATTTTAAAAGCTTCTAGCTGTCTCATGGTATTTAAATATTTAATGTCCAGGCTTTAACTCCCGACAGAAGGACTGACCAAACGTAGCATTTAATAACTCTAATTCGAATGTCTAAGTTTAGTTTTCGGTTATAGATAATTTGCTTCCATTTATTGTACATGTTCCTAGCCTGTTGTTCTATTCGTGTTTTTATTTCTGTATCTGGAGCCCACTTCTGAATTTGTAAACTTGTTTTAATTGAGTGCCATTAAGGTCAATGCGACAATTTTCATCGTTTTTGCTAATCACCATTACTTTAGTAATTTGAAGATTTATTGTCAGTCCCATTGCTTTACTTGCATTATTAACTCGTCTTCCAGTCTTCCATTTTTTTCTGTCATCCGAACGGTATAGTCTGCATACCTGATATTGTTAATATATTGTAGTTCATACAACAATTTTTCATGCTGGACTCTATCAAAAGCCTTCTGATAGTCGATGAAATAGAGGTTTTGCAAGGAAATACATTTTAAATAAAAATACTATATACAAGAAATACTCACAATAAATTACTACTGACTGAGAATTAGGTAAAAATTAAATCGAAGAAGAGGTAAATTACAATGTCTTACAGAATATCAGAAAGGACTCTAAGCTTTAAAAAAAAAGACTGAAAGATAATTCACTTCAAATGTGGGGCACAACAATATCTTAGAACATAGTGTGACTTTTTTCCCTAGAAGTACATATAGCTGGATATCTGATTAGTATAATGTTATTCTTAGTATCGCTTTCCAGGACCAATATGGACCTTCGACATAATTTATTTTAATTGCTAACAAAAATTACAAAGTTTATTTTAACATATTAATAAGCATAACTTACCTTCTTGCAACGCAAGTACACATTTATTAACATCTTCCAGAATATGGTTTTCAGAAACAGCCAAAAAGTCATCGATAGTAGTAATGTCATCCACTGCTTCAGTCAGAAGTCTGACTTGATTCTCCCATGACTGCTTGAATGCGTCCATATTTTCTTGAGCAACTTTACTGCGAGGTCTAGCAGCTAAAATTCTAGCTGCATTTATTACTTCGGGGCACAGATTGTCAATCTGAGCAGCAGCATATCTAACCATTTTGACGCCATCTTCATTATTAGACATGCTGCAGACAAGGTTAGCAACTTCTACTAACTTATTGGAATGTTCAGTAAATACAACTGCATATTCTTCTACCTCCTTTTCGTTGCCATTTTGAGCTGCCTTTATTAAAACGAGGAGAGGTACATTGGTTTCCAAGAAACTAAATTAAGAAAAATCTGATTAATTACCGAAATTTAAAAAAAAATAAACTTTTTATTTTTTTATGCTTTTGTCAGTTTTAACTTGTTTTATGAATATTTATTGATACAGTATGTTAAGTTTTGGATTAGATATTACACACTACATACAGCGCTAAAATCGGTAACATTGCCTCTCCAATCTACTTAATTGTAATTCTCTGATCCCGCCCTAGACAGAAAACGAAAACCATTTATTAACACATAACAATGCATAGGATATACACCTCCGTCCGTCGATTTTTGTTTTCATACGTATGCCCGGTTCATTTCTTATAACATAAACTCGATAAAAGTACACTGACCTTTATAAGGCGGTGCATTTGTATCGGTTTTTAATAATGTGAATAATTTTTTGTGGTTGAATTAAAAATAAAAGCGCATTTCTTTAAAAAGATAAAACAAAAAATATACTCTTATTAAAAATAAAAAATAATTCCTAATAAAATATGAAATAATTCTTTATGTCCTACAGAAATGATTCAAATATTTGACCTTCTACGGCTGAACAGTATCTCAATATGTCATAAAAACTTCTGCGGGCAGATGAAAGAGTTTCTTCTGTAACAGAATTTTAGACTTCTCTTATTCGGTTTTTTAATTCATCCAAATTTTGGGCCTAGCCTCAGGATGATCATAGATGATGCTTTTTAAATTTCCAAAAAAAAAGAAGTCTATAGGTGTAAGATCTGGAGATCGCGCAGGATACTTAATATCGCCTGTTCCACTAACTCGAATCGGGGAAGTATTGTTTTACTCCCTAATTATTCGAGCGTTGTGAACTGAACAGCCGTCTTGATGAAACCAACCATTCTTCAGATTTACATCAGGAAGACTGAGAATAGTGGGAAGAACATGATTCTGTAACAAATCGAGGTATACTCTACTATTCAAGTTGCCTTCGATAAAAAAAATGACCTATTATGTGGTCTCCTAAAATACCAGCCCAGACTTTAACTTTTTGAGGACGTTGAGTTTGTAAAAACTGTATAAACAAACATGTTGTTTACAAAAATAAATTAAAAATCTGTGTTGCCATTTATAGGGTGTATATCTAATTTAAAACTTCGTACTGTAATTGCTTGTTGATCCTGAGGAATCAAAGAGTAAACACGCGTCAGCTCCCTATCTCTTTCATCGCCTACACAAGTGGTAAACAATTAAATGTCTCTGTCCTAAAAAATTTGCCACTGAGTAGTTGGAACACAATGGCGAATGTGTGGAAATGCTTTGATGAAGACTAAAAGAAAGGAACAAAAATGGAAAGAATAAATAAGTAAAGTCTAGGTGGCTAGCTACGATGACGATCTGACAGTCGGAATATGAATGAAATTAAGGATGAATAAAGCGATTCAACAGATTGTACTGCAAGTGAGTGAAAACAGACTGGATCTGGACCTACAAGATACAAGCAACTTTATTAATAAAGAGGCGAAAACAGAGAGTTGGGGATCAGTGTAGAGGGAATATACAGGTTGTGATGAATGAGGGTATGCGTTACCTTGGATTGAATTTACAGCGTAACCCCAGGATGTCCGCGCACGAGTGAGTTGTTAAGGCAGCAGGAACGGTATTGGAGATCCTGAGTAGACTGTTGGCAATGTTAATAAACCCAGGGCAAGTGCAATGAGATTGCCGTGCTCGGTTGTGCGCTTTGTATGGAGTGCAGGCATGGATGAAGCTTTTTGAGATCAAGGAATACACCTCTAAGATTAGATGAGTCAAAAAAAAAGTCACCGGGGTTTGTAGTGGTTACCATGTCAAAGGATGCGGTGGCAGTTTTGACCGAGAGTGCCAACAATAAATCTGAGAGACGAAGAAAGGACGAATAATTATTCGAGTGGAAAAGGACAACGTGAGATCCAAGACGTGAGAGTGTAACAAATGAATGGCATCGGAAATACACGAGGAGGTGTAAACTATTATCTGACTCAGGCGTTCACAGGACATGTTTTTTGGGTTTTTGGGTAGTCTATCCCTAATAAATTATAAATACAAAAATGCCCGCCACAGTTCTGAGGCATATAATAGTTATTGACAAATAAGGGACAAAAATGGCAGTTTTTTCGTTTAAATCGCTACAGGTAAAAACAGGGTAATTAAATATATTATTTAGAGTAATCATCTTTTAGTAGATGGGCAAAGGTTTAAAATGACAGTATAATTTTGGTCCGATCATTTGTTGCTTCGGAAATTGCAAAATAAGGCTAAAATTTCGAAAATCTAAAATTTGCTATAACTTTTGCAAAAATGAACGTAGGACTTTGATATTGCATGAAAAGTTTAGTCAAGCAGTCTCTATAATGCACAAAAAATTTCAAGACGATTCGTCAATTATCTTAAATTTTATTCAATTTGTTTATACCAGACCTTTTTTTTTTGCTATGTTATTGCTCAGAAAATAATAATGATACTGCGATTATGCTGGAACCACATGAAAGAAGAAGACTTGTATGTTCAATATATTTAAAAAAAAATCGATGTCATTTTTACCATTACAAAAAGATTTTACTAAAGTAGTCATTTTTGGCTTATAAATAATTTGAATAACTTTGCTAATATATTGACTGTAAACTAAATCCACTTTGGTATTTGAAAAGCTGGTCAATTTTCTGGAAAAGCTGGAAATTTGGTATTTTTACACGAATTTTCAAAAAAAATTTCGCCTAGGTCAATTAAGGTCAAAGTTAGCTACTTTTTTATTTAATTCACAGCTACTTTGTTTATAACAAATAAGCAACCTAACTAGCGCCATTTTGAAGTTCAAGGTTTATAGTTTGTGTGTAAAAGTTTGAGTAAACTTTGAAATTCAACAGAGCGGCAAGTAAAGCTTTAAAAATTAAGTACTAACTTAAAGAAGACCTGGGAAGATGCTTAGACAGGACATGACATGTAAAGGGTATTGATATTGGTATAACCTAAGATAGAAACTTATGGTAGGGAAGCCGACCCCGCATGATGAAATAAATTTTTCGGATACGTCATTTTTATAAGAATAACCTTAACTGGTAACAATTAAGCCACAGTTAGAATTAAGTGTTGGTCTTATGGCGCGCAGCGATGCCGCTCATATCGGCACAGTGGTAGGTGTGTGGTAGTTTGGCGATAGACTGAGAAAATCTTTACTCACTAATTTAACTTAGTTAGTTAAATAAGAGTTAAATAAGAGAATAAACATTAAAAAAACAAATTAATTCTATAAAAACTGCCTCCATTCATAAAATATCTAATACCTCGTACATACTTATATACATATATTCAAAAAAATGCAAGTAGTTTACCCTATAAGACACGATAAATATATATACATAAAATACACAAGATTATAACTGAAATGTACTGTAAGTACAGTACTAAAAAAACAAATGAGCATTAAATCTGAGATATTTCTCGTTAATTAATACTAATCGCAATCCATATTTTAATCTAAATCATCTCCAATATTATTTATAACCGGTTCACTATCATCTTGCAGATTGTCTACAGCAAACATCTTTTCTTCTACTTTCTTGACGTGGTTCACATAATTATGCCACTGCTCTTTAGTTACGCGTGTTGGTAAGCTTCTTCTATCAACCGTTCTACCATTTTTTCTTTAAAATTGACGTTGTTTGAAGCCACATACCTTTTAACTTGACTCCACACCATCTCAATCAGATTTAGCTCGCAAGGTAAGGCGGCAAAATCTCAAATCTCAAAATCTTAACGCCATATTTTTCCGAATTGTTTCAATTTTTTAACTTGTCGTACTCGTCTCTAAATTCAGTCGCATTATCCAGTAATTCACTTTTTAGGTAATTTTCCTCGAAGAAAATGTTCTTTTCGATTAGCCAATCCTTGATTTGCCTTTAGTTCCACAATTTTTTTAAGAAATCATTATATAAATGAAATTTCCGATGGTAACTTTTAATTTAATACGTTTACAATTATTGACCATTATTCCATGAAAACCATCGACAACTATTCATTCAAGGATCATTGATACAATTTACAAAACAATTTTAAAAAGTTTTTACCGACTTTCTAATGAGTATTTAAGGAGTTTTTAATGTTGTCACCTTCTACTATTAAATATTGTTTAATTTCTACTACTTTACATAAATCTTTGGCGTTGCATTATTAAATTACTTTTCAGTAATTACAAGGTAACAAAAATTAGGATTATCCTTACAAAAAATGTTGAACTCGAAAAATTTATTGTTTAATAACAGGTCACTTCATTCATATCTTTTTGATACTTTCATACAGAGACTATCTCAAAACCTAAGACATTATAGAAAGACAAATTTATTCTTTTCCTTTACTGACAATGTTTCTCGAGAGCAGATAATTGCACCAAAATATTCAGCTTTTTAAAAGAAATATTAGAATAAATATAATATATTATAACTTATGAACTATTTACCTGTCAGATACATGATCTACAACAGCTTTTCTCAGCTGTCTTCTTAAATCCTTAGTCTTTCTACCCATATTGTCGATTGCTCTTACTAGGCTCTCACTTTTATCTTTATTGCCCATCTGAAAAAGAAATTGTGTTAATTGCAATGTACTGGGACTTAAATTTGAACAAAGAGGAAGAGAAAGAGAAACATTTATGTGGGTGGGTAGGTTAATTGTAGCCCTTTTCGGATACTGGACGTTTTTAATATTCAAACGAACGTTTGAAATTTAATAACTTTCAAAAACAACATTGTAATAATATATTGAAAAAAATTTTTTTAATATTCGTGCACAAACGAATATTATGGGTGAAGAAAATCATAAACCACATTTACAATATTGAATAATTAAAAGTATACTTGTCACAAAAAGTATTGCATAAGTAGATATTGTCTAACGCGTTTTTCTTATTATCTCTTACAAATGTTTAGAAAAGGTCTGTTAATTAAACTTAGGAAGATTTTAATAAAGGTTTATTTAAACAAAATTGAAAATCATAAAATCGCAAGAAAACGTAATGAAAATAACAGTTACTCAGTGAAAATTAAAAAAATACAAAGTAATAAAAAAATGAGTTTTAATCTGATAAGAAGCCCAATAAAGCTTCTTATTAGAGTCCTTATGTACCCGAGACCTAAATTTTCGTAGATGATATAGAAGAATGGAGTTTAAAATGGAAAACCGCTATAAACTCCGAAAAGACACAGGCTGTACTTTTCAAAAAGAGGCACCAACAACCAGAAGAACAGGTGACTGTGCAAGACAATCCCATCGAGTGGAAAAGCGAAGCAAAATACCTCGAAGTAATCATGGACAAAGGCTTAACGTCTAGTAAACACGTAGACGCTACAATACAAAAAGCCAACATGGCAAGAGCATCAATAAGAGGCCTAGCAGGAAGAAAAAGCAAACTCAGAATGAAAACCAAAATAAGATTAATAAATAGTATAATTCTTCCTATACTAACATATGCATCTCTCGCACGGGGACACATATGTAACACAACAAAAAAGAAAATACAAGCGGCACATAACAGCAGCCTAAAAGAGCAGTCAACGTACCGAGATACGTTGCAGAAAGATTCCTCTTCAGAGAATTACAACAAATTAGAGTGACTGATATAATGAAGGAAAAAGCAAGGACAAAGTTCGCGGAAATAGAGAACCATCCTAGTCACATATTGTGAGAGATCACGAGGTACGACGCTTTCCACAGATGGAAGCACAAGAGACCCAAACAACAAATAGTAGAATAAAACCAAACCTACTAGAGAGAAAATCAATAAATACACCAGAGAGAAAACAAAATACCAGAGAGAAAACACTACAAAAAACAACAAAAACGACGCACCAAGAAGATAGTTCGTAGCTCTTAATTTTAAGTAGATAATTATTATACTAATATGCACTAATTTTGATTTTATGTTTCAGGCATCCTACAAAAAAAATCCAAAAAACACAAAAAAATTAACAAAAACCATTAAAAACCCGGGCACGTATGGCCCAACCCCTTGAGCACCAAGTCGCCGAACTGAGCCCAGCTCAGAGCGGAGACTCGAGGCCCAAGTAAGCAATTTTAGTTCGCGGATAAGCCACAGTAAGATAACAGGATTATAGCGATAAGGCGCTATCCTGAGTTTTGAATTCGGTTAGGAAACCACGTTGAAGTTCTATTACCCAGGACTCCCACATGAAGAGCATTTGGCTGATAGTTGTGCCCCTATCGCGCATCAGAGTGCTATAGGGGGAAAGGGATGGTCTAGAGCATTGGAGCGCGGTGGAGTGACTCCTGTTTTTACTCGAGTTAATACACCTCGTTCCAATGAATTGTTACACCCGAACATAATAAATTCTTAGGGGTGAATATGTCTCACAAAGGTAAATAACGACATTCAGCACGGTTGCTCCACCTGAAACGACTAGGTTAAATATTAAAGAAAAACATATAAAGGAGATCGACCATACACGTACATTAAAATGTTCTCCTAAAAATTGATATTCATTTAACTTTTTTCTGGTTTAAAAATTAGGCGATATTTTTTGTGACGAGTGTATTATTGTTTTAAATCAGTTTTATACTACCAAAATAGAAAGGACCCCTAAAATCAATAAAAATAAACAGCGCTTTACAGAGAAGGGGTGGAAGGATATTAAAAAGTCCAAATTTTTTACGACGTAATTTATGGATGTTCCCTAGTAAAGTAAAAAATATGTTCTAGTTTTCAATTTAAGTTTAACAGAAATCATTGTCTAACATTCGTATTCAGGGTGAACTACAAAAGAAAATGATGTTATCTTTTTTAAATTTACAACCCAATATTTAATTTTTTCAAAATATTTAATTTGCGATATTCTTTTCGTTATATATAAAATTTCGTTCAAATAGTTTAATAGAGCCCAAAAAACCTTTAATTCAATAAAAACAAAATCTATTTTGGTAAAAAATTAAGCGAGTAATGGTCAAAAAACGATTTTTGACCTTTTATGGAATTTTGAGGTTATGTGTCAAAATTTGTGGCTAAAATTTGGCGAATCTTCATTTTTTGTAATGTTAAACATTACCCTAAAATTTTGGGGTCAAGTTTCAGCTGGGGTAATTTTGACATTCTTATCCCTTATGCCCTTTAAAGATAACTAAAAATATTTCGGAAAGTAATGAGTTTAGGTATAGGAAATGCTCCATAGAAATGAAAGCATAAATGCAATATTTTGGAAAACTAAAATATAGGGTTGTACATTTAAAAAATTTGAGAAAATCATAATTTTTTTTGGACTTTTGTAGCTCACCCTGTATATGAATATTTGTCAATGATTTCTGTTAAACTTAATTTGAAAACTAAAACATAGTGCTTTCCTTATTATGTAAAATGAATACTTATTTATTTATCGCTTCTTTACTCACTAAATACAATGTATAATAGCGTAAAACCCCCATATTGTATACAAACTCTGAGGCAAATGCTGACCAGTTAATATAAATATCAAATAATATCAAATATGAAAATGATAAATAGAAGATACAAAATAGTAAAAACTATAATCAAAAGCCATAGATAAAAAATACTCAATGTTGAAAATAACACAAACTAACACCTCCAACAAGAAAGCCTGGAAAAATGAAAGAACATCTTCTAGATAAATATGAATAAGAACACATAACAACCACAAAACTCATGACGAGAGCATATGGTGCTGAAACAATATGATTAGGTTAGATAAATGATCAGATGGGGTATGCAAAGACATAAACATAATTAGGTAAGATTAATCAAAAAAACTCAAAGAGACAGCTTTAACAACTTCGATAGTAGTGAAAACGACGTGACGATGAAGTACATACTAACCAACTAAATAATTATGTAAAATAGTTGTTTTGCAATTCATCCAAAACATATAAAGGGTATATCTAGCCCTTAGCTACCGAAGGTCTGTACATACCTAAGGTTTTACTTAAATGAATGCAGTATTCAAATTTAAACAATATTATCTTAGTCAAATATAGAAACTTATTAAATTTTTATGTCTAACACATACATTTTTTTACTGAGAACCAATTTACAAATGTAGCATTTTGAGTGTAGATAGGAAAGGCAAAGGCTTATGCGTTACAATTGTCCAATGTCTACATTTATTGTTGAGCAAATAGTAAAGCAAATGAGCAATGAGCAAACAAATCTTAAAATTACCAAGCTATTTCCATCTAACTCAAGATGTTACTGTTATGACATACACAAAAATTTTTTTCACTCTAGTAACATACATATAACATATATTTGCTGATATTAGTGTTTATATTTTCTTCAGAACTACTCATTCTACATAATTTTCGTACAACAGAATGTCAAAGCTTGAACATATATTTAAAATGCCAATTGAAACTATAATAAAATTATTAATATGTTGTTGCAGAAAGGGGCTACATCAAAGAAGTGACATATATACATTTATGGGATACATAATATTTACCCTTATAACTCCACGTAAAACTTCCAACTGCTGTATAAATAAAGATATTTTAAGCTATAGAATACTTAAAACAGTCATATTGTCAAAAGTTTAGTAGTACATTTTGCTCTAATGTTAAAAAGTAGTATCTCAGTAATGATCTTCCTTCAAATGTCAATTTTTATTTTAGTAACGATTCAGTTCATTACATACCGCCGTTTGAAAGCAAAATTTAAAAAGTACAGTTGTAATTATTATTGTCTCTTAATTAAGAAATTGTATTCGGTGACTACATAACTATCGTTGTGGATGGTGGAAGTACATGTTTCCTCATAAAAACATTCACAAAGTTACACAGCAATGACCAAACAGTCAAACAAAAAACAAATTCACCATATACATATTGATAGTTGACATTTTTGACATACTTTTGACACATACAGTGTATAAAGGTATTTTAATATCAACAATATAATGTAACAGGAGATAGTAAGATTACATGTAGTAATGTAGGTTGTTCCATGTAGTAACTCTCATCTGGGTTTTGCATATTTTTTTCTTGCCCTTATTTCTCGCCGTGGTCGTCTTCGTATTATCAATCCGTACCGAGGATTCACCTTGTTTCTTTGAGCAGTATTCGTTTTTACGATTGGTAGGTTGCTAACCTTGCCAAGTAGTAAAGAGTTCAAAGAGATAATAAGCCAATAGTGACAAAGGCAGATATTAAACAGATGGGCCAATAATTTTGAAGAACGGCTTAGTACTAATCAGAAAGAAGACCCTATACATGCTCCTATACTTAACAAGAATGAAAACGCACAAGAGTCAATTCTCACTTAAAAAAAATGGAAGCTACTTTGAATTAAAATATAACAAAGTCCCTGCTTCTGATAATCTCCCTGGTGAATTCTTTAAAAGTTGGCGTCCACTGTTGGTTGTTCGAAACCAAAATTCTGATTTTTGCTAAATCTGTACCTTCTACAATTTTCAAAGCAAGCAGATGATGAATGGACAGGCATGGGGAATCTAAAATTGCATTCCACAACATATCGATTCATCTAGACAAGAACCCATAACTGTCTGTTCTATAAATAAATTGCTTCAGGTCATGCTGGAGTTTCAAATACCCCATTAGCTTATTAAATTATCACTTGCAAGCACATATACCAGAGCCCTGAGTCCAGAATGATATCGCAAGATCCATCTCCCAAGAACGGGAGATGGACTATCGTGCCTTGCGCTGGAAAGGGTAATTCGAGATTCTTAGATTAACATAAATTTTTGTAATATTTAACAAATCTATACGTGGTTGGATATGCAGATGGCATCGCTAGGTCCATAGAGGCTCTTCAGCCATTAAGGACACCTGCACTGAAGATGTGACTAGAAATAAATGCCCAAAAGACAAAATATAATGTGCTCTTCTAAATCAAACAATCAGATACCTCGATTAATAATCGATTATATGAAACTGGAAAATTTGGACAACATATACAAGGTCTTACTGACTAAAGACAATATCAGCGAATAAATTAAAAGGATAGTACTGCTAATGGCTAATGTGTTACTATGACCTGAGACTACAAATGGCCTCAAAACTACACGAAAAATAAAACTGACCATATTTTGTAGAACATTAAGTCAGTGTTAACATATATTCTTCTTCTTATTATTTTTCTTTTTATGTAGACATGACTGTTTTTCAATGTGCCTCCAGTAAGTTGATGTTTCATCGTTTTCGTGGTCTTCCTACTGATCGTCTTCCTATTGGGGAACCGTCTCTTGCCATCTTTACTACTCTATTTATTGTCATTCGGCTTATATGATCGTTCCATTCTACTCTTCTATTTCTTACCCAGTTCTTGATATTCTCCACCTTGCATCTACGTCGTATATCTGTACTTCTAGCTCTGTCCCATAGAGTCTTACCATCAATTTTTCATTCAGGCAGCCTGCGGCTCTGTTTGCTCTATTCACTTGATCTTCCACTTCAGTTTCGAGCTTTCCGTAGATGCCTAGATATTTAAACGCCATCACTTGTTCTATCATCTGATCTTCCAGCTCCAATTTACACCTTAGTAAATTTGCTTTTATAACCATGCATTTTGTCTTTTGTAGAGAAATTAACATGTTAAATTTTCTGGTGGTTATATTAAATTGGTGCTGCATATGTTGTAAATCGTCTTCACTTTGATAGAGTAGTATTGCGTTGTCTGCATAGCAGATTATTTTAAGTTGTTTTTCTCTCATTTGGTATCCTTTTTTAGCTCTTCATCACCTCTGGTGTTGGTGGTTCATTATCGTCACCTTTAGCAAATAGGGATCTTGGATATGAAGTATTTCAACAGTGTTAACATATAGGGCAGAAAATTGATTACTTACATAGAAGGATTAAAACCTGCTGAAACGCTTCAAACGAAAAAATTATAAGAATAATATATGAAGAAATAAAAGAGCATGGATTTTGATGCAAGCGTTAAAACTTTGAGTTGTATAGAAGTTATAATTCAATATTTGTAGGACGTGTCAGATTGATAGGGCATGTAAGCAGACGAGAAGAAGATGATACAATCTGATGATGATGAAAAGTTTTTGATTGAAGCCAGCGGGTGGGAGGACGAACCAGAGGAAAAAAGAAACTTGGTATGTGCACAAATTGTAGGATGACATAAAATCTATTGGGAGTTAAAGGGTGCCAAAGAGTTGCCTGAGACAGGGAAAAATGGGGGATTGTTCTTAAGTGTTGTACCGCCATTGATGATAATAAGTGTAGGCTTTCACGGCCGGCGTTTTATAATGATACATTGCTAAGGCCTATAGACTGTGCTCTGACTGAACAAAAAATTCCTAGCATCGCATTATTATAACAAATAATTTCAGACCATTACATATAAACTCAGAAAAGAAAGGCAATTGATATGAAGGTAAATAAAAAAATTGCTTTGGTTTTAATAACAACAATTTCGTCTTGTCCTTCAGGCTTCCCAAATTATTTCTCCCCAGAATTGTTTAGCTTAAATAAGCTACATTAAGTATTTTTTTAATAATATACTATAGTTTATTGTCGTCGGTCTTTCACAAGACAACAAATTAGAAGTACAAAAAAATAAAGTCAGTAATAAATGCAGAATGGAATAGAGGTCCAAAAGATTAGAACATAAAGAATGTTTCTGATGTCTCAATATTAATTAAAAATACATGTAACCGAATTCCTAGTTGTAAATGGGGAAAGAAGGAATGACATAAATTACAGGTCATTAGAAGTGAAACAGTAATATATTTGCAAGACTACTTATAAGGCAAAAATTAGCAGATGGTGAATGTATTATTCTGAAGACAATACTGCACCACCACATATGAAAATATGGTACTTTTGAACTATGGAACAAAATGCTTTCCAAAAAAAATTAATCTTCTTTAATTTTGCTTTCAAAACTTAGACAAAATAGGGCTTTAATCTTGGTGGAAAATCTAATAAGAAATTGTCACAAATATTTTAATTTTGTACAGAAATTTTCTTGAACATCTCTAAACTCTAAACATTTTACTGGTGTATTTTCATGTGTATTTTTAAAATTTGTACTTGGCTTTAAAATAATTAAGGTAAAATTATTAGTATATACTAAAAAATATAAATGCTTAAAACCGAGTATGGCAAAACACATTAAGTTAAAGATCAAATCAAAATAAGTTACAAAAATCAGATGTATGTAAATTCTCACATTCAATCTCCTTATGGTATGTTGTATTATTAAGCGAAGTAATGCCTATCTTGTGCAGCTCAAAACAGTAACTATAAGTTCAACGCTAGGTAATCTCTTATACTTTTCAACCATGAATGTTTTCATCTTCCCTTGCCTTCCATTTTTTCTTCGATCAAAAGCTTTACTCTATATCCCAATCTATGAAGAAAAAAGCAGAAAACATCTTATACAAATATTTGAAGGTTCTAAAATGTATATGAGGGATAGCTGATGAAAAATCTGTGAAGACATTGTTCTGAAGCTATTTTCTTGTGTCATTTTAAATTAATTACTATTTAAATGGGAATAAGCCACAATTAAAGGTTAAAATACTTTATTAACGTTTCAATTTCCACTTCGGAAATCGTTCTCAAAATACAAACATTAGTAAATTAAACAAATTTTGTTTTTTGTTACTTAGTGAAAAATTCTTCTAATAATTTAATTTTAAGCACATTTTCCAAAAAAAAAACAGAACCTTCTACGATCAATAACAAGAAACAAGCTGAGATATTGCAGCTAACAGTTCTCCACTCCACTTTTCAGTGGCAGAATTTTAAGAATACCATTATTTTAACAGGTTATAACTTTTTACTTCTTCTCAGTATATATCATCTATAAAATAGATAATACAATTTAGATCTTCATTTATAATTTGTTCAATACTCAGCTCTTAATGTTAATAAATAATGGAAATATAATTTAAAAAAAAAATGCTATCTTGTTTCCTATTAGTCATAGGTTTTGTTTTGTTTTGGAAAGTGTGTTTTTCACCAGTTTTTCATTGAGCCTACTAGCAAGTGTATGATATAAAAAATGTCGAATATATTATAATTATTTATAAGCTAAAAAGTCAGACCTTTTTCAAATTGTTTTTAATAACAAAATTTAATAAAATGTTGCAGTTTTTTTAATACACCTTAAAAATGTACCTTTATAGAATCGATTTTGACTTACAAAATCCCTCTAGACTGAGTGTCTGGGAAGAACAGTTAATTAAATAATTGCTTTCCGGGATAAACAAATTTAATAACTTAGTCGATAAACTATAATAAACCATGTCGTTATGGAAAAAACAAAGTTATTAACATTTATAAATTACTGTAAAATTAAGGGTTTTTTGCAACTATCTTGGTGAATTCTTTATGTATTTTAATTTAGAAACTCTCAAATTGGAGAACACTTTAAGATCTACAATTTTTATTTGAACCATTTTTCCCTAAACTGCATAAGAAACGTTTTGTAGGCAAAAAATAACTTTTTCACTTTTTAAGATTGTTTAAAACAAAAACAAAGCAAAATCAGCTGTACGTCTTTACAAATTTTTTATCAGCTACCTCTCATATACGTTTTAGAATCTTCAAATATATGTATAAGATTTTTAGGTGAAATCAATGAATTTGTATTTGTATCACCAGATACACTGGTGTAATACTAATTCTTATAACATGGTGAAGTTACAAAGTTTTTCTCTTTTTATGTTCTATTGGACCTTTAAAGAACTTCCTCATTGCTTACATGATTCATCCAGGCTATTTTCAAGAGTCTGCTATAAATCCACATTTCAAAGGCTTCTTACAGTATTTACTTAAAATGTTCAGTTTTCACAGCCATATAATAGAACTGAGTGAACATAGCAGGGAACGAAATGTAAGATTAAATTAATTTTGAGTGATTGCATACATAATAGATTTCTCATTCTATTAAATGTTTCATACAAAGTTTCCTACATTTCTTTGTCATGTTGCTGTGGCAAATATTGAGGCTGATACAGGATTTTTAGGAAAGATTGCACTAGTGATACCAATGACAAGAAATCAATGGAAGCTACCTTAACTGCAGTCCTTAAAAAAATTCCAGTATGACTTGTGCCTTCAAATGTTGATTTTAGAATAGGTATTTATTTCTGTTAGAGCATATGTCTCAGTATTATCGTATATGTGAAAGCTTATATCTCCCTCCAAATTCACCTATCGAAGACTACTTACTTATGGATGAAAGATTAGATGTCATTTATGATATGTACTCTGAGGCTGCCATGTGGAATGCAGGTGGTTTTAATTTAGACTGTTTGGATGAAGGAAGACACCTATTGTTGCTCTATCCCGAATATGTTATATCACAGACAGTACACTATATTCCTGATTTGCCAATGGATTCAGTGATTAGGGTATAGGTTTTACTGGAATATCTTTGTCTGTGTTTAAGTATAGCATTAAACTAGATTTAAATGATTTGTAGATTCCATATTTTTGTTTTCAATGTATTCATTTTTATGATATACTTATTTAAAGTCATTGCTTTTTATTGATTTTATCATTGTTTGACATAGTTAGTTTAGGATTCTTTATATTTATATTTGAAATTGAATTGTAAAAAGTGGTTCTCCCATTAATAAATAAATAAATATAGTAAACCCAATCAACCTTCATTTCACAATATAATTAACATGAATTTATTTTAATTATATTTAATACTCATGGTCCTCCTTTGATTACCATTATTCTGTGTATCTCTGTGGATGACCAAATAAAATTATGTTAAAGATTTTTACTCTGTTTTGATGAGCAAATTGTAAACAATTTTGAAAAGAACATCTGGTCCTTACTGGGTAAAAAAAAATTAAAAATCTTGCATAAAACGGCAGATTTTGGTTAAAAAAAAAAGAAATGGAACACTTCAATAAGTATTAGAAGCATCACAACCTTACTATGTAGAAATATTCTGAATTTCACCTTAATACTTAATTAAAATGAAGATTAAAAATACACATGAAGTTTTACTTAGTATAAGATGCTATTATCAATATAAATCAACACTTACTTTTCCACAAGCACAAAATGATCATTTCTATCATAGAACAATCCAAAATTTGATTGTTGTAAGATATTATTTATATATTTTTTAATTTGACTATTTGATAATAGGATTTAAATTATGTTTTTTTTTTTATTTATTTTCTATTTTTATAAACACAAACCTATATCAAAGATTGGAAGTTATTAAGACAAATAACTCATACTCTAATTAATTTCTATATTCATATGCTTGTGAAAAAATATGTAAACCAGTAAAGTAGTAATTCAATAAAACATTAATGCCAATTTAACAAATCTAAACTGGAAATATCATAAAACCAATATGACACAAACCTAACCTTAAATTTGGTATACCTAAGAGATATTAATATAAGGAGATAAACTAGTTAATAAAATCTACCAAACTTTTGAGGAATAGAAGTACAAGTAGAAGGTAACACTTACATTTGTCATATATTCAGTCAACAAGTCTTGCAGAGCTTGTCTTACAGCATTACACTCTGCAACTATCCTTTCCCTTCTTTCATCCCTAGTACAACTGGAATCTGCCATAAGGGCTGCACCACTTATAATGCTTTCTAGACGTTCTTCCAATGAAGGTCTGGTATGAACTTCATTGTATGCTAGAGGCTCCATTACCATGTGGTCCTAAAAAATGAAAAGTATATTAAAGAGAAACATGTACATATCATTGTGTGGTTTCTATTAGTCTGAACAACTGCGGATATTAAGAAACTAATTTTTTTTATACTTACATCAAAATCATCCAAAGCAGCAGCCAACTCTCCAGGTCCATCATATGGTCCAGAAGCAGGTTGAGGAGTTCTTCCCTGAGCTACATCATTAATAGTATTCACAGCTTCACAGACTTGTTTTAAAACATAATCTCTATTTGCTTTGGCAGCTGCTAATTCTGGATGACGTACATAAACCTTAGATGCAGTTAATAACATAGTGGAATGTTTCTTAAGTACAGCTCTAGCAGCTGCTAAATCATCACGAAGTTGTGGATCTTTCAGTTCTTGCTGCCGTTTAGCAGCTTGATTCATTAATTCGTTGGCATTTTGACCAAAGGCTTTAATATTGTCTAAAAGTTCGCCATTACTTGAAGCATTTTTTAGTTTTTCAAGGTCATCCTCAACTACATGTAAGGATTTGAGCAAAAGATGGACATCAACCATGTCTGCTAGAATTAGAAGACGAGTTACAGCAGATAAAAGATTTCTAGCAGCCCTAACCATATTTCCTCTTTTTAAAGAAGAGCATGGGTCTTCTGAAAATTCTCTTGCAGCCCCACTCATAGCATGTCCTAAAATAAAAATCATGTTACAATCTTTATAAATTTATATTTCAATATAAATATATTAAACAAGATCTAAAAACTCTCAAGGTTATTAACTGGAAAAATGAAGCAAAGAACATATCAGAAAGGCAGAAAATAATAGCAAGTGAAGGCCCATAAATAAAGAGTTGTCAAGCTAATAATTAAGAAGATATTTCAAATACATCTGATTTCAATAATAATAATTAAAAAATATTATTTTAAAGTATTCAGAGCAATTAGTACTAAATACATGATGACTCACAAAACTAGTTCATGATGAGTCAGAAAACTCTACCATTTTTTATAAATACTAATATACTATTGAAAGTACTGAAGTGGTTCGCAATATTGCGAGATATTATATTTATTATGTAAATCCTAAAGGGGCCCACCTTCTGATACCTGTTCTGGTAGAATTAAATAAAAATTATTATTATATTTACAAACTCACCAGTTTTCTTGACTTCGTCAACAGCTGCTAACATTTCCTCAGTAATATCTGGGTTCTCATAGGCTATCTGCTCCCCCTTTTCTATGAAGTTTTCGGTGGCTTTTTCCACAGTACTAACCAGAGCATTGGCACGTTTAGACTTTCCTTTCTTCTTTTTACTAGGCCCCTTTGTATTGACGAGGGTGGTAACTTGAAGCACTAGGGGTTCCAATGTCTTTTCCACAGACATGGTTCTTATCTCTAAGTTTTTCGGGTCCCATTTTAAACCGAAACGGTCAGTCATCATTTTTAATTGAGCCTTAGCTATATACAAAATAAAAAGTAATTCGATAGAGCGAGTCACTACTAAACGAGGTTAGTTTATTACTAAATTCTGACTAAAAGAAAAATAAATTCACCCTATTGTTTATCTCAAAAATGAATCATAACTGCATAGGTGTGTCAAACTGTCAGTTGTCACTAAGAAAAGAACCACTCCTCATCAATGATGTCATGTCAGCGAAATTCATCTGTCTTTACCTCTCGGTAACTCAACCACTTGTAAGAATTTCTGAAATATGTTTTCTATGGTTTTCAGTATTAAAATAAGACTTTAAACCTATAATATATATTAAAAGATATATATTTTATCTCCTATTTTTGCTCATCATACACTCTCCATCTCAATATAACATATTTAATTTCTTGTGATACCCTGCTGTCTTTTGCACATTAAATAAAATCTTGCCAATACAATGTACATCTAGATTTTCACAATTATCTCACTAGAAACAACAGTAATCTTCTACCTGAAAGCACTGCTGAAAGTCCAGAATTTGACCGCCTTGAGGGATCCAGAAATGGTTCAAGGTATTTAGCCGTTAAGTTTTATAAAATAGTGCCAGCTAGAGTAAAAGCTCTTAACTTTTATCAATTCAAAGCAAAAATTAAGAGATATCTTATAGTGAATGCCTTTTTTCATTTGAGAAGAATTTTTCTTCCCAATCTGTTGTGATTTTTATATGTCTGTTATCTTTGTTAATACACGTAGTTTTATGTTTTATATACATATTGACTATTAACTTCTTTATTTATAATTATGTTTATATTTAACTTGTAAAAGTACTTTTGTATTATTATTATCAATAAACTATATCTATCTATTCATTTTTGTGAGATGTTTTGGTTTTGTTTCCCATATTACTTCCGATATCTGATAGTGGATTTTCTTTTCTTGGAAGAAAGGAATAACAATAGCCATATCTTATACAATATCATTTCAAACACATTATCTATATTGCCATTTTTACTTCCCTATCTATCACTGCATTTGTACATTAGTCACATGAAATTCCCTTCCTGGGCTGTGGATTGACTTCGACGTGGTGGAACGGCCGAGTAATTGATCTTGGTCCCTAATAATGTGAGGGGGGCACGACCGATTAAACTTATATCAGTCCAACAAGCATAAAAGGCACAGCAATCACTCCAAATTGCTGCGCCTTCTTTCCCCCCCAAAAAAAACCATCTGAATTTACCAATCCCTGACGAAAATTTTAAGGTCCTCACTGTTACCTTCCATGTCTGCTGCGTAACTCACAGTCAAATCGTAAATGATCAACATATCCACAGATACATCAGACCTGAACTCCGAATAAAATCAGAAACCACTCCTTACCCATCCTTTACCCTTTCTATCTCCCCACAGTGAAGGATTAGCAGCTATACTGAAGAACACCAGGTGCTATACGAACGTTGCTGAGAAAACCGTGGCAAATTAACAGGAGTAAAGCTCGAAACAAATCTGCAATCAGTAGTCATGAATGATTAGAACTCACGGGGAGAGAACAGCCTTAGCTAGGCAAGGGAGCACTGCCTAACCGGATATAAGAACCTCCCAACTCGTGAGACTAACATGCAAGATGAAGATTCAATAAACAAATAACTACACACGAAGATGAAAATGGTAAGTAAATGGCGATTATTATTACAGGAAAAGAAACAGATGACCAAAGCGGTGATGAGGAGGCAGAGGTCTGTTGAGAAGAAGAGGAGTTTGAAAATGAAGAACTCACATCTATTAGAGAAATAATGGAAGACGTTTTTGAGGTATCGGAAACGCTAATAGGAATGACTAAAACTTTATGTACAAAAATAACATCAAAGGGAAATTGGATAGCTGATAAAAAATCAGCTGACATTAGAAATAAAAATTAAAACATGTGAAAAGAAAGAAAGATATGTGGTTTTGTACCTTAAAAATGTTTGTCATAGCGGCGACCTTATATCTTCAAATTTATTTATTTATTAACGGGATAACCCTAATAACAGTAAAAATACAATAATACAGAAATAATAAACTTATGAAAGTACAAAGAGACCTCTTAAGTTGACTCAAAAATTTTATATTTATTAAGTTATTCTATTAGGCAAATTAATGCTCCCTCCTCTTATACTTACCGTACATTCCATGTCGCAATACTTAGGTACGTATTCTTATTTTTTGTTGCGCTATTTATGTCCAAAATCATTTTCCTTCACGTTTTTACCTTCAGCTCTTAATTCATTGCCTTTATTTAAAATTTCCTGGCTTATGTGTCTTTCCTTTTCGGTCAGGTCATCTTTTCTTCAGTAAGAAATCTGAGTTTGCTTTTTTTATTTCATTACCTTTTTTTCGCCATAATCCTTCATTTGTACCAGACATATATTGTTTCTTAGCTTCATTGCAGATGGGAAGATACTAGGTCACTTCAATTTCCAGTAGTTATTAACTTGTTTATATTAGTTTCGATAATGTTGAGTTAGGTTTAGTCTGGTTACGTTTTAGTCATTAAAAAATGTTGAGAGCTTGAGAATTATTTTAAATTATTATATAGTGTTTACTTGAATATCGTAGAGTAAGGACGTATTCTACCCCGAAAAGAACAATTAAAATCTAATTATTAAAATTCTAGTTATTAAAATAAACAGTAAAGTGGTAGTGCAAGCAACCCATCTACTGTAGGGCAGACCTCAAACACAAAGCTAAAACTTGCAATTACACATTCAGAAAACTCGACTATCAAGAAATCCAAAATAAAAACTCAACGTAAATTTTCAAAACAAAATAACGATCCCAATTCTCCAAGCTCACCACCTACAAAAATACAAAATCGATACAGTGCATTATCAAACGCCGAAAGCTCTGAATATACTGAAACAGAAAATACCAAAACCACTTCCAATATTCGTATATGGCGTCAAAAACTTCAAAGATATGGTCGATAACTTTACACAAATTGTGGAGGAAGAAACCTACTATACCAGAACTCTGCCAAACGACACTGTCAAAATAACAACATATACAATAGATACATACCGTAAACTGATAAGACATTTACGAGAAGAAGAAATCATTCACCAACTTACCAAATAAAGGAAGAACGTGCCTATAGACTGGTAATAAGACATCCATCACTCTATACCCACAACAGATATAACAAAGGAGCTAGAAAAAGCCGGCCATGAAATTCGCAATATAACTAACATTCGACAGAGACAAACAAAGGAACCCATATCTTTGTTTTCCATAGACCTTGAACCCAACAGTAACAACAAAGACATATTCAACATAGAATTCTTAGGTCACACCAAAATAGCAGTCGCGGCACCAAATAAGAGAAACTCAATGATTCAATGCATGCGATGTCAAGCATATGGCCGTAGTAAAACATATTGCATTACACCGCATTACTGCGTCAAATATGGAAGACAACATAATACAAAAGATTGTAAAAAACCTAGAAGCACCCCAGCTAAGTATGCACTATGCAAACAAGATCACCCTGCTAACTATAAGGCCTGTGTAGTCTACAGGAAACTAGTAGAAAACAGACATATGCAGAAAAGAGGAAACCAACAGCCTCAAAGACCAACATTCAACATCCCACATGTATGTACTGAAACAAATCAGCTAAACACCACTCTATAAAACCATCAAAGAATATATGCAAACTTGACAGCACATCAAACCAACCTCAATTCAGAACCTAAAACTAATATAGAACAACAACTATTAACATTCCTAAATGAATTCAAAAACATGTTCTCGCAACTCATGAGTCAAAATAGTATGATATTAAACTTTAAATAGTATGATTCTTTTTTAAACTTGAATAAAAGTGACGTTCTGCTTATTTCAGAAACTCACTTTACCGATCTAACTACGTTCAATATTGCGCTCTATACCACATACAGCACACCTCATTCCGATGGTACAACTCATGGTAGCTCGGCGGTAATAATCTGCAGCTGCATATCACATCATGTATTGCCGAAAAATATAACAGAAAAAATACAAGCAGCAGTCGTTCAAGTAAATGCAACGCCATGGCACTTTAACATATCTGCAATGTATAGCCCACCTCGTCACGCAACCTTCACAGATGAATACAAAGCCTTCTTCCAATTACTTGGCAGCAAATTAGTAGCCGGGGAGGCTGGAATGCGAAACACATACACTGGGGCTCAAGACTCACAACAACAAAAGGTCGAAATCTTATAAAAGCAATGACCGACAACAACTATGATTGCCACACCAACGGAATCCCTACGTACTGGCCGAGTGACCCCAGAAAACTTCCAGATCTGCTGGACTACTACATAAGCAAAGAAGTTTCCAGAAACAACTGTCTAATAGAATCCAGCTATGATCTCTCATCGAATCATATACCGGTTATTATGAGCCCGAGTAACACAGTTATAAACAGCTCACCACCTCCTCGACTCACGTCAAAAAACACCAACTGGGCAGATTTTCAATCCTACCTAGAAGAAAACACCAATCTTAATCTGTGGATCAAATCTACACATGACATAGATACAGCAGCTCAATACTTCACCACACTTGTGCAAAAAGCGGCATGGCAATCTACACCACGAACTGAACGCAAACCAACACATACCACAAATGTTCCCCTGTACATTCGCCAACTCATTGCTGAAAAACGTCGTGCGAGGAGAACTTGGCAAAGATCTAAAAACAACATAGACCTATATATATTCAATAGACTACTAGGCAACTTGGAGTAGCCATCAAAGCCGCAAAGACGAAACCTTCGAACATTACATTACAAACCTTACAGCAAATGACCAGACATTATAGAAGGCGACTAAGAAGCTTAAGAAACCATACACAACTATTCCTTCCATCCGTAAACCAAATGACGAATGGGCCTGTTCCAATAAAGAAAAAGCAGACGTCTTTGCTGAACATTTTACAAACGTATTCCAAACAGAGCCAGCAGACCCTGATGAAGAAGTGGAAGAACTAATTAGCGCAGCATGTCAAATGTCCCTTTCAATTAAAAGTTTTACTCCTATAGAAGTCAGGAAAGAAATAAACAAACTCAACTCACGAAAGGCCCCAGGTTATGATTTAATCTCGGCACAAGTACTAAAACAACTTCCTCGCAAGACCATTACTTTGTTAACAGTTATATTTAACCGCATGCTAAGCTTATCATACTTTCCAAAAATATGAAAATTTGCTGAAGTCATAATGAACCTCAAGCCAGAAAAAGAACCCAATGAAGTAACGTCTTATCGACCCATCAGCCTACTCCCAACCGTAAGCAAAGTTTTTGAAAGATTGCTGCTACAAAGGGTATTCGCAGATCATGAATACCTAACATCACTTTCAAAACATCAGTTTGGTTTTCGGGAAAATCACTCCACTACCCAACAAATTCATCGAATGATAAATGAAATATTAAAAAGTCTTGAAGAAAAGAAATACTGCAATGCTGTATTTCTAGACATCTCACAAGCGTTTGACAAAGTCTGGCACAGCGGTCTGCTTTACAAAGTAAAAATAGCACAATCCAGTAACTATTTCCTCCTACTTAAATCCTACATATCAAATAGATATGTCTCTGTAAAATTCAAAGACCAACAATCCAACCTCTGTCCTATCAACTCCGGAGTTCCGCGAGGTAGTGTTCTAGGGCCTCTGCTTTTCTCACTCTACACAGCTGATATACCAGAGACTAATAATATTACAATCGCTTCCTTTACTGACGACGTAGCAATACTAGCTGTAACTGAAGATCCCATACAAGCCTCACAAAAACCTGCAACATCATCTGAACATACTCAGTGATTGGTATACGAAATGGAGAACAAAAGTAAATAAAAAAAAATCAACTCAAATAACATTTACCAACCGTCACAAAATATGCCCACCTGTAAGGATGGAAAATGTAAGAATACCAACAGTAAAAGACGCTAGATACCTTGGCCTCCATCTTGACCAACGTCTCACTTGGAAGAAACATATCCAGATCGACTTAAAATTCCGGCAAATGTATTGGCTTCTTGGACGTAAATCAAAACTTAACATACAAAACAAAATTCTTCTAAACAAAGCCATACTCAAACCTATTTGGCTCTACGGACTACACCTATGGGACTGTGCAACGCCAACGTCGCTGAATATTATCCAAAGATTCCAGTCTAAAGTGCTAAGATCGATAGTGGATGCACCATGGTACGTAAGTAATCAAAAAAATTCCTTTCATCAGAGAAGAAATCTATCCAGCCAAGGAGTCACAAAATGAAAGTACCATTCTCCATGAAAATGAGCTAGTAAGGGAGTTATTCAACAATGGTCCAGCCACAAGAAAACTAGGTAGAACCTGGTCCCAAGATCTACTTCAAAACTAAACCAAAATAGAATAAGGTGAGACATCATTGCGGATGCCTCTCCTTCATGCGCAAAACCTGTAACACATTTACTTAATACTCTGTAATGATGTAGATTGTAAATAAACATAATTATATAAAAAAAAATATTATATTATTATTTCAAATATCTATATATTTTTTTACATTTTTGTTCCGTAAAAAATAATTATAAATGTGGCAACATTGTGAATGTATATTGAATAAATTATGCCTTCTGTTAATATTTTTTATTTTTTTTATGGCTTAACATCATAAATGTTGGTATTTATATTTATTTAAATATATTTCATCTCATTTGTAATAGTTTTTATTTTAATTTCCGATTTTTTCGTGAATTTTTTCTATTTTTTAAAGATTTTCTTTGTACTTTTTTTAGTTTTCGTTACAACATTTTTAAAAAAGACTTTCTTTCACTTTTTTGGTTAAATCCAAAAAAAATTGCCAAACCAGCCTTTTACGGTTTTACTAGATTTTTCCAAACTGGGGTTTATAACTATGATAACGCTGGCCAGAATTATCTGCAATTTCTTTTGTAAACAGAAAATAAATAACTTCGAAAGAACAATAGGTAATTTGAATTGTACATTAACCACTAATTGAAGTAGAATACATGAATTATGAATTTTATACATTTCAAAATCCTATTCCTTGTATATTCTTTATATTAGGACCATAGACCACAAAAATGATATTCATTTCATAGTAAACTTACATGAAACAAGTAAATCAAAACAATTCCCGCTGTTTATTGCCACCATTTGATTGGCATGAAAACTAATGACCTGTTTGTTTTCATAACAAGTAAATTCTTAGACAAGGAAAGAGAGAATAAATCAAAGGATATTAAAAAAATTAAAATTCCCGCCGTTCATCGCCACACTTGATTGGCTTGAAGAAGAGTGACCTGATTTGTTTTCATCCTTTTCAGCAGTTTTCACTTTTCAATCAATCAGGTCAGGTGACATTAAATAAACACAAAACTAGAACGCCGGTACTGTTTAGTCCTTTAAATAATATAAAGAAACAGTATTAAAACCTTGTTAATTTTTAGAAACTATATTAAAAAAGTGATACTTAGTGTTTTTTTAAAAGTCTGGACTACTGTGAATGTTTGAATTTTAGTATATAATGTCAGTATTTCCATATTAAGTTGTCTCCTAGAGACTGCATGGAGTGTCTTAGAGGGGTATGTATAATTGATTCTTGTACATGTACCTATATTAATACGATTCATTGAAAATGTAGATTGAATTTGTTATAAATTTTTTACAAAAGTTTAGATTAGTATGTTAAATCTACACTCTCGAGGAATAAGGTTGTAGAATCACAGTTACATTTTTAATATTAAGAAATACATCCCTAGAGGGGTATGTATAATTGATTCTTGTATATACATGCATGTAATACCATTTATTGTAAATGTATATTAAACAAATTAAAATTCCCGCCGTTCATCGCCATTCTTGATTGGCTTGAAAAATAGTAACCTGATTTGTTTTCATCCTTTTCAGCAGTTTTCAGTCAAGTGTCATTAAATAAACACAAAACTAGAACGCCGGTGCTGTTTAGTCCCTTAAATAATATAGAGAAACAGTATTAAAACCTTGTTAATTTTTAGAAACTAAATTAAAAAAGTGATACTTAGTGTTTTTCTAAAAGTCTAGACTACTGTGAATGTTCGAATTTTAGTATATAATGACAGTATTTCCCTATTAAGTTGTCTCCTAGAGACTGCATAGAGTGTCCTAGAAGGGTATGTATAATTGATTCTTGTACATGTATGTTAATAGGATTCATTTAAAATGTAGATTGAATTTGTTATTATACAATTTTTACAAAATTTAGATTAGTATGTTAAATCTACACTCTCAATGAATAAGGTTGTAGAATCACAGTTACATTTTTAATATTAAGAAATACATTCCTAGAGGGGTATAATTGATTCTTGTATATACATGCATGTAATACCATTAATTGTAAATGTATATTGAATATTATTATACATTTTTTACCAAAATTTAGATTTGTATATTAAATCTACACTCTCAAGGAATAAGGTTGTACTTAATTCACAGTTACATTTTTAGTATTAAGGAATATAAACCTATTTGAATATGTTGTGTATGAAGATTAATAGCAATGGAATTTTCTATTTGTTTTATTTTTATAGTTTGAAACTTTGTAGCAGAAGTTATTAGAAATAAAAATTATTAGCTACTTACAGATTATTGTAAATATTTAGAGGACACAAAGGTCATTTGATTATTCCTTGTTTTGTGGTTTTCTTGGTTTTGATATTATGACTATGCTACTTTCCACATCAGGACTTTTTGGGGCAGCAGTGAATACTGTTTTAATAAACATGTTAGTGTCAAACATCCATAAAGCCTAGTTTACATGAGTCGAGTAGCTGTTCAAGTCACTTGTACGTAACTATAATCAAGCATTTAAGTTTGAAGGGCATTTAAGTAAAGCATTTACACTATTCAAATTCATTCTCATTTGTTTATTTCTACACTGACTACTAGATATATTCTAAAGATATGTTTGTTCCTCGTACAACTCCACAAACTTCAATGTTGTTTCCTCATTCCACTTCATATATTTTTAATAAAATTTAAATAAGTACTTAAAATCGACTTCACACAACTAATTCTTGATAGCTAGCACAAATTTACTTGAATGACAGTTTACATGAAGCAAGTGTGAGATATGCCCTTCAAGTATGGGCCCACCAACACTACATTTAACCTTTTTGAACAAGTAAGTTACTTGACTTGCTTGGTTGCTTCTTCAAGTTCTTGATCGAGTGCTCGAATATTTGTCTACACTATTGAAGTTACTGGTTTCCAGTTACTTGCTCAAGTAACTTGAACAGCTACCCAACTCATGTAAACCTTACTTAATGGATAGGCACTGTAAGAAGGAGAATGCTACTTTCCAGAACCTTGGAACATATTTGAGCCTAAACCAAGCATTAATAAGATATATTAGTTTACTAATATATCTGTTTCAAGTTTTAAAGCTAGGACTTTTTTTTATTCATATTCTTATCTCACATTCTACTTCTGTAACGTTAACTAGAAAGCACAGAAAGTTAAGAATACAATGCTCTGAGAAATGCTTGCTCTATCATGTTTAACCCTCCAGAGGACAGGTGAGCCTATCAGGCCTCATCCATATGGAAGTACAATATATTCTAGTTATTTTCTGTTAATTTGATTCAAATTCTAATATACATGATATTAAAGTTAGGTATAATAAATATAAAAATCTAATTTAATATTCACCCGTATTATTAAACTAAATAAATTAAACATATTAATCTTTTTTTTAGAACATCGAGATATATTAATAGTAGTTAAACAGTACCTACATCATCATCTGTGATAATCATTACCAATGAGCTTTAATATGGGAGAAAACAGGGAGGTAAGTTTTGAATATATTTATAAATGAAAAAATTTTCATAAAAATGAACACTGATTAATTAATATTTCTTAAATTTTTGCATACCAGCTGGAATTGGCTTAAAACAAGAATATTTTATAGAACAGCAGCAAATAATATATCATCATATCATCATCATTGTTGTTCTTTAATCCCTTAGGATCCTGACTTACGCTTTCAAGGTATTATTCTATTCTGAGAAGGATTAGCCCTCTTTCTCTCTCTCTTTTGGTTACAATTTATTGTGTCTGGCTGATAACAAGAAAGTAGAAGAAAACAGAACAAAAAAAATCTAAAGATAAGTCATAAAATAACCTGACTTAAATCAAGAGATATGTAAGAGACATATATCTTGCTTAAATCGCAACTCAAAGGTTAACTACACTATACTATATTGTTCCTTTGTTTAATATTACAGCCATGATTTTTGTTTGACACTAGTAGCCAGTGTAGCTTACACTCAACTACACTTGAAAGTGCTATACTAGAAAACAAAGGAACAGACTTATATACAGTAGACTCCCTCTATAACGAGAACTGAAATGGCAGACTAATTACCTCGTTATAAGCCGACCTCGTTATATCAGACAACAATAATACTGTGCATACATATAAATATGTAGATTTCTAAAATATTAGCTTCCTATAGTGAAGCCATTCGGAGCAATATAAGATTCTAAATATTGTTTGAATGGCGTTTTTGAAAAAAAGGTGTTTACTTTTATTCTCAATGAAATATGTTAAAACAAAAAGAAGTTGTTTACTTGTATTGTCAATGATATACGTTAAAACAAAAAATCTGTACTTACATTTTTTTTCAACTACAGAATGTATAAAGCGTATTTTGAAGGATAACATAAACTATTGCTTCTGCAATTGTAAAAGGTCTGTCATTCTTGACTTCTTTAAATTGTCCAGTATCATTCTATCATATTTTCTAAAGATGTGAAACATTTGTATTTATTGTAAAGAAGTTTATTGCGGGCAGCAGTTAAGATTGTAGAAGATTATTGCCGGCAGTTAAAAAGGGTATTTATTTATAACCACAGCCGGGTCATAAACGTAAAAAATACGTTTTTCGATCTTATTTTCTCTCGTTATAACCAAATTTGCCTCGCTATAGACGATTATATTTCAATAGAAATTTCACGGAACATCTGATGTACCTCGTTATAAGCGAAACCTCGTAATAACCATGTTCGTTATAGAGGGAGTATACTGTATTATAACTGGTTGTATCAGTGTTTTATGTATCTTTATTTTTGTCTTTTTGTTTAGTTTTCTATTTTAAGGATCTTTCTGTTTCTTCCCAAGGATTGGTTTCCCTTTACAATTCTTTCTTGAATTCTTTCTTTTCTAATTATTCTAATGTTCACTTTCAGGTAGTTGAATGGTGTTCAATGTATGAATGTTGTTCCTTTTGTAAATTTGAATTTGTTTTCCATGTACACACCTATTTGTTTTCTTATTTTGATTGAATTAATTATACCATTTTGGAATAACAAGAGATTAGTTATTGGGAACCCAGCAGTGACAAACCATGCTGCTCATTAATGATAATATTCTTACAATACCAAGAAGGAAATTTTGTCACAAGTATTTCAAACAATTTGGGAATCACAAATAGCTTGCTTATAGGAAAGTAGTTTTTGACATTGGACTTGTTACCGGATTTGTAACTGACAAAACTGTTTTTCGATGTGCTTGAAAAAATTCCAGTTACAAGTGACCAATGCAATGACATGCAAATGGATTTACTCAAAGTATAGACAGACTTTACGAGAAAATGAGAAGGGGTCTTATCAAGTTATCCCTTAAACTTGGAATACCTGAGAATACCTCTGTAAGAGTTTATTATAGACAGGAATGTTAACAGCAGCTAAATGATTAGAATCAGAAAGGTTATCAATGTTCAGGTCTTCATTAGTGTAAACAGAAGAAATATAAGATGCAAAAAGGTTAGCTATTCCAAATCCAGTATCACAGTAATCTTTTCAGTGCCATTTCTCTAAATTTCTTTAATTTCTACGGTTATCTGTAGTTTGTTTAATGATTTCATTATCTAGTCTCTCTATCACATCAAACATGCTTTTACAGTTACATTTTACAGCTACATGGATTTCTCTATTCCCAAGATTTTTCTAGAATGTATTCCATAGTATGGATAGTGTAGATCTTTCTGGTCTAAATCCATTCCATGGAATCAAATGAAAAACCAAATACAGTATAACCCTGATTATCAGTTCTTAACACAAGTCTTTGTTTTCAAAAATTGGAGGATGTACTGAGGTTTGTTTATATATATTTTTTTTATTTTCTATATAAATATATTAATTTTCCTTAAATATAAAATTTTCTTTGCCTGATCCATTTCTCTGTTATTGGTCTGTAGCACTTGTATCAGTTTTTTTTTGGTTCATTTAATATGTCTTCTTTTTATTCCATGTCCACACTTTCTGTTCTATAGTTAGTTTACTGAAGCCACTTTTTACTTTTTTTCCTTTTTATTTTTCGTCATAGGCCTTTTTCCTTCTATCCTTATGCATGTTCATCTATTTCTTGTTCAAATTATTGTTTATATAGATTTTTTCATTTTTCATATTTTTTAGTTTTTGTTTTTCATGATTTTTTCCTTCACTTTATCTGCATTTGGTTCAATTAGGCATGATTTTTGTGCCTTCATAAATTTTATCATTGCTTCTTTCAATTCTTCTGATTTATGCGTGTCCATTTTTTAGTATCCTTAAGATCCTTCTTTTTCTATCAAGTATTTCCAGGTTTCGTTGAATCCCCTCCCATTAATTGCTTCGTTCTCTTTTACTACTTTCTCATTTTTAATTTTTACGTTTTTTTTCTTGTTTTGTTATTTCCAACTCTTCTCTAAATTCACTCCATTCTGTTTTCAATCCCTTTAATAATTTGTTTTGATATCTTTTCATTCTCCTTTTATTTCAGTAAATAATTCAATCAGCTGATCCAATTTTTCTTTTCTGTATGATACTCCATTTTTTGATTGACTCGTTTTTCTTCTTATGATACTCTACTTTTTCAAATTGACACCTTTCTTCTTCTTCTTTTTCTCTATATAAGCCTACATACGCGACGTACGGCGTAATGCTATACGCGGCGTATGGCGTTTATTGAAAAAAAAAAAAACGTAAAACTACAGTAGCGTTGGGTGTAGGTATTTATAGTAGTAGTGGTGGACATGTGATTAAATTAAAAAAGCTTGCAAATGTAAATAAAAAAGTAATAAACTAAAATTACCAGAATTATATTTTGAATTTTGTTGCAAATTGCTAACTATATTGTTCTTGGTTTGCAGGAAAGTGACCAGAGAAGAAGTCTGCTACAATGCCCACCACTGATTCGTAAACGTAATATACGAAGAACACTTAGAGAACCACAAGAAGACAGTCCCAAAGCAGCGTATGTTAGTAGCATTGGTAAGTTCTTTGTAATCATTAAATATTCTTATAGATTTTAAATTATAATTTACTTTTATTTTTGTTTAAATTTGATTTATCTGATATTATATACAGGGTGTCCAGAAACTCTCGTGACAAACGAAGACCAGAGATTCCTCAGATAATTTTAAGACAATTTAACCCAATTCACCTATACTTTCTAAGTGAGCTAGAGCTCTTTGAAGATGGCGCCTTGTAATGGACAGGCACTGTGTTAACGATTATTTCTTGCATTCAGCAAGATCTTTAGACTCCACAGCCTTTATAGTTTGCAGTGTGCTCTCCTTCACACACGGCACATTTTGCTTGGAGTATTTCTTGGTTTTCTGCTCTCTGATGTTGGGTAACTTCCTCCACATTTTATGTATGTATGAGTTCTTGTACAATATGCTTTAAACTGGATGTACAGTTGGCAACATTAGCACTCCATTGGAGATATTCTCGCCTATAGATATCTTTATTGTTTTTCTTTTGGTACGAGATCCACAAAGAACATTTCCAATGGTGTTTGATTGCCCCTGCAATAATCGAATCTACTTCCATAATCGAATACAGGCAAACATAAATGGAAAACTAACACAGTGTATACCAGTACAAAGCAGAGTCAGACAGGGTGACTCGTTAAACCCACTTCTCTTTAAGGTAATAATGGACGAAATAATATAAGCAGTACGTAAAGGTCATGGTTACTGACACATCTAAAACGAGACGAGTACTAGAATCAACAGAGATGAAAATACTTCGACGAATATCAGGTAAAAGTCTGTTGAATAGGGAGAGAAGTGAAAACATAAGAAGAGTGTGCAATATAGAAGACATAAATGGATGGGTGACAAAACGGAAACAGGAGTGGAACGAACACATTAGTAGAATGGCAGAGAATAGGATAGTACCAATAGCACGAGATAAGTCACCAAATGGACAAAGAAGTATTTTCACACCGAGAAAAAGATGGTGCGATAATTTAAACTATTTAGGAGGCTAATATTGAAGAAGAAACAGGCTTTAAAGTCTACATACAAGAAGGAAGAAGAAGAAGAAGCATAGTGTGGTACATATTTCTTACAACTACCGTATATATGTATGATTTTCTATTTTTTTTTGTTTAGATGCCTTATAAGTTCCCTGTATGATTCAATAGTTTTGGTGTTATATTTTGATTGTGCCGTTTGGTAGAGCTTTCAAGTGTTAATCTTTTACTTTAATGGCAGGTGTTAGATTTGAAGTCATTTTTTAAATATAATTTTCTCCATATATAAATATATAAGTGCAGGTTTGGGTGTCACTGATGTGGGTGTTATTGACGTTTTATCATTATTGGTTAGTTTTTCTAAAGGCTCAAATATGTTGTTATTACTCACTTGTGTTATATTTTTCGTTTTTGGATTCACTTATTTATGACTTTTTGCCAATGGTGAACATTTTCTGAGGATTTTTTATCCAGTTCTCTGGTACCATGTAGCTATTTCAATTTTCTAAGCGCTAACTGTTGAATTAGTATATTGGACAACGTTTATTGTATTTGATTGACCCTCTAGGGGTTCAGGCAAGTTTGAATGATATTGTTGGGCATTATTTGAGGATGGGACAACTGGTATATATTGTTTTAATGTATGTTGTTCATTACTCGGAAAATCAAAAAATGGCGATGATATTGTGGGAGGTTGTATAAATTTGAGGTGAATTATATTACTGCACTCTTTTATTTTGATTTTGAAAATTATTTGAGTCTATTTTTGTTGTTATAATATGTTGCCACTGGATTATTATTTCGTGTTATATAAACTGCTTTTATTTCAGTTAATAATTAATGAGTTGATTAATCACGTTTTTATCTTAATAATTAATCACTTTATTAGTTACGTTTTTATTTCATTTGCTATCAGTACCAATATCATGTTTCGTCTGATAGCGGAAACTGGCAAAAGAAATTGAATTTCGGCAATTTCGGCAGCCATGTGAACGGATGTTTACTCGTCGGTAATTATGTATAACAAAGAATATCCATTGAGCATCACATTCCTTGGATTTCGGGGAAGACAGCATACAGAATAAGCATTATCTTATCAGCTTAACCTTTGAGCGGGCGCGCTTTTAAAAATTATAAGAGTGGGCGACGGCACTTTATGCCGAAAGCACAAAAACATTAGATTAAGTTCAAAAGATCTTTATCCTTAATATAAAGTTCTAAATAATCATGAACTTGAGATAGTTTGTCAAATCGTTTATTTCAAAAGTGTACAAAAATTAAATATTATTTAATTACATAATAAATCGTAATCCTAAAAAAAGAACATTGATTCCTAGGTAGAGTCTTTGGCAATGTAGAATAAATACCTAATCAAACTCCTGGATTTCCATAGAATACGGATTTTTACGTAACTTTTTCACTGACATTTTTATCTGCCGTAACTAGTGAACCTAGATATGTAAAATGTTTCACACTTTCGATGTTATAGTCTCCTATTGTCAGATTCTGTAGGTTTCTTTGGCCTGTCGATTTGCTGACCTTCATGTATTTGGTTTTTATTTCGTTAATGTTTAGGCCACTGTTTTGTGCCGCCCTTTCTATCGCATTAAATGCTTCTATCATCCCTCTTTCGCTTTTAGCTATAATATTAACATCATCTGGAAATGCCAATATTTGTACACTTTTTGTTATTATTGTTCCTCTGATATTGACTTTTGACTCTCTAATGTGATGTTGAATATAATACAGAATAGGGCATCTCCCTGTCGTAGGCCCGTTCTCATATGGATTGTATCTGTTAGTGCGTTTTGAATTCGAATTTTGCTTTGTACTTTAAGTGTTTCTTTTACTATATCAATGAGTTGAGTTAGAAAATTAAACGCTTTCAGTGTATGGATAAGAAATTCTCGACGGATGCTATCATAGGCACTCTGAAAATCAATGAAAAAGTGATTCACTAGTATTTTCCAAGATTTGCCTCAAGGCGAAGATCTGATCTATTCTGGACTTCTGCCTGCAGAAACCACATTGATATCCCCAACTATTTGTTCCCCATATGGTCTCAATCGGTCATACACAATATTTGATAGTATTTTATATGCCATAGTTAGTAGTGTTATTGCCCGGTAGTTTTTACATTGAAGCTGATCTCCCTTTTTATGTAGTGGGATAATTACTCCGGTATTCCAGTCTTGTGGCAGTTGTTTATTATTCCATATGTTCACTATTAGTTCGTGTATTGCATTCAATAGGGAGTCTGCGCCTTCCTTTATTAATTCTGCGCTAATATTGTCTAATCCAGGTGACTTGTTGTTTTTCAGTCTGGTAACTGCTTCTTGCATTTCAGCTACTGAAGGGGTGGGGGTTGTTTCTCTGGTATCCGTTTGATTCAGTTTAATTCCATCATATAGTGAATCTTCGTTTTTTTCAAACTTTTCTTTGAAGAATTCTGTCCATCTTTGTAGTATTTCACTCTGTCGAGTTACTATATCTCTTTCTTTGTCTCTGCACATCATTGTTCTTGGTTTAAATTCTTTTCTACTTTTGTAAAGTTTTTGGTAGAATTTTCTGTTTTCTGATGGTTTATTTAGTTCTTCCATTTCTTGGAGTTCTTTTTCTATGTGTTCTCTTTTCTTTCTGCGATGTATTTTCTTCTCTTTCCTCCTTAGCATTCTATATTCCTCCTCCGCCTTTCGTGTTCTATGTCGTTGTTGTAGTCGTTGATATGCGTTATTTTTCCTCTGTTATGTTACGACACTCTTCATCGAATCACTTGATTTGAGCTTTTTTTTGTGGACCTAGGGTCTCTTTGGACCGTGTTTTTATGTAGTTTCACTGACATAGTTGCGTTCTTGTATGTATTATAAATTAACCTTGTATATCGGTAGTCAATGCGGCATGCTTGTAGTGCTTCCAGGATTTCGTCAAATTCTACCGTGTCAAAGGCTTTATGGAAATCTACAAAAGCCAAAACGAGCGGTTGATTGTATTCGATAGTCTTTTCTATTACCGTGTTAATGTTCTGTAGGTGATCATTTGTTGCAAATCCGGTACGAAATCCCGCTTGCTCTATTGGCTGGAGAAATGAAGTTTTTTCTCAAGACGATTCGTTATTATTCTTGTAAAGAGTTTGTATAGGTAACTAAGAAGTTATAGGTCTGTAGTTTTCTAGTTCATGGGGATCTCCTTTTATGTACAATAGAATTACCTCAGCGTTGTGCCATTTGTCGGGTATATTACTGTCCAAAAGGCACATGTTAAAAAGGTTTTTTATTTTCTATTAATTAGTAATATTACATTATTTATTTAAGATAATTAATTAAAGAAAGTGTATTTTAACTTTTCCAATATATAACAATGATAGTATTACAAAAAATATCAATTTTTGGAGGACTTTTTTTCATAAATTTTTTAAACAAATTACACTGTATGAATTAAAGAATTAAAGATCTAGAATATGGTGCATAGTACAAGCAAGTCCAGATATGTTGAACTTACGCAGGTCTCTAATATTTGTACCGATGATAGAATTATGCTCCTTATGTGTATTTATAAAGTTTTAAATTACTAAATATTTTTTTTAGTGGAACTAAATTCTCATTATGATACGACGTTGGACACTTCCTACTTTAATCAAATATACCCTGCACATAGTTATATAGGAGAGGGTAGTTTTGGACTGGTTTTTAAAGCAACAAATAAATTTGACCAGAAGAAATATGCAATTAAAAAGCTTAAAAGCACAATGAGTAACAAAGAAATGTATGCCGAGATCCTCAATAATGAAAAAGTGGGGTTGCACCCCAACTGTGTTGAGTACTTCATGGCCTGGGAACAGGCCAGCGAGGTGTACATGGTACTTGAAGCATGTCAAATGAGTCTTGCGGATTACGCAAAAAAAAATTATGTACAAGAACCATTGTTGTGGGATGCCTTATATGATATATGCAAGGGTTTGCAATTCCTACATGATAAGTCATTAATCCACCTTGATGTTAAACCAAGCAACATCATGATACATGCTACATCTTTTAAGCTGGCGGATTTTGGCACCTTACTGGATATGAACATGGTAAGTTTTCAAAAATATATCTTTTGAGTAGTACATATATTTTCTTTTGTTAGCATATTTTAATTATATCGTAGGTATCAGTTCACTGCCTTTTGAAAAGAACAAATATATTCGACGATTTTTGTATGTTTCCTTTTTGTGTATATTCAACAAAAAATCTTTGCTATATCTTAGTGGTCACTACTGGTAATTAGATTGTTTTCTTCATTCTTCATTAATTATTTAAGTTTTTATAAAGTTTGACATTATTTTGAATGATCAGAGTACCATGGAACCTTAAGTTTATCAAGATTCATGTTATATGTTTATTTGTCACGAAGTGTATTAAATAAAACACAATTTTCTAACCTATTTACTAACTGGTCATCTTTATTAGGTAAAGTACATCTACAATACTAGCAGTATTCTAAGTAGCTTAACTTACATTCCCCTTCTTACGATTAGAGGTTCAATCTCTGAGGGCATTTGCATACACGCTCTGATGACATCACTTTTTTTTTTCTTAACTACTTTTTCCTCATCACTTTCCTCCTTTATAGACTTATGACAACTATTATCCAAGATGTTCTTGCTCTCTAAACTTTCTGCCAGTTGATCATTTTTACTGTCTTGTTAATTATTATCATCACATTAACTTTTCTATCATTGCCCACATTTACCGCACTATTGAATTCTTTATTTATTTTTATTAAATACCTACTACAACATGGGATGTGCTGGAATATGTGCTTTACTTCTGGGTGGCACTTTCCCTCTGTGGATGTTGGACTATAATTTCAGAGATTCTTTAGATATGCTTGTCTGTATTTTCAATAAGGCATTTCCTTTAATTACAATTAAGTCAAAACATCACAAACCCTGGACTACCAAAGGTATCCGCATATCAGCCAAGAATATGCATTCACAACTGTACATCAAGAAATTTACTACCAACATCTTTGTCACTGAATATATCTTCAAGTACAGAGGAAACTATCTAAAACTTATCACAACAATTAAAAAAATGTACTATCATAATCGTCTGGGAAGCTCTAAAAATGTTGCAAGAGAAACTTGGTCCATAATAAATGATCTTCGAAATAAAACTAACACAGTTCAAACATTTTCTCTTCCAAACCCTGAAAATCTAAATGAATACTTCGTTAATGTGAGTAAAAATATAATATCAACTATTTTGCCACAGCAAGATCCTATTTCCTATCTCCCCAATTCAAAAAAGGTCTCGAATTGATTTTTTATAAGACCAGTTGATAAATCTGAACTGATCTAAACAAGCAGTACTATCAAAAGCAAATCTTCCTGTAGTACTGATGGACTATCCATAAAAAATTTCTTATATCTCCCAAAAAATGTGTTGGAAGTCCTGGTCTCACTAATTAACGATTCCTTTGAAAAACGTATATTTCCTGAGTGCCTAAAGACAGCCATTATTATTCTTCTTCATAAGGATGGTGAAAAATCTAATGTCTGCAACTATAGATCTATTGCCTTACTACCGGTCCCATCCAAAATTATTGGGATACTTATAAAAGCCCGACTTGAAAGTGTTGACCGTCACATTTTGTCCTATTCTGTCTCTTCGTGTCGTTCTATTTATACACATATATTTCGTCTTCTCTTCATTAATCTTCAGCCCTTCTCCACTTTTTGCTCCTTCCACCTTGTTGAAGATGTCTTTCGTGGATAGAATGGAGTCTCCAACGAGATCTATGTCATCTGCATATGCGAGTTATAGCTTGGGACCTTGAACCGATAGCAATTCTGTTTTTATTTCAGCCGACCTCATGACTTTCTCAATCTCTTTCTAATACAAGGTTAAAAAGTAGTGGAGATAACGCATCACCCTGTTTGAGTCCACTGTTGATTTCAAAGCTGCCAGACAGTTTATTATTTACAAGTACTTTAGATATTCCACCTTCCATACAGACTTTGGTCATCCGAATGAGTTTCTTTGGTATTGAGAACTCCGCCATGGCATTCTATACTTGGATTGTGTATGGGTCTGTTATACTTCATCCCTTTTCTAGAAGTTGTCTCAGCGTGAATAGTTGTCTCCCCCATATTTCAGAAGTTCTCCTGGTATCTCGTCCATACCCGGCGCTTTGTGATTTTTCAGCTTATTTGAGGCCTTTTGGGTTTCTTCAAAGGAGGGATTTTTGACGGGCATGTCCGCTGTGATATAGATTTCTTCTTTGTGCTGTTCTTCCTGTATGATGTTTAGAAGTTCCCTAATCTTCAGTTTCCACTCTTTCCATTCTTCAGTTATTTCTTTACCGTCGATTAACATACGGCCTTGATTGTCTCTCAGTGTATGGATGGAATTGGTTCTATGTCCTCTTTTCTCGGAAGAAATTGCTTTATAGAATTCTCTGGAGCCTGGTTTGGGTCGGTCTCTCTCCATAGCTTCATATTTTTGTTGTTCATAGTTTCTTTTCCTTGTGCGTATTATTTTTCTTGTTTCTTTTCGGCAGTCGTCATATTCCTTTTTACTTTGGTCTGTTTGCAGTTGTATCCAAGTCTTCCTTACTGTTTGTCTTTTTTCCAGCTGTTTCCGACATTCCTCGTCATACATTTTTGCCCTCTTCTGCCTACTCCTTCCAAAGATCTTGTCCGTTGTCTTGGTTATTATTTCGGCAGTCGTTTCCCATAGCTGTTCTATATCATTGTATTCTCTTTCAGAGTTCAAGGTTTGTCAAGTAATGATCTGTGTCTCCGTCTATTCCTCTCAGGCTTCTTACATCTATAATATTGTTCCCATGACGGGCATCTACAATGATGTGGTCAATTTGGTTGCGCGTAATATGGTCGTTTGAGACCCAGGTTTGCTTATGGATGTCTTTATGCGGAAACATGGTTGACTTTATTAGCATGTTATTAGCTGCTGCAGTTTCTGTTAGTCTTAAGCCATTGTCGTTGGATATATTGTGGAGGCTGTGTTTACCTATTGTGGTGTATAGGCTAGGCTCTTCGCCTATTTTAGCATTAAAGTCCCCGTAGAGTAAGCGCATATCTTGTTTGGGCATCGTATCTATCTCTCTTTCTAGGCCATCGTAGAAGTCACTTTGATATCTTCATCCTTCTCTGCCGTTGGTGCATGCACTGAAATAATCGAAATGTTGTATCGTTCTCCGTTCTTTCGTATGTAGCATATCTTTTCGTTTATAGGTTTGAAATTTAGTATATTCTGTACTAGGCTGTCTCTAGTTCCAAATTCATGTCTTCCGTTTTTGTTACCGCTGAAGAAGATGGTGGATTTACTTATTTTTATATTTCCATCGTCTGGCCATCTTATTTCTTGGACTGCTGTTATATCCATTCCTATGTTTTCCAGTTGCTCCACAGCATTTATAGCTGTGGAGCACAGGTCTGTACCAACTCTGGACATTCCAAGTTCCGATATTCATAGTCCTTTTACATTGCATTTGTCGTTTTTTGTGTTTATCTTTCCGGTTCCGAGGCAACGTTGCAGTTTTCATAACTAGTTTTTTTTTCGAGGGTGGGTAGTTAACCCTCCTTTCAACCCTCCTCTTTTATCCGGGCTTGGGACCGGCTGCAGTAAGGTGATTTCTGAGCTACTCAATCCACCCGTTCTTCACCCTACCCCAGGCAGAGTTATTTTTGAACCTTAACAACAACATTGTTTAAATAATTAACAACTAAAAAACAATGTTTCAAAATGAAATAAGTCCAAAATACTTATCAAAAACTGATTGAATAAGGTTTTATTTTGAATTTAGGTACTTCGTAATTTCAAAAATGATATTTTTTAAATTTGTTTTTGAGCCTTGACAATCGTCATCTTCCGTTCTTTTTTCAGTTATCTTACCACATTACAGTTTTCCAAATATAGTTCCAATTTTGGAATTGTGTTTAATTAATCATTTAATTTTTAATTTATTTTACAGCCACCTGACCGAAAAAAGTCAACATTATCAGAAGGCGATTCAAAGTACTTAGCACTAGAAGTTCTTGATGGAATATACACTCCTTCCTGTGACATATTTGGGTTAGGATTATCTCTGTTAGAGTTAGTGTGCCACATAGAACTGCCTGGTAGTGGTCCTTCATGGCATGAACTCCGTCAAAGAAAATATCCACCTGAATTAAACGAGAGTAAGTATTGACTGTTACAGATAAAAATAATAAAAAGATTCAAAACACTCAGATCTTCCGTAAATAATTTCACTGTAGTTTGTGAACAAACTGTCATCGTTTGTGGTAGATATACCTCTTATATTAATATATTTGTCTTATTACTGTTTAGGAGCTTCTGAAATCTTTAGAGTAATAATCAAACGAATGACAACCAATCGGTATACTTCAAGACCATCAGCAAACGAAATATTAAACTGCAGTTCCATGAAAGATGTCGCAAAGAGGTTTGAAGATGGGCTCAGACCCATTTATACTGTAAGTATTCAACGAATGATAGAAATAGTGTTAAATTTTTTCAAATGGGTGATAAATTACAATACTTGCCTACTGAAATTAAACAAAATGTTTGTGCATTACTCTTTTATCCAGAAAAATTTCTGTTCCTTTTTAATAATTGTTTACATGTCCAGGGGTATATCCCTTTACCCCCTTTCCTTTGTAAAGTTTGATGTTTTATCTGCATCCATTTTTTTTTCATATTGAAAGTTAGTATGAAAAAGGACGTTAATATTGATCAAATAGGTAAAGATGTTTCAATGAAAGTTGCTGAAAATAATAACTAATATAGGATATGATAAAAAGTTAGTAAAAAAACTACTATACAAACCGTTTCAATTAGGCTATTGATTATGCCAAATAAGAGACAGCTAAAAGGAACTACAACGTTAAAGTGGTTTTATTGTTTCATATAGTCAATGGACCCACAAATATGAAAAAACCGCGGAATGCTACCATTTAAAGAGGCGCGTTTTTGAGAACGGGGTGAATTAGTCTCTATGCAGTAGGGTGCATTTTCGTGAATTTTATGCACTTTTCGTATATACATTAACCCTTTCAGTACCTCTGGTTCTTCAGCAAACGAAAAAATATTTTTTGCCTAAAATGTACTAAAAGCAGTTCATATAACACTTTTTGGACATTCGATAAAATATAACATGTATATATAAAAAAATTATTATGGGTTTATTTGTACCCAAAAGTACTTAAAAAATTTAAAAAAAAACAGCGCATATGTGACATAAAAAAGCAATTTCTTTGCTTTTGAAGGCACAAAAGGACTTTGACACAGCAGTTCTGACATTTCCATCTTGATTTTTCTGTACAACCAGGATTTTTGCATATTAAAGGTAAAAGTAACTGTGAGTGCTCTGGAAAATGTCCAATATTATCAAATTGCACCTCAGTAAGAGGTCTAATTTCAATGTTTTGGCGTTTTACAGCTGCTACTGTACGAGTTGTATCGCTTGAAGGTCTTCCTCGTTTTCGGTTATTGAAAGAGTTGACTTTTATAAAGGCTTCATCAACTTTCATCCTAAAGTGTAGATCTGAAGTGTAGGTCCATGATATCTTTTTGTGGAATTCCTAATGTATGCATTTGTCGTTTATACTCTAACCAAGGGCCATGTCAACTGCATGAAAGATTAGTCGAACAGTCCACTTTCTACAACGATTTTTTGTTCTGTAAGACGCAACAAGAGCATTTGTTTTATCTATGCCGAACATGGACTTTATACTTTTGTATAACTTCAGGTCGACTTAGGTCAATGAAACATTTTGTTTTATCCAACGTTTTACCAACGAAGGACAACTTGGTGGTACCAACGTTGGATACCATTATCACTGTTATCTAACCATCTGGTTACTACAATTCCACCAGAAGAGATCATTTGTTCCGTTGATCGATCCTCTCTAGTTTTTTTGAAAAATCTTTTACTACATCAGTTAGATGTGGTTTAGAAAATGTATTGGTCCTCGCAGTACCAGCAACAAGTATTGATTTTTGGCTGAGAATTTGTGAAAGGTTATAGCTCGTAAAATAATTGTCACAGTACAGTGCATGCTTATTAGGTTCAAGTACTTTTGATAATTGCAATACGATAGCTGCACCCTGTCCATGTTTCAAATGAAAAGGTTCTATCTCTGTGGTACTACCTTGATAGATTAGAAAATTGTAAATCAATCCACTTTCACCACCTAATAAATACAATTTTACTCACCATTACTAAATCTTCCTGTTTCCTAGGTGGACCGTTACTTGAAATAATTTGTACTATTATTCGATAAAAATTATCTTATAGTATTTTAATAAACATGTGTCTACTTCTAGGCAGAAAATTTAGATGATATTAATGGATTTGGTACCGAAAAGTTAGCAATGTGCCAATATAAAACTGAAAATAAAGAGAACATTTCAGAGTACTTAAATTTGCCATGTTCTAAATACTCTGAAATGAACGACGAAAAGGAAGACAATTCCTTAAACTTAAACACTACTCCAGAGAGCAATTTTGGACTTCTTAGTTTTATTCATCAGGATTCTATGTAAGTTTAGTATTTTAGTTTTTTTTTCTTTAATCTTTATATATTCTTACGAATTATATTAAGGGGACATTTACTTTCTAAATTAAAAAAAATGGTTTTTGTTTTTTTACGTGAAAACATTCCTTAGTATCATAGAACTACTGTCCTAAAATTTTATTAAGAAATTCCAAATAGAACCGAAGTTATAGCTGTATTTATAACGGTACGTACCTGAGCTAAAACTAGTTTGTATACAACACCGCGCGCCCCGCTTCACCCGTGCACCGGCAACTCGACAGTTGCTTTCTAAAACATAAAAGCGAGTACTTATTGAAATTTATCGAAAATTATTGTTTTGAAAAACGGAAATGAATGCCTGGATCTGGTGGTCATTTAAAAGGCAGTCGAAGTAAGGGGGCGCATTGAAATAAGCATAATCATCATAAGTGGCTCGACAATCCGTTGTGGATCTTGGCCTGCTCACAAAGAAATTGCCACTCCTGTCGATTCCTGGCAACTTCCCTCCATGTTCTGACCCTTAGAATCTGTAGGTCTTCTTCCACATCATCAATCCATCTCCTTCGTGGTCGTCCTCTACTTCTTGTGTCCTCTGGTTTTGAAAATGTTAATCTTTCGTGTATTCGTGATCTGACATCCTAGCAATGTGTTCAGCCCAACTAAGTCTCTGCACTTTAACGAATTTCACAATATCTGGATCGGTATATAACTGATATAGTTCAAAGTTGTGCTTTCGACGCCATAGCCCATTTTCATTTACGGCCCCAAAAATCTTTCTAAGAATTTTTCTCTCCAAAATACCAAGAAGTCTTTCATCATTTTGAAATAAGGTTCACGATTCAGCTCCATATATGAAACTGAAACGTGGACCTTATCTATCTTGAAATAAGCATAATATGAACATAAAATTCAAAGGTTATCAGTTTACGGCCGAAAACAATTCTGAATTACTCAGTTCCTCGACAAAATTATAGATAAAAATAAAGATTGGAATAAAAATTGGAGAAATAGCAACGAGTTGGTCGGAACATGTCGACGAAACTCGTATTGCTCAAGCCAATAGAAGGAGCAGCGAGACATCAAAAGAGGGCAGTTGAAAAAAAGCTTTACACTACCCTTACAAGAATAACAACGACCTCTTTGTGTTGCAGATTCCGGCACTTCTATTGGCTTCTTTCCACTAAGACCGGTGGTCTATATTGCAACGATTAAGAATTTATGGTACCCCGTGGGTTCTTCTTGTATTGCTTCAGCTCCTCGTTTTATATTGGGTGGGGTTAATTGTTTTCCAAGCTCCTCCAGAAATAGTTTTCTGCGATATTTTATGTTTACTTTTGTGTTCCATTCAGGATTTTTCATATTCCATAAAACGAAAGCATTTTATCCAGCAATATCCAAAAAGTTAAAAAAAAAATACGTAAGGGCCATCTTCTTGCTGCTCTTCTGCATGTGTATCCTCGGATCAATTTGTCTAAAATATCAACTCCATCTTTGGTTTTGTTGTAATCCAAAGTAATCTTTGGTTTAAACTTTTTATCTTCACCAGAAATTTCATGTTCACTGTGTAAGGTCGATAATAATACGACAAATTTGTTAGGCTTGGTTACATATGAAACTAATGTAGTGTTTCTAGTGAACAAAAATTTTGAAGAATACAGTGAGCGATCTGTCATTTCAAGCAATGATTTGGACAAACTCTTCTTATTTTTTCTAATTGTACCCAAAAGAATTAAATTTTTGGATAAGAGTTCTTCAGATAAAGCAATGTCAGTTGTAATATTTCGACCAGACCTATACCAATGTTCTGCAAGTGTTTTGACAACTCTTCGGGCCATGGTCACATTCAGATTGATCACCAATCTTTCCAGTATATATCTCAAAGTTGCAGCAATAAAAATTTTCAGCGTCACATAGGGTCCAAGCCTTTATACCATATTTCTTCGGTTTACTAGGTATATAAACAACTTCCCCTAAAATATATAAGTTGTTCGTTGATGCTTGACCCAGACTTCGTACTCCGAATGTTAAATGAGTTGTTCTCGATATCACATTATTCAAAACGGGACGTTTTTCTCAAAATCCTACTACACCAATCTCAGTAAACCAATTTTTTTTTACTTTATATATATGACTACTAAATACTACATCTTTTTAGTACAGGGGTAAATTCACCCCCAAAACAGGCTTTTTTCGTACTTTTTATAAAATCGCGTATAAAGGCCTTAAAAATATAAAAAATTAACTTTTTAAAGGTTTATTTATTAGTTTTAAGTCTCAAGAATTGAATCCTGTTGGATTTAAAAAAAATACAGGAAGGCATCCACCCAAATAAAAAAAAAGTAATATAATAGTTTTTTTTTGTTTATTATTTAAAAATTGTCTTTTTACAATTTAGAAAGTAAAAGTCACCTAAAAAAGTTATTTTTTACACTATTGTAATTTCTAGAGGGAGTCGTCTCCACTCTTTTATACTTATAAATCACCCTTCAAATATTATCTTATCCTATTGAAGCCTATTCTTTGTGGTTCTTGTTCTCTGCTTACCACTGCATTTATCAGCAACCAAATTACTTCGAAATCTGTTATATGTAATTCTTTATTCGTTGTATACTCTGTATATAATTTTATATGCAGAGTTCTGATCTGTTGATCTTCTATTTATCTTTTATGTATTATTCATAATCCACAATTGTACCTTGTACAGCCCAATATTAGTTATAACAGTACAGCTGCAGTTTGTTTTCTCGACACTGGCAACATCATTTCGCACTCATAAAATCTTCGTATAATTACAAAATAAAAAACAATCAAAAGACAAATACACAAATCCTGCCTTTTGCTGATGTTTTTAAAAATAATAAATAGTAAACTAAATAGTAATAATATGTAAAATTCAAATAGGTAAAGTTTATACAAAACAAAAAATATTTTTTGATATATTGTGACAAAAATGTATCTGAGACCTATTTTTACTCTTAATATTGACTATGAAACTGATACAAACTGACAAAAAGACAGAAACACTAACAGAGACAAGGATAAATAAAATCCAAATTAGAGTAAAGGACAATGTTGAAGTAGTAGAAATATCACATATCTTAGAATCGAATTAAATACAAACGGAAGATATGAACTGCTCGACATGTATATTAGGGATAAAACATTGATACACACTCCAATACATCTTGAAAAACATGCCCATAAATAAAGCAGGGAATTTAACCTAGACAGCGCTCCACAGACTCATAGAAAAATTGGAAAACAATTGAAAATAAGGAGGTGATACTGGAGAGGGGGCTTTTGACAACATCCATAACCAATACCCTGGGACGTAAAGCAGTCGAGGACATATATTTGAACTGGATGGAATCTAGGCTCAGGAATACCACTATCCTTGAAGAGACCGTGTTGGCCTAGGTCGACAAAGGATGTCCACAGGGGGGAGTTCTGTCCCCCCCGCTGTGGAATCTGTTGATGTACGGACTAACAGGAACTTTAAGGCAAATAAACGAGGGCCTGGAACTAGTGAGACTTATAGAGAAGATTAAATATAAGTTCCTAAAAATCCACCATACGGATTTGTAGGTGGAAACTAGAGTAATTAAGTCCGTTAATCCGTTAAGTCAGTTAAATCTGCGGATTCCGTTAATCGTTTAGAGGGGTAAGTTGGTTGAATCTACTTTACATATAAATTCGCGACAGTTAAATGTCTGATTGTTTCTTGTTTTGTGTTTTAATCGAACATTCATGTGGTTTCTTCATTGTTGTTTATATTCACTCTCAAGCTGAAATTTTCTTTCGGATAAAATCCATAATTTTCTAAAAATACAGTTGAATCGATTAATCCCCATTTTACTATAAGTATCATAATATATGAAATATCTTGGGATTTTATAGGTTAGAACGATCAAAAACCTCCACGTGCGCTAATATCGTTCCGAAGGTTCTCTTTAGTGGAGCGGAATCCGACTCGGAGAGTGATGAATATGTGAACGGCTCGTCTGCAGGTTCAGGGCGTCATAATTCTAATGACGTATTGGCTATGGAGTTACAAGACGAAGATAAACCTCACTACCATAGCACCCCGATCTCAAAATATAGATTAAATAAGATGGCCCTGACCTTTGAAGATGATGAGGAGGAACCTGATAGCAAATAACTTTTCTAAATTAACAATTTACATTTGTTATCACTTTTCCGTACAAAAGACTGAGCGGATTTAAAACTAGGATTAATTCATTTTTATTGAAGATTTCCATTAACATCTACCTAATCTAGGGATGTTTATATACGTTTTTTCTAAAAGTTTGACTTATATATTGGCTAAAAAGTTACCTTTGCTAATATTATTATTCTTTTTGTTTTTGATCTCGAGTGTTTCTTTAAGGTCATGTTTAATTTACATGTGCTTTTGGAAAATACTCCATCATTATTATAGTATGTTTGTTACCAGTTGCGTTAGTTTTGTTTTGAGTTTTAATTATTTTTTAGATTTAGAATTAATTTCATTTTTTTGATTGATCGCCAAAGATATGATTAGCTTTTCCTAAAATTGAATCAGTTAGTTCGAAAACCGGCCCAAAAAAATTATTTTGACAAATTAAAAAACCTTAAAATTACTTGTTTTTGTGTATTGTATATATTAAACGAGTGTTTTATTTCATGTCTATTGACAAAAAAATTACAGACAATATGTGACACTTCAAACTTGCTATTTTTATTTGGTTTTTTTCCCACTATTGTTATTTTTGCTTTTTCTACTTTCACTATTAGTAATAGCTATCTCATCACTGTCTAGATGATACATTCTTTAAAATATGCTTGAAAGATATTAAAATGAAATACTTTAATGTACAGACGAAGCGAACTCTCGTTTGTAGACACATAACTGAAACCTGGCAGCTATCACTATGTCTAAATGACATAGTGAAAACGATCAAAATAAAATATTTTATGTGCAGACCATGTGAACTTTTTTCGTTTGTTCACCAAAAACAATATTTCAGAAATATTCTTATGGGCAATTTCAATTATATAGAAAGATTATCTTTCTTGACATAGTAGATTAAAGTACTGATAAACATCTATTGACATCCAAAAGTTTTCTACAAATGCTGTTATATTCTCATTTTACTTTTTTTTCTCATGTTACATATGTACTTTCATTCCCTTCCTTTCTTTAAATCAGCTTCATTTTCGTCATTCAATAATAATGCTACCATAAGCAGTTAGAAAATTTCAAGAGACTTGTATTTACTAATAGAAACACATTACTATATTTATCTCAAGATTAACTGAATGAGGTGATCGGTTTCTGTAAATGATACAATGACAAGGTATCGTACCATTGTCGTTTTGGATAAGTCTATCTAAAGCCCTGGATTTTTTCCTCTCATTACTGAATAGTGCTCTGCTATACAATGCTCACAGTTAAGTAGGTCATATGGATGATACACTCATAAATGAAGGCAGGTATTTTAAACAAAATGGCCATACCCATCTAATATTTTGATTTTTATGGTTTTCATGCTTACTGATTCAATTTTTAGAAAAGCAAAAATCGAACAAATGAGATTTTTGATATTTTATTAATCGGTAGGAGAATTAGATTTTTGTTATTTGTCGTATCTTGAAGTATAAATACTTCGATACTTGAAATTTTTATACTCAGTTGAATATAAATGATAAATTTATCACTAAAAATGTGCAATTTAAGGAGTAATCACTCCTATGGATGTGCAATGTAAAAACTTTCAATTTTATTTACTATCTCAATGGGAATTTCACAATTTCAGGTGAAAATACAATTATTTTGACATTTATATTTCAACCTTAGAAATTGTTCTTCAATTTGACTGATTTATGAAGGGGAAATCAAAACATCAAAATCAATATTTACTTGAAATTGTGTTTAATTTACTTTAAAGATAATAAATAATATTAAAATGTCACATTAAAATGCTTCTTAACAATATCAAGTATCAATTTGTCAAGTGATATAGTTCAGATAATTTGGTATATCTTTTGATATTGGCATATCTTTGTGTTTAGTGAGTGTGGTAGCCAAATTCGTTGTCACTTCATTTCATAAATTTTTTTATTTAAGAAATTTAGTGGAATTTACCGCTAAAAATAGTTGTCAATTATTTAAAATTAAGAAATAGAAGCACATCGAATACTATCACAGATCATACAAAATATGTTAAACATGTTTTGGAAGTTATTTCATTCTAGGAATGTAGGTTTTCTTTAGTTAATAAGTGTTTCTGAAAATTTTAACAATGGGTGCATTTTATGATACTTAAAATACTCTTGGTACGGTCATACATTTACCAAAGATAAAAAATGACCACATTCATGTTAATCAATTCTTTGAGGGTACTATAATTAATTTTTAAAGTGAATATTTTTATAGGCTGGCTTAAAAAAATATGCTTTTTTATGTGGGTAAAGAACTGGACATTAACATAAAATAGGTTGAAAATGTAATGCAAGCTACATACTTTTGACTCAAATCACCAAATGTGGTATTATTGACCTCTTTAATGTTTCCTGAATAATTCTCAGTTGTGATATTTTCATATATAAGTTGTAATATCTTATTGGAATAGTGTTGCTGCCATCTGTCTGTCCAACTTTTTGAAAAAGTCTTAAAATTTGGTGCATAGGTGGTTTTCGGTATAACAAACCATATTGGCTTTGATTTCCATAGGTCTTCTTATTCTTATATCCTTACGCTCTTTTCTTTTTCTTAAGAGAAAAGTTATGAAGTCTTGAAAGTTGGTACATAAGATCCACTTGGTACCAAGAAGAATCCTATTGAAAATGCGATAATATTTCTTCCATTATTCCCCTTTTATTATTTTTTGAAGGCTTTGTCCTACAATCTTGAAATGTTACTCTTGTTATATCAGAGAATCTTATTTTTACTCATTTTCTTTTTCTTGAATAAGCTTGGTACATAAATTCCGGTCCCTCATTTATACACCTCTTCAATTGTTCTTCTGTTAATAACTCATCAGTATACCAATAAGTTTTTCTATCAGTAATTTGAGGAACTACAGATTTATAGTAGGGAATTTCCAGTTTTTAAATAATGACCGATTTGTGCAGCAATACCATTCTAATCAATCATTTACTTATATGTGATTGGTCCATTTTAAAGAAATATTTGTTTGTTACATATATTATCTTGAAATACTACTGAACCATCCTGTAAACTGTTCGGTATGCCGTGATCAGTAGACATGTTTGGTCATACTGTGTGTAATGCATCCAAAATCCTCACTATTTTATGTTTTAAAACTAGTTCAGTAAAAGTCATTTGTTAAGTTTACCACTGAATGTGGTCTATGAAGGTTAGGTACCATAACAATGAACCCAATTGTAATCTTTTATTATTTAGTTATTTTTTGTATTTCTCTTTTATGCAATTCTTTGTTTCACATCCCTAGTGAGAATGGTAGAAAACCTAGTCATAAGAAATACAAGAAACAAATCAAAACATTTTCTTTGAAAGTTACGTACCATAAAAATGTTTTTAATTGTTATGTTACAAATAAATGTTTTGTATTTCGGTTCTTTTTATTTTTTTTATTCCACACTCGAAGGAAGATGACAGAAAACTGAATTTTAGCAGAAGCAAGAGTCAAATCAATAAATGAAAGGATAAACTAATAATTAAAATGTTTTCGGATATAATAAAAATGTAAACTCAGATAATAAAATAAACAGGCAACTTACCTACAATTAAAGAAAAAAAATTAATCAAAAATAAACAGTGATATATGATGAGGAAAGGAAACATACCAAACCCTAGATAAAATATATATTTATATTAAACTTTTATTTCTAAGGGACAAAAACAAAATGCGAGTTTACAGAAGGATTTCAAATAATTTCTTTCAAATATTTTTAATAAAAAGTTCGCAATTTATATAACTCCATAAGTCAAAAAATGGTAACAAAAAAAAATAAAAAACTAATCTGTGGCCCCTCAACTCAAAACAAAGTAAAAAAATATTTAAAAATACCTTTATAACAGGTATATATTAAAACACTGTCAGGTTGTTTTAATATATACCTTTTATAAATAAATTTTTTGTGATACATGGTATACAGCCAGCTACAGGAATTTGTGGAAAACAAAGTAGTCTTTAGGTTAAGTTAGTATGGTGTATGACCTCCACGGTTGTTGAAAACTGTCCTACATCTGTAAGGCAAACTCATGATCAGATGGTCAATGTCTTGCTGCGGTATTCTGTTAGTAACACTTTGTGGTATGACACTTTTATGCTGATACTTTACGGTGCGTCATGTGTATTGACACCGCGACAATAAAGTGTCATTACACAGTACACAGTCGTAACACCCCGAGTGTTACCGAATCCCGAGCAATCCAATTCACTGCAGTAGTGCGTTTTAATACAAGATACAAAAAAAAGAGACAGAACACGAAAGCTGTGCGTTAAAGTTTTCGACTCTCACCGAAACAGGTAGTGTCTTTCAACTACGTTAACTACTTTGTATTTTACCTGGTTGTCACGTTTTATATATTTTTACAGTGCCTACAGATAATTTTAAATCTTAAAAAATAAATTTAAATATATTTCTGTTTATACAGATAAAATAACTAATAAAGAAAAACTGTATTATAAATAAAATTTCAAATCTAGGTCGATACAAAAACCAAACAATTTGGAATTAAATTTGTTATTGTTTAAATTATAACTTAAAAAAATCACTTGAGATTTTATTCGTCTTTAATGTCTCTCGCTTTTCGTTGACTATCTGTCCTTCTTTATGTGCCGTCTTCTACCGAAGGTTGGCGACCATCAAACGATAGGTTTCTCTGTTTTGTGCCGCATGTATTATGTTCGCAGCTTCTGGTATTTGAAACCATTCTCTCAAGTTTCTTAGCCAAGATTTCTTCTTTCTGCCCAAACCTCTTCTACCTTCAATCTTGCCTTCCACGATAAGCTGTAGCAGACTGTACTTATCATTACAGAACACATGGCCCAGGTATGACGCTTTCCTCCTTTTAACAGTTGTTAACAATTCCACCTCTTTACCTCTTCGTCTTAATACCTCTGTTGGTCACTCTGTCTATCCAAGATATTCTCAGTATGCGTCGATACAGCCATATTTCTACAGCCGCTAACTTCTTTATAGTTGCCGCTGTTAACGTCCACCCTTCAACTCCGTAAAGTAGCGTAGAGAGTACGCAGCATTTCGTGGCGCGCCATCGGAGGTTAACGCTTAGGTGGCGGTTGCTTATCTGTCCGGCTTTTGACACGGGACAGATATAGCCATAATACAAAGCCTAGTCTTCATAATTTGACATAAAAGAGGATCCTGGGATATACCTGAGCTCTTTTCTCGGTAAAATGGGCTCTACTAAATATTTGTCTAACTCGGCCATACTCACTACGCGGCCCATGGGTCGCCTGCGGCCCTCAGACTGCTAGGCAGTAAAACAAAATTTGCGAGTTATAATATAATTATGTTTCTATTTATGTATTCAATCAGATTACATTAGTGTAGAGCGGCTCCATGCATTGTACGGCATTTCGCATTAGTCATTTTTACCCCCACCACAGTGGCACTGGCCGGCCAGTAAAGATGTTTCAAAACCTTGTTTTATAATACCAACAGCAAATGTAGCTTATCTTTCTATTTTTGAATATGAAGCTAGGAATTTGAAGAAAAAAAGAAGGAAAAAGCTCACTAAGTTTTGGGAAACAGCTGAAAATTACAAATTTCCTAACTTACTTGACTGTGCTCAGAAAATGTTGTGTATTTTTGCATCTACATTATGTCTGTGATATTCACTAAGCTGAAGTTCATAAAAAATAAGTACAGATCTAGGCTAACTAGTGAGAACGTTGAAAATATTTGGAGAATTTCAGTTTTTTCCCAACCTGTTAACATAGATGCCATTCTAGAGAGCTGTGAAAGATTTCGCCCGTCGACTTCAAAGAATTAACAAATTCTGGAATCAAGTAAAAGATATTTTCCTACTTTTTACATGCAAAACAGTCCATATAATTTTATTGTTTTTACGTAACTTGTAATAAACTTATGTTATAGTCATATAGTTTTAAAGTTATTTCATACCACCATTTGTACTTGCAGCCCTGAGGAATATTTCATTCAAACTATTAGGCTCTGAAAGAAATCCTAGTGAGGATCCCTGGTCTAACTCAACAATGGCTGAGTTCCTTGAATTGAACTTCCTTGTCAAAATCTTACCATAAATTTTGAAGTAGATTTTTCTTATACGGTATCTTTTGAATTGATTGTTCAATATTTTCCTCTTCGTTTTCTTTTTGTGTGGATAATTTTGTATAAATTCTCAAAACTTAAGTAATTCATTTATTTCTGTAACAGTGATGTTCGAATAATTATTCGAACGTTTTAATACTATTAAAATATTTGTGTCTATCTTCGAGACTGGATCTCTTCTTCTTTCTCTCTCTCTCTCACCTTAGGTGATCCTTCGATTGTCAGTTTTCTCGAGACTTATCTACCTACAATCGCTCTTATCAATTTTATTCATATCCTACGAAAATATCGTATATTTTTTCTCCATAATTTTTTTCATACTTCTAGCTTTTTCTGGAAATCTTGTACTGCTGTCAAAAAACTGACAATGTCGCAATATATCTAACTAGTTCATCAATCAAACATCAACAAACACATTTTGAGTTTTCAACCTGTCTGATCTATTATCTTTGTTCTCAAAAAGGTTTTATTTGTGAAAAGATCAACTCTCGGTCAGAGTTTCGCACAGCTATTAAGTAAATGCAAAACAGCTTTTTTATCTGTTTTTACAATATCTATGTAATCTAGTATTTAGTTGGTTTAACAAAATATTGTCGTTTTTTAAGGATATAAGCAGTCTCTTTATGTAGATTATTTTTTATGGGCCACTCACTTGAATTGATCCCAAATAAAAATTTATACTCAGATATAGATTATTAATGTTTTGACCAAATCAATTTTAAAAAGAACATTTTTATTGAAGCTTGCGATAAGAAAAGAGTAAAATAAATTTAAATATAGTAATTTCTAATAATTTTAAAGTGTTTAATGATCACAATCACAGATCAGGCATAGAATATCTTTGTAACTCATTTATTAAATTTAATATATTTGACATTTTCATTACAGATGTATAGGGTGTATCTAATTTCAATAAATTTTTATGCACAAATATCATGCTTTAGATATTGTGGAATAGAGTACTTAGGTATTCCATTTAGGAGATATCCAACATAAAGGATTAACAATATAAATAGGTTGATACAATAAAACAAAGGTTTAATTTTTGAAATTCTAATGTCTTATAGATTAGTATTTATAAACGAAAAGTTTTTAATCAAAAGTACTACACTCAAATATCAACAGCACCCTCATTTGCCAGTATTTCCATGTTTTCTCTCTTAACTACAATGTTATGTAAAACTGAACAACCTGTTAGGTATTATTCTTTGAACAAAAGGTAACTTGCATCTCATTCCACATGTTAAAATGGTAAATCTATTTAAAATACCAAAAGCTCGGTCATTCTCAATTCTTGACGCAATTTGTGATAGATTATACAGCACTTAGAGCTGCTGTCTGAAGATTCTACAATGGTAGTTGAGAACTGGATATCCACTATTTCCTAATAATCCATTGTCCATAAATTCCCTATTTTATATACCCATAATATGCAAAAATATTTAACAACTCCTAAAATAGCTATTGTACGAGTATTATGGGTTATGGTACCTATTCTTTAAATGAGGAAATAGTTAAATTGAATGTTTTACTTTTTTCAATGATCTTATTTGAATTATTATTATAGGATCTTATAATAGGTAACAAATACAATTTATAGTTTATAGATTATTTTTATATATGCAAAAATATTTAATGTCATTCATCAAAATAAAAGAATAAAATCTGTGTTTGCAATAACTCTCTATTGACGATATACACATTAGGGAAGGTTTCAAACTATCAAGTAGTGTCAATGGCTTACTGTGTTATATCCCTAGTAACATACGACATCCAGTTTTGGTCCGGACGTCCCTGGACATACGAAGTGGGACATACTTTAGGTGGACTAAATATGGACGTCCGACATTTACCAACTATGGGATCAAATAGCATATATTTCAATAGAATAAAAAAATATTTTTTATTATTCTAGTTACCAGGATGACAATGATATAAGTTTGCTAAAAGTAAAAATATAATTTTTATCAGCAAGATGAATATTGAAGAAAGCTCTTCAAAGATGAATAAGTGTGGCAACTAGCAAAATTGTAAAATGATGATATCAAATTACAAATTGTCATTGTCATGTCATAGTTGTCACCTATTTAAACAAATGGCACAGTTTAATTCCTATTATTAATGTATAAAAGAATAATATAAGCAGTATACAATGAAAATGGTGTGAATTAGCAACTTTTTTTGATGCTTGCTTTGGTTATAGTACATTGTTAAAGATTTGGTACCATTTATTAAAGATTTGGTACCATTGGTTAGTTAAAAGGTAAGTGTAATTTTTCCTAAAATTAGTTAGGTATGTTTAAAGGAAAACGATTTGTTTCTAAGCGTCATCAACAGAGGATGGTTACGAAAAACGTAGAGAATATTGTTGAAAATATTAATAACCCGATATTCCATCTTCTTCAAACCTTTCCTCGGAATCCCTAACTGATCATTTTGATGAGAGTTTCACTTCAAATAGTTAAGGTTACAATACTTCGGATATAAACTTTTTATTAACATCATGTTAAGTATCTAAAATAATCCAAATTGATCACGTGGACTCAAACAAATAAATTAAATACTCTGATCCGACGATTTTCACATTTGGTCCCATTGAAGATAGCTACAAAGGAGCTGTGAATTAAATTCACAAAAAAATTTTTGACGTTTGACTGTGTTGTCATGTCTTTATAATGTATATGTGGTAGGCTTCAATTATTACAAATAGAGAAGCTTTCAAAAATACATTTTTATTATACATATTACTATATGAATTATGCAATTTTTTTATTTTTTTATATACAGCACGAACGAATAAATACTCGTTTCTTCTCATATTAATTGCAGTTAATTATTACATTTTGTTTGCATTTGCCTTTGATAATAAGCTAATAGATTTGGCAATCCTCAAACCACCAGTTGCCAGATTGTTACAGATGGTCACCAGATGCCTGTGGAAAGTACCTGAATACTATTCTTATTATTTTTTTAAAGAATTTCTTTTTTACTGTTAGTTTGTTAACGTTCTATTAGATTTTTATTAATTATAAATCACATGCTATTTCCCGATTTATTAAAAAAACATGGCAACACAGTCAAGCGCCAACATTTCGTTCTATGAACTTTAATTGACAGCTCACTTATAGCTATCTTCAATGTAGAGATACGAAACAATCGATAGTAGAGACCATCGATGTTTTGTCTTCGACCATCGATAACTATCGATTGTTTTCGATAGTTTAACATACTAGAGTTTTTAACATATTTAAGAGGTTTTTTTTGTCGTCCTGTAATAAAAGTACCTTTATTTTGACGCTTGCGCAGTTTTGCATTCTCTATTTTTGTCCTTTAATAAAATACTTTAAAATTAAATACAAACCAGAGAACTTATATTTAAAGATCACTTATTTTGACGTAACCTGTCAAATTAAGTACAGAAGAAAGACGTCTAACTTCACTTATATTTATTAAGATATTTGATCAAATTTGTTGATGTTCTGTTTTATTTAATGAATGTATTATTCTTAATTACAGATTATTGTTGTAGGTTATAGCGATAATATGCATAAATTAGAACTATATTTCTTCATCATTTGCTAAATCTAATGGTTCTTCCATACTGTAATTTGAGTATGATTATAGTATTCTTTAAATAACAAAATAATTATATTATTTTAATCTAGGACTAGGTATATAAGTAAAAAATAGGATCATATATGCATTTATAGGTTATTTTTATGTTATAAAAAAATATTTAATGCCATTTTTGTCAAAATAAAAGATTTCTTTAACATGTTAGCAATAACTGTCTTTTAGACATGAAGTATTTTATACTTTATTAAAAAATCCTGTAATAAAGACAGCTGTCATCTTATGGTTTCAATAACTCTCTAATAAAAATACAAGTAACCCTATAGTAGATTTTTTTTATTTTATTGCATCAGAAAAGAATTTTTGTTAACAAATATAATCATGTTCAGATATTTGGCTCGAAGTCTGGACCATCTATCTGTTAAAATTTGCCCTGCTGAACTGAAGTTTCTTTCAGATTCAACTGATGTTCCTGGAATGCACAAATACTTCTTAGCCAGTTCTTGCATAGGATTCGATTCTATCTCAATCTCATTCAACTAGAATTCATAAATTAGTTTTCAGTTCAACACTAAAAGAATGACTTACCTTCCAAAACAATAATGGATCAGTTTCTTGTGCAGAGTTCTGTCTTTCGAGATACTGCCTTTTAATGATTATTACATCCGCTTTTATATTTCTGCTTTTATCCTTCTTCCTCTGTTCCATAAAAGCAAATAAATTGCTTTTCGTTGTGTCAAGCTGAGTGTCTCTTCTGGAATTCTCATCACTTATATTTGTTTGTCCCTGTTCATGAATAATACCTCCTAGTTCTTGCTCTAAGAAGCAGGATGCTTGCTCAGCATTTATAATACTTTTAAAACCATCTTTTTTAAATCTAGCATCTAGAATGGTACTAATTCTTGGAACAGTTCTAGTCTCATAGGGAAAAAGTCGAGTCCTGACTGACTCTACAAGTCCATCACGAAATTTTAACCCAATTTCTGTCAATAAATCACATGAACTTAAAAAATTGTAAATACCAAAAACAGTGGGAATTAATAAAGAAATTGTGACATATTTGTAACCAGACACCTTTTCAGTAGCATCCTCAAAAACTGACAAACATTTTTCCATATCTTTCATGACTGCAATGCCATCAGCCGAGAAAGGTTGAGGGGCATTGCGCAATTTTAGCAATGTATTGTTTAATGGATCAGAAGTGAGCAATATTCTTTTAATCATATAAAAGCAACTGTTCCACCTAGTAGGAACTTCTTGTAGCAATTTGTAAGGTTCCTTATTTCTTTCATGAGTATCCCTCCAAAATTGCCTCTGTTCTTCTTTAAACTTTAATGTGGCTGTGGGGCTAGATTTAAAAAAAGTTACAACATCTTTACATTTCTTTAACAGTGGTTGAATTAAATTACTTTTAAAGTTTTCTTGCACTGCCAAATTTAGAGAATGAGCAAAGCATGGAATATGTGTTTTCTGTAATAATTCACATGCTTTTAGCATGTTAGCTGCATTATCAGTAACTATGCATGATATTTTATCAAAAATATTCCATTGATCAAAAATTTCCTTTAAAACTCTTGCAATATTTTCTGCAGTTTTGCTTTCATTAATTACGTTAGTCGCTAAAACTACTCTTTTTAATTCAAAGTGGGAATCCACAAAGTGACAAGATACACATATGAAAGACTCATTTGACACTGATGTCCAAATATCAGTGGTGATTGCCACATATTTAATACTTCCTAAAATATCTTTTAATGTATTGGATGTTTCATCGTACATGTTTTTCAATAATTTGTTTTTTAATGTGTCAGGGTTTGGCAAACTGTATCTAGAATCTAATAATTCCACAAATTTTCTGAATCCTTCATCTTTCACAATGCTGAATGGCTGAAAATCTTGACAGATCATCATTATCAGAGCTTCATCTAAAGATTTTTTTCGGAGAGAATTGTTGTCATACAGTTGAGCTTTTCGGAAAAAGGGACTGACAGAACGAGTGTTTGATCTTGCTGAAGATGCCTCAGAATGGCTTGTGCTTATACTAGCACTTGCTAAAAATAAACTTCACTTGTAGATACAAATTTACAAATTAAAATGATGTTACATACCTAATTGGAGTGATTGAGAGTTTTTAGTCAAATGAGGATGAAATCTCTTTAAGTGGTCAAAAAGATTGGTGGTGTTTCCACAGGTTTTATATTCTTTTCCACATTCAGAACATTTTGCAAGTTTTTTGTCATTTGACTTCGAAAAATACTTCCATCCACTTGATATTTTATTTCGTTTTCGTATATAACTGTGAGTACCTTGACCAGCAAATGCAATATCTTGAACTAAAGAAGTAGAAGTTGATGCAACTTGATCTGTTGGTAACATCTGATCATCATTCCGTATACGAGGCGATAATAAATTTAATTCACCACTAGTAGTAGAATCTATGCTACTGGTTTCTTAAAAAAATAATAATAAAAATCAAACTAAGCCAAGTCCTCTAGGCCTAAACGAATTTTGAAACAGAAACTTACCTTCCCTTTTCCTTTTTCCGAAGTTGGTCACAAACTTTTCTATTTTTAAGATAAATAGATGCAAATACTCTCTCACTCAACGAAAATGAGAATCTATCTTGTTTTTGTTTGTGGCGTGCTATCTTTATTATATTATATATGACGTATGACGTTATATGTAATAATAAAATAGGATTTTTCATCAAAAATAGTGTCAACCATTTTTTTCGAACAGACAGTGGTAAACAAAGATGTTAGTTTAGGTTAGTAATATATTTAAAGACATTAAATATTATTTTATAAGTTTTCCAAAACATTTATTTCTGTATAAACAATGTTATTTCTTTATTAAATAAAAAATATTTCTTTATAAATTTATAAACCAGTATGTATGACTAGCTTACGTCTGACGTAAAATATATATACGTCATTGTAAAATCTTTCTGTACGAGAAACATGGCGGCTGATGAAAAGCCCTATATTGATTTATACAAAACAGCAAACCTAAAATGACAAAATGGGACACACAGAACACTAAATCCAATGACCATAATGAGAGGATGAGCGGAAGTTTACTTCAAGTTAAGGGCAAACCAAATTAATGTAATAGGTGTACAACATTAACATAACATACACAAACTACAACCCACACAACTAGCGTTCAAAAAAAGACAGTAGTCGACAAAAAACGAAAGGTTTACATTGTCGGTTGTGTACTAATCAGTGTTACCAATGGCTGGGCATGGAAAGATGCACCTCCCTGTCAAAAATTATGCGATTTTGTCCAAAATTATGCGCTGTGTTGTAAAACGTGTGAAGCAATCAACAAACATCAAACAAACCTTATTTTTATGTCCTTACTGTCATCTGTCACGTCCTGTCAGTTGTCATTGTAATAGTGATTGAAAATCATGATTGAAAATGGATTGAAAGCGTGTCACAGTCACAAAACAAATAAACAAAATGGTAAATGATGGTAAACAAAATAAACAAGAAACTGAAAAGAAAATAAGTAGGATTGAGGTTTAATTTTTATTTGTTGATTTAAGAGTATGTTAACTGTCATATAAAAGCTTGGCTAGGTTAGAGTGCCTTAAAATGCGAAATGCCCAAAAAAAGTGTGTGATACTGGTACACCCTTGCCCTTGATGGTTATGTTATAACTTAAAAACAAGAATATGGCGCATCTAGACTGGATTAATTTTAATAGGTGAGTACATAATTATATATATTTTTATCCTATTTAACTACAATTCATTTGATTGTGGAACCTGTTCACTTTTTAATGCTTATATGGTACTAAGAATAAGAACTATTCCATCATCATAGGCATATGAAAATATGCTCTTAAAGTGGCAACTGGGAACTGCAAGGTTCTAGTAAAATATCTATGGAAACTGAATACAATAAAAATTTATGACTCTTTCCTACATATTTGTAATACTTTTTTTATAATTATGTAGTTTAACTTTTTTTTATTTTATTTCAGAATACCTTATGTACTGTGTCCTGTGTCATGAGCAATTGATGAACCTGTCTAGTTCCTCCATGGTATTTTTCTGTTTCCTAGAGACAACTTATTGTGGAAGGAGTTTACTTATGTGCTTTTGAGGATAACAATGATACTCCTGTTATTCATATCAGCAAAGAAAATGTACCTTTGCAATTGAAAACTGTTGCATATACCTCAGATCGGTAAAATGTGAATACAAAAAGAACATGTTCAACTAATTTGTCTTCCTCAGAAACTGAAGACATAAAAGTTTGCAAATTATTTGCCAAGTTATTTTCTTTACTTAAAATATTATCAGGAAAATAGGATATTTTGAAAAATATACATCATTTGTAATATTTTAGCTTTAATAATCAGTTATGAATGGTACTTACAAGTAAACAACAGATTAAATATCTTAAACTAATGTAAATTATTCTATTAAAACAAAAACATAGGTATACTTAAAGTAGAAACATACTATATTAAAATACAAGCTACTGATTGTCTTTCCATGTATTATGGCCTAGCATTTTTTTGGATGGTATGAATTTTAAGCAACCGCCATTCTTTTCAACTCCTGCTTTGGTTGCCAAAATAGCCTTTGCTGTTGAAGAGTTTAATAAATTCCGTTTGTCACTTTTTATGTTAAACAAATCACTAAATATACGTTCTACACTAGCATTAGAGAATGGCAAAACAAAAAGTAGCTGTAGCGTTTTTTTTAAATTCGGAAATAAAAAAGCATTAGCATCATTTTTTAAATTAAATATTTGAGACCAATATTGCTCACAGTCATCTGAATTTAAATTTAATTTTTCAAAGTCTAATAAAGCGTGTCTTCTCCATTCATTATCTAACTCCTGAATATTAACATATTCTTTTAAAATAGGGAATTGATTAGTTACACATTGTAATGATTTTATTTCAAAGCTTTGTGCAATTTTGGGATCCAATATTGAAATTATTTTATAGATAGGGTCGTTAAAGGTGAATCGATTTTTAATATTACTAACTAACTCTATATAGAATTCTAAAATACATTTAAAAAAACTATCAAATTCTTTTTGGTTCAAATTTGGCTTTTTTTTTAATTCTTTCAAGCTTTCTGTTGCAGCAACTCCTATATAAATATCATGTAAACTAACAAAATTTGTAGGGTTTTCATGGTTAAGTCTAAATATGTCGTTGGTTCTTTTTATTACAGACATCTTTATAAAATTAGAACACAGCGTTCTCAACAGAGTTTCAGTTTGTGGCTGAACCTTACAAAGAAGTGGTTTTTCTGACTGAAAGAGTAAATTGAAATCTGTCATTAGTCCTAAAGAATATGACATAAACTCTAGATACACCGGTGTGAACAAATTTGACATGGTTTCCAACATTGTTTCTGTTGTAATTGACGGGTCTTCAAATACATACTCTGTCAAATATGCTCTAAGTGGCTCATATTGCTCAAGTACTCTATCGACACATTCTTTAATAGATAACCATCTTGTTATGGCTGGAGAGAGTATCTTGTGAATTTTCACTTGAAAAAAATTTTGGAACTCTATAAATTTGTGTCTCCTCAAAGCACTCCTATTAAAATGACTGCCTATGTTCCGTAGCAGATCTTCCACATGCCTAGGTAATTTTAAACAGGCTTTTGATGTAGCTAAATGTGCCATATGACATGAGCATCTAATGCATACTATGTGTGGAAATTCTTCTTTTAACTTGGAAAATACAGAGTTAAACTCTCCAACCATAACATTGGTGGTATCTGATGAAAACCCTACAAAATTAGTCAGTGGAATATTCTTTGAAGTTAAACAGTTCTTTAGAATACCATATAAATCACTAGCTGTTGATCCATGAGCCTCGACAAGATCAAAAAATTGTGTTTTGGTTGAATTATTTTCATAAATTATAGTAGTGAATGCACATTGCTTTTTTACTGAAATATCAGTAGTTTCATCCATAACCAAAGAAAAAAAACATCCTGGCTCCCTTAATTTAATATATAGTTCTTCAAGAAAATTATACCCCAAGTTATTGCAAATAATTGACTTAGCTTTGGTTCGTTTTAAGTGTAATTGTTTAGCAATTTTCGAGTCATAACATATATTTTGAATTAAAGGAGTTAGGGTGTCTACTAATAAAAATGGCAGGTTATTGCTTGCCAACAAGGCACATAACTTTAACTCTGCCGTTTTTACAGCTACATCATCAGCATTTGGTTTATACAATTCAGTGAGTTTAGTATTGCTCGCCACTTTTGTCCAATTTAATTTATGCCTTTCACTTATTGAATGTTTTAGTAATACACTTTTATGAGCTACAATATCACAATCACATACCTTGCAATAGGCGTACTCATTACCCTCAGATGATGGTTGTTTTATTGATTTTTCTAACCAATTCTTAAACTGTGGTACACTTTTCCAAGAGCTGTTAAAAGTCTTCTTTTTTTCACTCTTTGATGCTTTCTCTATTTTTATTTTCTTTTTTGCTGGTGTAGGATCATTCTAAAAATATAATCATAATTTAGATGGTGTAAATCAATAAAATATTAGTCAAAGTCAAATACAAATGTATTTCACTACTGTAGTAGTTTTAAATCTTTCTCATATTATACCTAATTTCTGTAATTATATCTGATATTTGTAGTTTATAGTTTAATTTAATTATATTATCTATATAATTTTAATAAATAAATACGATATGAAGTCTGTGTTTTTATGTAATTTTTATAAAATTATCAATTGCTTCAATACATTACCATAGTATCGCCATTGTCACTCATAATATGAGAATGTGTGGGAGCAGGATAAATAGGGGAGCCTTCAACTTGATGACTGCAACCTGGCTTTTCTACATCAAGTGGTACTGGGGAATCTTTCTGCTTATTTGTCTCTGTTTCCTGATGTTTACTCTAAAAAACAATTTGCTTTATTAAAACACAAAATTTAATTTTAAGAAGCTTAAAAGATCTATACAAAATCTACTGAACTTTTACCTCTCATTCACAGCAGGTATATGTTGGTAATTTTGATTTTTGAAGAAGCATAAAGATATTGTAAACTATATGGTACTTAAAAAAACCAATAAGTACCATTAATTATTGTATAGGAAATGATTTTTTGATGTGAACAAAAAATAATTATTTTAAACTATTGAACATGCATCCTAGAAGGTACAAATTTAGTTATGGTTAATGCTTATGTGATTTCTCTATTATATATATATATATATATATATATATATATATATATATATATATATATATATATATATATATATATATATATATATATATATATATAAATGATTGTAACTTTTAACTATTTTTTATATTTACCTTAAAACTGAAAAGCCACTTATCCATTTTCTATATATTTTTTAGTTTCTTTGCACAAACACAACACACAAAGTAACAGTTGAAGAAGTACACTTGAATAATTAATTTTTTTTTTCAATTTGTGCCTTATATTTATATATGTAATTTAATGTGAAATCCCTGTAAATACAAATGTGAAGTACCTACCTACTCAAATATATGTGAAACCTTTCCTTCAATGTGTATTGATTGGGTATTGTCAGATAGGGGGATTTTTCTGGTGAGAAATATTTGCTTGGGGAATAACAGGGCACTTTATAGTTAGATTCTTACTACAAAGAATGAAAAATGATTTTAATGTAAATGTTATTTATATTATACAAATGACCTTTTCCTTTTCAGTACCTTTCAATAATTGCTCCCTCCAAATAATGGTGAAATTTTTAAAACAAATTTATTTTTTGGTTTTGAGATATTTAATATGTCTTGGCAGACCTCACCCGCCTACTCCTGTTACTATGGGAAATTGAGATTCATATACTTGTTATGCAGTTTTTTTCGGTTTCTTACAAATTATTACATATATAGAAATTATTACATTTTATGATCTGACAAAGTAAGGAATAGAGATTCCTATAATTTTGTTAGATACACTTCTAGATGTTAACCTATGGTATTATTCTATGGCCTCATGAATGTTGCTGCTGTCAATTCGTTCGAATTATAAAAAAAACAATTCAGAAGAATTTAAACATTGCTGAAAAATATTTGAAAGATTTAGGAATATGACAAAATAAAATATGAGGAAAGCTTTGAACCCTCATTTAGCTTGAGTTGTACAACAACCAGCATTACACTTATCAAATACCCCTATACCAGGCCCATTAGAAATGACCACCAATAAAAAAAAGAAATTGCAAATACTAAAAAAGATAGAAAACGCGATATTTTTGCACATTTTGTCTGTCCTGGTTGTGTATGGAGAACATTGTAGCATGTTGCTCTGAATGCACAGAGAACAATTTGGAGTAAAATTCAAAGTTGTATTTTGAGCAGAGAATTTTTCTGTTTATTGTTATAACCAAATTTGTGTAGGTTAATATTTGTATTTTAATAAAACATCTGTAGGAATTTTGGAAAACATTTGTTTACCAAGTGCTAATAAAAGTTAAACAAAGCAGAAAATTAAAGGTTTTAGATTAATTCCTATATTTTTTGAAAAATAAAACAACAAAAATAGAATAACATAAGGTCCTTAAGTAATAGACACGTAAACCGACAAAATACTTAAAAACATTATGTGAATGTTATCTGAAATTTGTAAGTCATTTAAATTTTGGTCCTGATGGACTCCACAGGTGACTTTTTCAGACCACCCGTCCACTCCCGGGTTAACCCTAAACCACTCTTAATGAAGGTGACTCAGGTGGCCGAAAATCAATTTTTACATGTTGTAAATTTATTTTCGATATAATGCCGCCATAGAATGGAAATTTTCTTCCATAAAGTAATTTTTATTTGCTAAAGTTAATGCTGTATAACTATAAAATGTCAGGTCAGTACAAATACAAACATCTTTTTTTAAAGGAAAAAAGAAGACGCGGACTCTTCTTATAAACGTTGTAAGCTGTGGCTTGGCCTTGGCTTTTTCTTTTGCTTAGCTGGATTATGCGAAATTGTGCGATTTTATGAAGGATGCGAAAATTATGCGCTGGGAATTAAATTATGCGCAAATCGCATAATTATGCGCCGATTGGCAACACTGGTACTAATCGTGCATTTGTATGGTTGGTTTCATAATTCGTAATACTAATGTAAACTCGGTTCGCTAATCCCAGTCCGAACTGTCTAGTGAATTTAGTAATTATTTTTTTGCGAAGTTAGTTACTTTTTGACATACTAAAAGTGGCTGGAAATTACTATACAACCAAGCACCCGTACTCATAGCCAATATTAATAGTAAACAAACTAAATAGTAAATAAAATAGAAGTTTGCAAATTACCGACAATCAATATTTAATTTATCTGCACCATATAATAAATAGTTATGTTAAATTATAACAACTAAATATATATTTTTTAAATATATACTACCCAAAATTTGATGGGTTTAGTATACACTTCGACTATTTAGAATAATTCTTCTTTTTTTAAAGAAAGAAGTCTGTAATAGCAGGATACTTGAGCTATTAATACTGAGAAGTAGGAATTGTTGTGTTGTAGGTTTCCGACAATGAATCTGTCAAAATTTGTCCGAGCTAAGCGAATGGAGTTTACTAATGCTTGCTTTATTAACTTTTACTCTCTGGTAAATTCTGTATTCTGTGACTGTTGGGTAGAAATTTTTGGCGTGCGTTCGCTATCGAAAACTATCGATTGTTTAACAAAACTATCGATTGTTTTCGATTATTCTAACTATCGATAACAATCGATAGTCCCATCGATTATTTCGTATCTCTACGTTCAATGGGATCAAATGTGAAAATCGTCCCAAATTTCAAGGTATTTTTATCTTCCCAAAAAACAATGTTATAGAAATTTGTGTAAATTTTGATGGAATCCCACTAAAAAAGAGTTTTAGTAGTCAGTTTTATCCTAGTTTGTGTAATTTGTTTATATATCCAAAAATTGTAGATTTAATAGGCATTTATCATGGTTATGAGAAACCAAAATTTACAAATGAATGTTTGATTGATTTTGTAACAGAGGCTGTTTTTTTATTAGATAGTTGAAGCTAAAATAATTAAGCATGGATGATTAAGTTTGTGAAGTAGTTAGATTACTGTTACATGTTGATTTATATTTTAGGGTAATGAGCTTTCCAAAATTGGAGAGGAGACCATAAACAAATTGGTTAGGAGAAACCTTAAGAAGCTGATCTGCAATAAAATCCAAGGAAAATATAGTTGGCCAGGGAAAAAGCAATATAAAGCTTTTGAAGACACACATATAGCTCTGGTTTTAAAAGGTTTGTAACTTGTAAACATAAATCAATTTAGGTACATTTAAGAATTTACACTATCTCTTAAGTGGCCACATACAGCTGGTGAAGCATATCGTTAACTGTGTCTTATATGTAATTTAGATGACAAAATTTACCAACTCACAAATGTTCAGGTCTGGCTATGAGATTGCTTTAAGAACTACAGCTAGAGATATGAGATTGTTGTTGGCCGTATATTTTATTTATACACTGTTATTTTTGCTTTTTAAGTATCAAAGTGTAATTACCGCTCATTTGGTCATTAGAAATAAATACCAATGATTGGGTTGGTATTCTTCTAGTTCAGGTGAGATTCATTAAAACTACAGCACTTGAAATTCATGTGTTTAATTTTACGCCTTTGAATGATGATTTATTTACAATAAGCAAAGTATAATGAACTAAATCTGAAATTAGTTTGTTCAATTTATGAATGTACATTAATTTTGTTTTCAGGTGCTGCTTGGAAAAACTCCAAAAGAAGCGTTGCCATGGTGAAGGAAATTGAAACTTGATAATGAAATATCTGAAGTGATCTAAAGAGAGGGCAGATGCTGAAATAAAAATATAAATAAAATTTAATTTGCATGTTGCATTAGCAAATATGTGTGGTTGGTGGACAAAAAAGGACAGTCAATTTTTGAGACATTTTTATTTATTAAAAATAGGTAGGTACCTAAAAATTTATCTACTGCTGAAATAAAACAGACAAATTTCCATATTAAGTATTGATTTTTTTCATACTTATGATTTCAACTTTAAAACTCAAAAATTGACTTGTCTGCTTTTACTTGCCGACCACACAATTGTAAGGGAAATCAGAATGAGAAGGGATAAAGGAAGTTGAATGGTTCTGTTTTTAGTGAGCCACAGTCATTTTCAATGATTTTGCCAATTTCTTTAGCAGTATTCACAATCCTTTCTACTGTGTAGACAAAGTGTAGTTGAAGATCCCATATCAGTCACAGCCATATTCAATCTTTTACTATTAAAATTTGTGAAATTCTAGCAAGCAATACCAATAAAGGTCTTGATCCAGATGGAATATCTTAACTTATTTTTAAGGAATTGTGCATTCTTTTTATGTAGGCCTCTATGGCTTATTTTTAATAAATCTCTGACTGAGGGTGACACTCCATCACAATTTATTTATTGATTTTATCCTTAACTTATTGATTCTTAATTATCGTTCCATTATAATTCTTTCTGGCTATTCCTAAAATTTTCGAGGCTTTACTGACTGATTTTTTGACAGTAAATCTGAAGAATCAGCTTCATACTGGTCAGCATTGTTTACTATCTAGTCATTCAACTTCTACTAATTTACACCGATTATGTTATAATTGCATTAAAAAACATTTTTTATGTTGATTAGATTTATACTGACTTGTCTACAAGCATCTACTGTTCTTGTAAATTGTATAGACCATATTCTTATTCTGGTGTGATCAATTTCTTGAATCTGGATTCTCTTATCAGAAATGTTACCTTTCAATCTTTATTTTTAAGCTTGTTCATAAAATAACCAATCTCCTGAATTGCTTCAGCTAGTTTGTTTTCATATTCTTCCCCATTCACTGCCTTAGAATTTACATTTCCATGTTCCTTACCACAGAACTAATTATGGTTCAGGTATAGATATGGTCTGAATCTTCTGTATCAATAGCTTTAGGTACTATTTGAAGCACTAAAATGCAAAATGATACTTTTTATAAATGTGTACTTATTTATTTTATTCATGTATATTTTATTTTTATCTGTAATTTTGTGTATATTTCTATAATGTTGCAATTTTTGAATAATTCTGACAGTGAATTTGTTCCATTTGTTATTAATAAATAAATATATGTAATAAATGTTAATTCCCTTAAACATTTGTTTTATTACTCAAAATTATTTTATATTTCTATAATCTTGCATTTTTGTATAATTTTGACAGTGTATTTGTCCCGTTTGTTAACAATAAATAAATATAAATAAATGTAAGTTCTTTAAACATTTACGTTTTATTTCCCAAAATACATTCTTAATATGCACAGGATGACAACACTTTTAGTACTTTATAAAATGGCGTTGACGTCTAGTTTACATCCTCAGCGCTAAAATAGACGTCCGAGAACATCACAAAAGTCCGTCAAGTAAGTTCTCCGGACGTATTATGGACGTCCGATTATACGTCCGCTTGGGACGTAAAATGGACGTCCATAGGACGTTTGGCGCAGCGACATTCGGACACCGTGTGGACACCTTCGTCTACCTGGGCTCGCTGCTGACCAAAGATAACAATGTCAGCGAAGAAATTAAAAGAAGAATAGTGCTTGCCAATAAGTGCTATTATGGCTTGAGGAAACATATGGCCCCAAAACTACCCAGAAAAATTTTAAAGTTACCATATATAAAACACTAATAAGGCAGTGTTAACATACGGGTCTAAAACGTGGTCACTTACACAGAACGACCAAGAATTGCTTAAACGTTTCGAGAGAAAAATTCTAAGAAAAATATATGGAGGAATCCAAGAACAGGGTTTGTGGCGTAGGCGCTACAACTTTGAGTTATATAGAAGTTTTGGGGAACCTGACGTAAAATATATTAAATTAGCACGCCTTCGATGGGCAGGACATGTAATTAGGCGAGATGAAGATGCAACGATCAGAAAAATTTTCGACCGAAGAGGACCAGTGGGAAGACGAGCCAGAGGAAGACCAAAACTTAGGTATCAAGATAACATAGGGGATGATCTAAAATCCATCGGAGTAAAAGCATGGAGAAGAGTTGCCAGAGACGGGCGAATGGAAGATTGTTCTGAAGAAGGCTTTGGCTCATAATGAGCTGTAATGCCACTGATGATGATGATGAAAAACATGTGTTAACACACCGGTTTTGATCTTGTACAACAATTAATGCGGAGGTCAGAATTGAAATATTAAACTGGCGTCTATTTGTACATACATGACTGTCTCCAATACTTTCAGTCCCACAGTCATATCACAAGTTTCTAGTTTCCGGTCATTCTTATTTGCCATGTGACAGAGACTTTGGAGTGGCCGAAAAACAAAAATATTTTACCGACATTTTTTTGCCAGACGATTGGGTGAAAGTTATTTGAAGTTCCAAAAAGAATAATAAATTTCAGGTATTTAAAATGACCACTGAAAATTTTAAGTGTATTGAAAAACTAGAGAAGTTACTTACAAACCGAAAAAAAGAGGAGCAAGATATAAAAATAGAATGGCTTAAAATATAGTGGCTAATGTTCAAAGCAGAAGAGCCCTTCTAAATTTATTTTAAATATTCTAATATCGAGAGTATATTATTTAATTGTGTTGACGTCTCAGAAAAAAAAACAGATGTCTTTCAGATAAAAAAAGACTTCTACTTGGAATCCTCTATCCTGCTGTAGAACACATAGAACAACTATAATATAAAGACCTTCAGAGTCTTCTTTCTTACATTCCGCCGGTCTATCATGAATTCTACACAAACGTGGAGGCAATGTAATGGATCGGAAACAGATGAATAGTGACCAAGTGAAAGTTTTATGTTTTTTCGTACAAGATTAATTTTTGACATAGTGGCCCTACTGACTTTTTTTATGTAAGAAAATATTTTTTTCATTCAATTATTTAGTTGAAGATATCTCAAAACATCAATTTTACACTTAGGCCATTATATATTCTTACGTTTTTTGTGGGTTCAAGGATTAAGTGAAGTAAGAAAAACACCTAGTCACACTAATTTTATTTAAACACTCAAATACAAAAATAACTAACTCACTACCGTCAATGATATTCATTCAGATTGAAGTCAAATATTCATTTGATTTTCAATTTTGTTGTTGTGATAATAAAGTTTTGATTAAAGTAATTTCTGTATTATTTAAATTATATAAAAGACTGCAATCTGTTTAAAAGTAGAAGTTTATTGATAAAAATATGCTTCATTATGTTGTTTTATTAATAAGTATTTATTAAAAAAAAATTGTATTAAGTTAAATAAGTGGTAGTAAACAATGTGCACTGTTTCTGTTTGTTTAAATTTGACAGTTTAATAAACATAATTTTTTATTGTGGCGTATTATTTTATTTTTGTTGTAGAAGATAATATAATAATTCTTAAAGTATTTTATAGAATATTTAACCTTATAAAGCTCTCTGACTTGAGCAACATGGTCTTCGTTAAGTATTGAGGAACGAGAATCTTTTTATTATCAACTCTTGTCAGCTTTTTCGCGACAATGGACGAGGTCGGTGAATTTGGCCCTTCATAAGGACACAGTCTCTCTAGGAGGATGACCTTCGGCATACTTCTGGCTGGTTGGTAGAGCCAAACTGCATCACCTTCCTTGCAGCTAACGGGACTAGATTTCTGATCGAACCTAAACTTCATCCCCAAGGAAACTAAGTTCCTGTAGCTGGCTGTATACCATGTATCACAAAAAATTTAAGTAAAAATCCTTTATAAAAGGTATATAAATAAAAAAACCCGAACAGGCCATGTCATTAAGACAAAACGTTTTCGGAAACCATGTTCCATCATCAGTGTCTAGGTGTACATGTTTTGAGCCACTAAATATCAGGGTAAAAACCCGTTAAAATTTATCTGTTACAATTTGGTTTACATTATTTGACTCTAACATCTATAAAACATAATACCAAATAATGTAAACCAAATTGTAACAGATAAATTTTAACGGGTTTTTACCCTGATATTTAGTGGCTCAAAACATGTACACCTAGACACTGATGATGGAACATGGTTTCCGAAAACGTTTTGTCTTCATGAAATGGCCTGTTTGGGTTTTTTAATTTATATACCTTTTATAAAGGATTTTTACTTAAATTTTTTACTTCATCCGGTCACTGGCGAGTTGTGCTTATTCCTGGAGAAACCGTGGACCTTAACCAGTCGATTTTTTAGGTGGTTGACATACTCGGGGAATGTCTTGCTCCGCCTCTCCGTCTTGTAGATTGTTATGTGGGAGATCGATAGGAGCTTCATCTCTCGATCTGTCAATAACATTGTTGGAGTTGTAACCAGTTGCTTCATGTTGGGAGCTTCGGTAGCCTAACAAATAGCGGCACCAGTCTGTCCCAGGCACTCTGATGCATAAGCAGAGTTACTGCTAGAATACAAAGTATCGTATATAAGTACCACTGCACCTAACAAAGTCTGAGCATTTTCATTTTCCATTGTGTTAATTTTTAAGTCTCGTTTTGGGTCCCTTCTTGGATGCACACAGGTCACATCGTTTGCACCATTCTTCCATATCTTGCCGACAATTAACCCAATAATACCTCTCACGGACTCTGGCCAGAGTCGTATTTATCCTAAAATGCCCCCCTCATGGAGTTCTGCAAGTACGTTCTTAACACATACTTTGGGAAAACAACTTGGGGCCCTATTCTTGTCCCATTTGGACTCTCCCATTTATGAGTGATGACGTCATCTCGCGGACACAAAGAGTCCCACTGAAGCCAATACTTGAGTCATGTTTTGAGAGGCGAAAGATACGAATTACTTCCAAGTTATACTGGAAGGAAAAGTACAGGGCAAAAGATCAGTAGGAAGATGCCAGAACTCGTGGCTAAAAGACCTGAGGAGATGGTTCGACCGCTCATCCGCAGAAATCTTTCACGCAGCTGTTTCCAAAACTACAATTGCCACTTGGATCGCCAACCTTCGAAAGGAGACGGCGCCATGAGCCAATATCCCTTCACTGCTTGCCCATATTTGACAGTCTCCTGCGACTGTGGCATATCTCCATTGTCCAGCCACTCACGGACTATTTTTAGATCTGGATCTTTCCGCTGTTCAGCCTGTAGGTTTTCTTTGGTTAGAGCTTCTTCGTCACTTCCGTCCTCTAGGTTTTTAACTATAGAATCTGGCCCTCTCGCTCTTCTTGGTGCTCGTAGAATCGGCAGTTTATCTTTGTGCATGGTCTTCTCGAGAGGCCGTCAGCATTTCCATGGCTTCTTCCCGCTCGGTGGCGAATTTCAAAATCATAGGTCTGTAGTTTCTCCAGCCATCGAGCTATCTGACCTTCAGGTGTCTTGATATTGAGGAGCCATTGCAAGGTGGAACGGTTGGATCTTATCAACAATTTTTTGATATAGAGGAACGAATGGTAGTATTTATTCTACTGCTTTAACGACCGCCAATAACTCTTTTCTGGTGACACAGTATTTTCTTTCTGCTTATCCCAGAGTTTTACTGAAGTATCCTATAACGTTTTCTTCACCCTCCTGCACTTGGGAAAGTACCGCCCCGATGCCATTTTGAGAAGCATCTGCATCAAGCACGAAAAGACTGTTCTTTCGGATATGCCAGGATTGGAGCCCTTGCCAATTTATGCTTAAGTGTGTTGAAGGAAAGCTGGCAGTCTGGTGTACAGTCAAATGACAGCTTCTTATTGGTCACATTATGGAGAGGTTTGGCAATCTTTCCAAAATTTTTCACGAAGCGACGATCGTAACAGCAAATACCAAGGAAGCTTCGGATATCGTAGTTGTTTCTTCGTGTGGGTCATTCTTGTCATCATCATCAGTTGGTGCTACAGCCCTTCGTGAGCCTTTGCCTACTTCAAAACATTCTTCCATCCTTCCCTATCGAGTGTCTGTCTTCTCCAGCCCCTCACTCCAATCTCCCTCAGATCTTCCTGTACATCGTCCAGATATCTGAGTTTAGGTCGCCCCCTTCTTCTTCTTCCAACCGGCCTATTTAGCATAGTTGGGTCATTCTTGTACTGCTTTTATTTTTGATGCATCTGCTGCAATCTCTAAGGATGAAATTACATGTCCAAGGAAACTAACTTTTTTTGGAAGAGCTCGCACTTCTTGGCATTTACGTGTAGGTAGGCGTTCCTAAGTCTGGTGAAAACTTATTTCAAATTGACAAGGTGTTCGTCGAAATCCTTTCTGATAACCATGATGTCGTCGAGGTATACCAGACAGGTTTTCCATGTGTGCCATGTTTATTGAATCTATGCCTGTTTAAAGTCGACGAAAATATCATAGACATCTATGTCATGTGCCCATACTTTGCTTAAGACGTATAGAGTTGGTCTATGGTTGATCTTCGCTGCCTAAATCCTGCCGGATATTCACCGATGATCTTCTCTGCAAGGGGTTGTAATCTATGGTTAGGTATACTGGTAAATATTTTAAATCCATAAAACAGCAAGGAGATTCCCCTATACTTTTGAAAGAGGAGCTTATCTCCCTTTTTATGGATTGGTAGATGACTATTCTACTCTTTTGGCATTTTCTCCAGTCTCCATATTCTATGTATGACCCCCATATATCCTTTTCGTTATTTCCCTTCCACCCAAATTCTGAGTGTATTCCATCACTTCTATTGTTGGCAATTTTGTTATTTCATTCTCTTCATTTTCTGTCTCTTTCAATAGCTCATGTTCTGTGTATTCTACATTATAATTGTGAGAGTTTTCGGTCAGTAGTGTTGTTGTCAGTTGCTGTTAAAGACTTAGTGAATGTAAAATTTTATTGTTTTGTGTTGTCAAGGATGAGAAAATACTTAATGGATTTTGCTAGTACATAAAGTAAACAAATTGCAATATCAATATGTAATTAAGTGAAAAATGACAAAAACTGACTTAGTGTATTTTGCTTGTAACCCGACGATATCTCCTCTTTTGTTTCTTATTCCCAGACCATGCGATTACTAATTGTTCCCTGAACAAAAAGACGCCAACATATCTTTCGTTTCGTATTCCCACACTATGTTTTCCTATATCTTCCTGTTGTGCTTCGTCAATCTTTGCATTAAAATCTCCCATGAGATTTCCCATTGAGCTCGTGTTTCTCTGTAGATGCATGCACTTTTAATACATTCACATTTGTTGTTGTTTATAGTTCTTCTTCTTCTTCGTTTTTGTTTATCTTCAATTTTCATTGGAATTGGTTTAATGGTGAAATTAATTTTGTAAAGTAATTACAGTTTACTGTTGTTCTATAAAATTGAAAAAAAATTTCAAAAATTAATGTCATTAATAAAATTAAGCGCTATATATAAGTATATTTGGAATAAATGAAATAAGATCTATCAAAATAACTGTAGATCATATTATATCCTACGCGGAAGACAATTCAAACACACAAAAATGAGGTAGCAATTTATAACGAAGGGTACGGATTAAGCTGTAAAAAACGTAGTTATATTCTCAGACAGGATTATTAGTGATACAACTATAAACAACAACAAATGTGAATGTATTACAAGTGAATGCATCTAGAGAGAAACACGACCTCGATATTGTCATGGGAGACTTTAACGCGAAGATTGACGAAGCACAACAGGAAAACAATCTGGGAATACGAAACGAAAGAGGAGCTACGTTGGCGCCTTTTTGTTCAGGGAACAATTAGTAATTGCATGGTCTGGGAATACGACACAAAAGGAAATAAATTGGCATTTAGAGAAGCAATTAGTAATCAAATACAATTTCCAAACTCCTGAAGATTACCAGCAGATACATCTGAACGAGTAATACCCCACCAAATAGACTACTTATGTATAAACAAAAGGTATAGAAATTCAGTAATAGTAGTAAAAACCTAGCCAAATTCAGACCGACAGATTACAAATTTAGAAAGGAAATTAATAACGGTAAAAAGCAAAAACTTACTATTGATAGAGAAAGATGGCAAATGTTACCATACAACAAGAAATACCAGCATAATAGAAGAAAAAGTAAACAAAGGGGAAGGTATTGAGGAGAATTGGAAGATAATTAAAAATATATTAGTATTAGTAAACAAGATTGACTGCAGCAAAAACAAGTGTTGATGACAAGGGAAACAATAAAGCTGATAGACCAAAATATAGAGTACTGTACAGAGTAGATAAACTGGTGTATCTCGACAGTAATACAAATAATGGCTTACAAGTTGACTGAATATGAAGAAAAGTAAGAGATATCATTAGAAGATCAGTAGAACCACATTAACTGCAGCAAAATCGATTCTGGTAAAAAAAAAGAAAAGATGACCAATGGTTTGATGATGAGTGTAAGGAAGAACGAAATGAAGCACATAGGTATTTGACTAGAGGAAGTAGAGAACTACTTGAAAACAAAAGAGAAATAGTTGATTAATTGTATAAACAAAAAAAACAGAAAACACATGAACAAACAATTATTAGACATGGAAATAAACTTTAGAGGAGACAAAACGCGGAATGCGTATAAATTTATCAAGGTTTTACAAATCAAACAAGGGTATAAACCAAAAACTAATCTGCGCAGGAATAGAAACGGTGAAATAACCAGCAACACTAAAGAAACTACTGACCGAAAACTTTAAAAATGATAATGAATACACAGAACATAAGCTATTGGAAGAGACAGAAAATGAAGAGATTGAAATAACAAAATTGCCAACGATAGAAGTGATGGAATACTCGCAGAATTTGGGTGGAAGTGAAATTACGAAAAGAGGTCTGTATCTCTATAATAGAAATAAATAGAAGGCTTATGCTGGCACCTATTTCGCGATGGGCCACATATTCAAATCACGAGAAGTACACCGGAAAACAAAACTCCGGGTCTATAGAATAATAATCAGGCCCATAGTAAGTTATGGTGGTGAAACATGGGTGGTGACACAGAAATCTGCCAATGCATTAGATGTGTTTGAAAGAAAAATATTACGTAGGATTCTGGGCCCAATAAGTGAAAACAACAACTGGCGAATTAGGTATAATAGAGAAATATACGAGCAATATAGCGAACCAACTCTAGCACAACACACTAAACTGCAGAGATTACGGTGGACAGGGCACGTGGTCCGCATGCATGAGAATAGAATCCCCAGAAAATTACTAAATGCAAGAATGCAGGGAAAAAGACCTGTTGGAAGACCTAAAAAGAGATGGGAAGACGAAGTGGATGAGGATGCCAGGAACTGCCTGGAAACTCGTTCATGGAAAAGAACAGCGGTAAATCGAGATGATTGGAGAAGCCTGTTGAAGGAGGCCAAGGCCCGATTTGGGCTGTAGTGCCATTGGATGGATGGATACAGAGATATGAGGTCATACAGAGTATAAATCCACTGTAAGACCAATAATGACATATGTTTTAGAAACAAGACCAGACACAGCCACAACGCAAAGGCTACTGGAAACTACAGAGATAAGAGTACTGAGAAGAATTAGAGGAAATACGCTGAGAGATCGAAAGAGAAGTGAACACATTAGAAGGAAATGTAACGTACAGTGTATAAATGAATGGACACAAAATAGAAAACAAGAATGGAATAACCACATAAGCAGAATGGAGGAGAGCGGTGTCATTAAAATAGCAAGAGATAAGTCACCAATCGGCAGAAGAAGTATCGGACGACCGCGCAACAGATGGAGTTACAATCTTCTATAGAGGTATTAATCCACCAATGAAAAAGCAAAATTGTTTATAAAGAGGAAGAAAAAGATACAGAGAATATGGAGACTGGAGAAAATGGCAAAAAAGTAGAATTAGAGTATCAAGGGCGATAAGCTCCTTTGTCAAAACTATAGGGGAATCTCCTTTCTGTGTTGTGGATTTAAAATATTTACCAGTATACCTAACCATAGATTACAACCTCTCGCAGAGATCATTGGAGAATATCAGGCAGGACTTAGGCAGGGAAGATCAACCATCATTACATCTACCTTACCATCAACCTACATCGTTATTTAGAGCTGCTGTCAATAAAGTAAAAATATAGACATCTGTGTCATGTGCCCAGGCTTTGCAGGTCTTGCAAAGCCTGGGCACATGACACAGATGTCTATATTTTCATAGACTTTAAATAAGCATATGATTCAATAAGGGAGAGGGAGAATATACAGAACACAATAGACTGTGGGACGGAAAACATTTACAAAAGCTTAATTACTATTTAAATGGCAATAAGCCACAATTAAAGGTTAAAATACGTTTATTGACCACTTTCTCAAATTTCTTAGCCAGGATATTTTGCGTCGTCCTGGGTTTCTCTTCCCTTGCATAATTATTCTAAGTAATACCTACTTCTCGCCCCTCATTATATGACCCAGATATTGAATCATTCTAATTTTAACAGTTTTTATGACTTCACATTCTTTCTTTATTCTTTGTAACACTTCTATATTAATTTTTCAGTCCACGATATTCTGTGGATTCTCCTGTAGCACCACATCTCAAAGGAGTTTAATTTTTTTATTTCAGACTGTTTTATTGTCCACGCTTCCATGCCGTATAGTAAAGTAGAAAAAACGTAACAACGTAGCATTCTTGTGCGGATCTCTAGATTAAGGTTACGGTTGCAAAGTAAGTTCTTCAATTTTATGAACGTGTTTCTTGCCATTTCTATTCTAGATCTGATTTCTTTTGTTTGATCTCCATCTTTGGTTAGCCACGTTCCTAAATATTTATATGTTGTTACTCTTTCGATCGTTGTATTATTGATGATCAGGTTATCTACATTTTCTGTTTTTTTTTAAGAATATCATTGATTTCGTTTTCTTGAGATTCATTTGCAGTCCGTACCTTTCACATGCATTGTATACATGTTGTATTATGTACTGTAGATCTTCCATGTCACATGCAAATATGACCGTATCGTCCGCATATCTAATATTATTAATGCTATTTCCGTTGACCAAAATACCTTCCACAATATCCAATAAAGCTTCTTGAAATATCACTTCACTGTAGACGTTGAATAAGAGTGGTGAAAGTATGCACCCTTGTCGAACTCCTCTAAGTATACTTACTTCCTCCGTCAGTTCTCCTTCGACTCTTATTCTTGTTTTCTGATTTTGATACAGATTCGATATAATTTGTAGATCTCTACTATCTATGTTTTTGGTCTTAAGAATACTTAAAAGCTTTTCATGTTGAACTCTATCAAAAGCTTTTTTAAAATCTATGAAGCAAGCATATATGTCCTGATTCATTTTCAGACATCGTAGTGTCAGAACATTGACTCCGAATAATGCTTCTCTAGTTCCTAGACCCTTCCTAAAACCCATCTGTGAATCACTTATTTCTTGTTCTAATTTCATGTGGATTCTGTTATGTATGATTTTAAGGAAGGTTTTGTAAATATTGTTCTGAAGCTATTTTCTTGTGGCATTTTAAATTAATTACAATTTAAATGGGAATAAGCCACAATTAAAGGTTAAAATACGCTTATTGATGTTTCAATTTCCACTTCGGAAATCGTTCTCAAATTACAAACATTAGTATTTTGTTTTAAAAGTTTATTATTTATTAAACTAATGTTTATATTTTGAGAACGATTTCCGAAGTGAAAATTGAAAGGTCAATAAACGTATTTTAACCTTTAATTGTGGCTTATTCCCATTTAAATAGTAATTAATTTAAAATACCACAAGAAAATAGCTTCAGAACAATATTTACAAAAGCTACCAAACAAGAATGGATGACACAAGAAATTCTCGAAAAGATGGACGAAAGAAGAATACATAAAAACAAAAATAAAATTAAATATCAAGAAATTAATAAACAAACAGAAAATAAAACAAGCTAAGGAAACATGGATGTCCATTAAATGTGAAGAAATTGAGGAATGTGAGGCAAGGTATGACACTTTCAACACCCATAAGAAGGTTAAAGAAATGATTTCAGAAAATCGTAACAAACCAATCGGGATATTAACAAATGCAGATGGTACCACTATAACTGAAACTCAAGACAAATTACGTAGATGGAAAGAATACATTGAACACCTATTTTATGACCAAAAAGTAGAACAATTAGAAGTTGTCGGAGAAATCACGGGACCAGAAATAATGAAAGGAAGTTATTTATGCCATAAAACACACAAAAGGTAGAAAAGCTCCAGGAGACGATAATATACCAATTGAACTATTGAAAGATAATTGATGAAGATAATATTGATGTCTTGGTAGACCTTTTTAACTCCAGATACAAGACGGGACACATACCCAAAGAATGGCTTCTCTCAACTTTTGTAACGATTCCAAAAATCACAAATGCTAAAGATTGCAATGACTATCGGGCAATTGCATTAATAAGCCACACATTGAAAACCTTCCTTAAAATCATACATAACAGAATCCACATGAAATTAGAACAAGAAATAAGTGATTCACAGATGGGTTTTAGGAAGGGTCTAGGAACTAGAGAAGCATTATTCGGAGTCAATGTTCTGACACTACGATGTCTGAAAATGAATCAGGACATATATGCTTGCTTCATAGATTTTAAAAAAGCTTTTGATAGAGTTCAACATGAAAAGCTTTTAAGTATTCTTAAGACCAAAAACATAGATAGTAGAGATCTACAAATTATATCGAATCTGTATCAAAATCAGAAAACAAGAATAAGAGTCGAAGGAGAACTGACGGAGGAAGTAAGTATACTTAGAGGAGTTCGATAAGGGTGCATACTTTCACCACTCTTATTCAACGTCTACAGTGAAGTGATATTTCAAGAAGCTTTATTGGATATTGTGGAAGGTATTTTGGTCAACGGAAATTGCATTGCATATTTGCAAGTGACATGGAAGATCTACAGTACATAATACAAAATGTATACAATGCATGTGAAAGGCAAATGAATCTCAAGAAAACGAAATCAATGATATTCTCAAAAAAACCACAAAATGTAGATAACCTGATCATTAATAATACAACGATCGAAAGAGTAACACTATATAAATATTTAGGAACGTGGCTAACCGAAGATGGAGATCAAACAAGAGAAATCAGATCTAGAATAGAAATGGCAAGAAACACGTTCATAAAATTGAAGAACTTACTTTGCAACCGTAACCTTAATGTAGAGATCCGCACAAGAATGCTACGTTGTTACGTTTGTTCTACTTTACTATACGGCATGGAAGCGTGGACAATAAAACAGTCTGAAATAAAAAAATTAACTCCTTTGAGATGTGGTGCTACAGGAGAATCCACAAAATATCGTGGACTGAAAAATTAACAATATAGAGGTGTTACAAAGAATGAAGAAAGAATGTGAAGTCATAAAAACTGTTAAAATTAGAAAGATTCAATATCTGGGTCATATAATGAGGGGCGAGAAGTACGTATTACTTAGATTAATTATGCAAGGGAAGAGAAACCCAGGACGACGCAAAAAAATATCCATATCTCCGATAGGAGAAGGAACCTGAAGATGATTCAATAAACAGGGCACACATGGAATACCTGTCTGGTATACCTCGACGACATCATGGTTATCGGAAAGGATTTCGACGAACACCTTGTCAATTTGAAAGAAGTTTTCACCAGACTTAGGAACGCCTACCTACACGTATATATATATATATATATATATATATATATATATATATATATATATATATTATATATATATAGAAAGTTAGAAGAAAAGTTATGTTCCTTGGACATGTAATTTCATCCTTAGAGATTGCAGCAGATGCATAAAAAATAAAAGCAGTGCAAGAATGGCCCACACGAAGAAACAACTACGATATCCGAAGCTTCCTTGGTATTTGCTGTTACTATCGTCGCTTCGTGAAAAATTTTGGAAAGATTGCCAAACTTCTCCATAATCTGACCAATAAGAAGCTGTCATTTGACTGGACACCAGACTGCCAGCTTGCCTTCAACACACTTAAGCATAAATTGGCAAGGGCTCCAATCCTGGCATATCCGAAAGAACAGTATTTTCGTGCTTGATGCAGATGCTTCTCAAAATGGCATCGGGGCGGTACTTTCCCAAGTGCAGGAGAGTGAAGAAAACGTTATAGGATACTTCAGTAAAACTCTGGGATAAGCAGAAAGAAAATACTGTGTCACCAGAAAAGAGTTATTGGCGGTCGTTAAAGCAGTAGAATAAATACTACCATTCGTTCCTCTATATCAAAAAATTGTTGATAAGATCCAACCGTTCCACCTTGCAATGGCTCCTCAATATCAAGACACCTGAAGGTCAGATAGCTCGATGGCTGGAGAAACTACAGATCTATGATTTTGAAATTCGGAAATTCGCCACCGAGCGGGAAGAAGCCATGGACATGCTAACGGCCTCTCGAGAAGACTATGCAAAGAGAGAAACTGCCAATTCTACGTGCGCCAAGAAGGAGAGGGCCAGATTCTATAGTTAAAAACCCTAGAGGACGGAAGTGACGAAGAAGCTCTAACCAAAGAAAACCTACAGGCTGAACAGCGGAAAGGTCCAAATCTAAAAATAATCCGTGAGTGGCTGGACAACGGAGATAGGCCACAGTAGCAGGAGATTGTCAAATATGGGCAAGTAGTGAAGGGATATAGAATATACCAGGAACCAGATATCGTAAAACGCATTAAGATAGGACGTCTGAGGTGGGTAGGCCATGTAATGCGGATGGAGCAAATCGACCCAGCTAGAAAAAATGCTCCTCGATAGACCTATTGTTCAAAGAAGAAGAGGAAGACCCAGAACAAGATTCCTAGATAACATAGATCAAGATATGAGAAATATGAAAATACGTGCTTGGCGGAGGAAGGCGATGGATAGGGACAGGGTTGTTAAGCCAAAATGATGATGATGTGAAGGGATATTGGCTTCAGAGGGACTCCTTGTGTCTATGAGATGACGTCATCACTCGTAAATGGGAGAATCCAGATGGAACACGAACAGTGCCCGAAGTTGTTCCCCCAAAGTCATGTGTTAAGGACGTACTTGCAGAACTCCATGATTGCCGCTCCGGCGGACGTTTTGGGATAAATTGGACTCTGGCCAGAGTCCGCGAGAGATATTATTGGTTTAATTGTCGGCAAGATATGGAAGAATGATGCAAACGATGTGGCCTGTGTGCATCCAAGAAAATCATACTTATGGGAAAACTCCAACAATACATCCCCGGAACTCCATGGGAACGAGTTGATGTTGACATTCTGGAATCATTTCTAGTAACAATATCAGGAAACAATTATTTGGTTTTTGCTATGGACTATTTATTCAAATTGCCAGAAGTAGTTGCACTACTCAACCAAGAAGCAATTACAGTTAATGAGGCCCTGCTTGAGAATATCGTTTCCCGACATGGGGTTCCACTTCTGCTTCAGTCTGATCGGGGGCGCAACTTCGAATCGGAAGTTTGGAACACCATGATGGCTTTGCTGGAAATTAAGAAGACCAGAATGACACTGCTTTATCCTCAGTCCGACGGCATGGTAGAAAGACTTAACCGGACCGTCAATAACTACCTGTTCCTCTTCATGCATAAAAATCAGAGTGACTGGGACAGACTGGTGCCTCTATTTCTGTTAGGCTACCGAAGCTCCCAACATGAAGCAACTGGTTGCACTCCAGCAATGTTATTGACAGATCGAGAGATGAAGCTCCCATCGATCTCCTACATGGAAATCTACAAGACGGAGATTGAATTACATGATGATTCATACATAATTCTTCAAAGTTTGACTTGCAACTTACGAAATATATTTTAGAATAAGTTATGGAAAATGAATAAAAAAACTGGGTAAATAATAGTTATTTCAATAAAATAATGGGATAATGTTACGTCATATATAAAATACCATGTTTAGTCTGTCAAGGATGTTATATTTTACAAACAGGCCTCACACAACCTAACGTACGAGTGACTACCGCATCAATAAAAATATATGTTGTTAAAGAACATTTTTAAAACTAACCATTTCACTTTTACAATGTTACTATCCTAAAATAGTTTCGCAATTACAAAAACAGATTATTTCTTAAAATGTGCCACGTGATTAACAATTGATGTCATAAAATTCATCAAAGGCAGATCATATCGAGCACAGTTTTATTCATTAAATCTTGCCCTTTATAAGCACTTTAAAACTTTTATATAATTTTTTTTAATTAACGTTTTATGTATAATGTCCTATCGATAATGAATTTTGATTAAATTGTTGCACATGTAGATGTAATTGCACATTGTACAATTTTTAGTGAATAATTTAAAATAAACAATAACTATTATGACAGTATTATCCATATTATAATATATATATATATATATATATATATATATATATATATATATATATATATATATATATATATATATATATATATATATATATATATATATATATATATATATACGTTCTTGAACCGTACTATATTTAATATAAAATTAGTTTTTCTTGGGTATAGGTTCAATAAATTATATTACATGTGGAACTAAATTTTATTTTCCATAGAAATCAACGTTTCGGCAGAAAACCCTTGCCTTTGTCAAGATTCTAAAATGTAATAAAATTAAAATAATAAAATCTTTGTTCTTAATCTTGTACATTTTAGAATCTTGACAAAGGCAAGGGTTTCCTGCCAAAACTTTGATTTGCAAATAAAATCTAGTTCCCCATGTAATATAATTTATTGAACCTAAACCCAAGAAAAACTAATTTTATATATATATATATATATATATATATATATATATATATATATATATCACTAGTATTTTAGTCTTTAAGGGATATTCCGACAAAACAGATTGCATTTACAATGATTTACTTAAGATTAAGAAGAATATGCAGCTATTTACAAATTTCTATTTTCCAAAGATCCTTCAACTTCCTTGGTTTATCTCAAGGTGGCTAAAACAGCAGGATGTGTATATGTAAGAAACTATTATGAGAGCGAAGGTGTTGAATAAGCTGTTGGACAATCCAGGGGAGCCTGTTTGCATTGCAGCTAGCATTTCACCTAAAAGAAGGATATGTTAGTATGTATATAAATATTCTTAATGTAGTAGTTTTAGCTATTTGTGTTAAAATGTTTAAATATTCTTTTCCAGTATTGAAGGAACTAAAGTTCATGACTATATTATAGCCGTTGGTTTACTAGTTGGTCCACGTATCGTATCATTCGCTTCCAGAATTGCCAACAATAGAATATGTCTATATCTTTGATTTAAAAACGCAGTTGATTCACTGCTCTATTCCCACAAATATGTTAAAATAAAAGAAACTCAAGTATATTGTTCTGAAGCTATTGACTTGTGGCATTTTAAAGTAATTACTATTTAAATGAAAATAAGCCACAATTAAAGGTTAAAGTACGTTTATTGACGTTTCAATTTCCACTTCGGAAATTGTTCTCAAAATACAAACAAATTTTGAATAACGCTGGGTCCATAACGGTTTCTTAATATTGTTCTGAAGCTATTTTCTTGTGGCATTTTGAAGTAATTACTATTTAAATGGGAATAGGTCACAATTAAAAGTTAAAGTACAGTGCACAGATTCTAAATGTGCCGGTGGGAGATGGCTTCTATGCGCTGTATTATAGTCGATGTATGAGAGAAACTTTTCAAAATAATGAAATAACAAATAATAATATAAAATTTGTTATTTCATTATTTCGAGAAATTTTTCTCTCATACGCCAACTATAATACAACGCATAGAAGCCATCTCTCACCGGCATGTTTAGAATCTGTGCACTGTACGTTTATTGACGTTTCAATTTCCACTTCGGAAATCATTATTAAAATACAAACCTTTTTGTTTGTATTTTGAGAACGATTTCCGAAGTGGAAATTGAAACGTCAATAAACGTACTTTAACCTTTAATTGTGACTTATTTCCATTTAAATAGTAAGAAACTCAAGTAGAAATAAGAAGACTTATCTCTCCATCTCAAAGACTACTCATATCAAATGCTTGTCCTACTGTTTCAAATACGTTAATTGAAAAAGAATTACATCAGATGGGTATAAACTCCGTCTCAAAAATGACTTTCCTAAGAGTAGGTATGCCTGAAAGCAAATACAACCATGTCTTTGAGTATTAGAAGGCAAATATTTATTACACCTTTAGACAATATTCCCGATTCTATCATTATCTCTTATGACAATACCAATTATCGTTTATACCTTTCTATAGAAGAATTTATCTGTACAAAATGCAAGACTATTGGTCATCAGGAAGCTGAATGCTCTAACCAAGCAAACCCCACTACTTCTATTGTACACTCTGGAACTTCCCAAAACACATTAATCACAATATCGTACACTCATACATACATACAAAACATTTATCAGGTCGGTGATTGAATATAGATTTAATCTTTATATCTTGTTCAACTGCCACCTCACACAAAGACTGCTGGGATTGGAACGGGAATCCTGCGTAGAGTAAACAACAAACGGCATGACTACCTCTTCGCCCTCATTCATCAACTGTAGAACATCGAACCCATTAATGAGAGGCTCTCCTCTCTGAGCAGTAGTTACACAGTCAAAACCATCCGTGGCCAAAACTTCAGAGCCTGCTCATCCATCGACAATGTATTCAAAAGACGTCCTAAACCCAAACTCCCTTTCCTACCCACTAAATTACTGGCCCTTGCCAGCAATTCATTGACACCCTGGAAGCAATTCCAGTCTTTTATCGCAGCAATAATCAGTAAATGTTCACTTCGAGCTTGCTAGACAGGGAGGGATAGGGTTTCTGTGGTTTCCCGATCTCATTGCACAATGATAACTGTCTATTGCAGAGGATACAGCCACAGCTGTCCTAACGCGATTCACAATTCATATACTTATTAATTAAATTCAGTAAATTTATAACTATATATTTTCACTAATAAAGCGAACCACCAGTAGAACAACAACAACCCAACAAAAAAATAAACCACGTCCTGAAAAGGTGGCTAAATCTGGATAATATTAATTGGTGTAGTGATGATATCTAACAACAACAATCTGCATGTTAAATGCAATGAAAAGATCACTAAGTACAGAAGTCTGGAAATTCAAATACAAAAACAATGGAGAATGGAAAGTATCCAGATATTGTATTTCTTTGCAATTACACCATAATGGATTGTAATAAGAATTCCATTTTACATTTATTTTAACGTTTCAAAATGCTTACCAATTAGCTCTTCGGGCCAATTAATGGAAGTTTATATTTTACCATAATTTCTTAATTTATAAATGGGAAAGAAATTCACTGTATTCAATATAAGCTGGGAAAGAAATTCACGAATGACAAAGGTACCTGCAGAGACATCACGATGGAATTAATTAGTAATAAATACTTCAATCCCCCAAAAATATGAATTAAGGACCCCGCTGGAATTGTGGAATTCTTCAATACTTTATGGAGCTAGTTTTCGTTTTTGAAAGTAAGTCATCCTCTCAAATATATTGTGGAATTTGGTTGCCATTTATGCCGGCTGCGCCGCGTAAATGATCTGAACCTTCGCCATTACTGACGTTGTGGTATGCACCCGTATTCCTAGACATAAAGTCGTGCTATACCCCACAAACTTAATTCCTATCTGAACTTAACAAAATTGAGCTACTTTATGAAAAAACTGGGGAGAAAGTTTTATAGTATGCAAAAGTAAGTGCAACTAGTTAACTAGTATTAAGACAAAGGAGTAGAAATTTAAGAGATAAAGAGCAACTTAAGTAATTTTACTTATCTTTAAGAATAAATATAAACGCGTGTGTATTCTCTTAAACAGTGGTATCAGGACTACTGTAGTCTACTGTTTCGTAATCTTATAGTGGATGAACAGACCGGCTAAGAGAAAAACCCTGAACATAAATTCTGGTCCTCTAAGTATGAGGGTTGAATCGGCGTGCTAGCAACTCGTCCTTCGAAAAACGATTTAAATATGCTAAAAGTTTCGATAATTTGCCTCGGAATATGGATGGATTAAAACGACGATGATAATCTAATGACAGTTTAGAAGGAATTAAGAAAAACAAGGAAGTATCCATCCTGGTAGGTTTAAATGCTACAGTAGGAAGAAGAGACAACATTCAGATTATATATAGGAAGTAGGGAGAAGCTATTTTAAATTTAAACGATGTGCGACCTTTTAGCTTATGTGAGAGCTTATCGGACAAATTAGAAAAGTGACAAATGGATTCTACGCTCATAAAGACATATAGAAATATACATGGACACAGACAACAAGAGGGCTAAGGTTAATTGTTGAATATGTCATCATACGCCAACACTCAAATCTACAAATTATGGATGTACGTGTGTATCGGGGAGCGGAGTGTGGATCGGATCGCTTAACTATGGCAAATGTGTTAGTTAAATACCGGGAAAATAACAGCGACCATCAATATAAAAAACAATATCCGGAAATATGAGTATAAACAAATATAACAATAGGCTATAGGAAACTGTGTGACATCAAGATACGGAGTGGTGGTCACAAGAAATAAGGGAGTTGGTAGATACTAAAGAGAAAGCCTATCGAATCTGGCTCCAAACACAAAATCTAGAAGACTGGAGAACATACACTTAATGTAATAGGAAAGTTATGAACACTGTGACCAACAGAAAAAACGAAACGTGGAACAAAAAATGTGAAGAAATAAACAGATATACGGATGTAACTGGAGTAACTGAAGCTTGGAAGTTTATAATAAACTTCAGAAAAGATCATAAAGGAACAGGGAGATTAAACCCCGTAGGTAGGTTAGAGTGGGAAAAATATTACAAATCCCTATTGACGGACGCAAGACGATATTGTGAAATAAATTACACAAACATTAGAACAGATCAATAGACGAAGAAAAAGTAGAACTAAGCAACGTGGACGATATAAGACGAACTTTAAAGGAAATGAAATACGGAAAAGTTACAGTGCCTGTAAAGATCCCCATTAAATTAATAAAACTCGGACAGTCAATACCAACAGAATTTTTAGCAGAGATCTTTAATAAATATCTAATAAAACAATAAAATATTCCAGAAGATTAAAGCCTGGCGTATATAAGCTCTATACACAAAAAAGAGATAAAAATAAATGTAAAAATTACAGAAGTATTGTTGGCTCATATTATCATAACTGTACATTTGAAAACTCCAGGGGGCACAAATCTATGATTAATTGTATAGTCACTAATAGAAAAATCCACCCAAAGCGGATTCTAGATATCCGAACTTTAAACTCAGCAGACGCAGGGAGTGAACACAAACTAGTACTAGCAAAAATAAGAATCAAAAAAACACCAAAACATTTTCTACAGGAAATCCCCCGAGAAAAAAGTCAATATAGAATCACTGTGGAACAAGTACATGAAAAATGTACCAAAGCAGGCTAGCACAGAAGATACAGCTGAAACAAATAGACGACATCGAAGATATAAACGCGAGCTGGGAGAAAATTAAAAACATCATTGAAGAAACAGCAACAGAAGCTCTAGGAAAACTCAAAGTCATACTGAACAAAAGCCTACATGAAGTACAAAACATCAAATAATCCAGAATCACGAGACACTTAGAAGAATACGAAATTAAACAAAGCAGTTGGTGTTGCGTTCTGCACATACGATGACCTCAATATAACAATTTTGGGGTCATCCTGAAGGGGGAGAGAAGATATTTTGTTCAATCTAGAACTCGCTGGTTTCCCCCTTTTTAGATTGGGTATGTATATTCAAATAAAAGAAATGAAAGCAAGTGGACTGTATAAAACTCTATTTTAAAAAGAGGTGAAATAAACCATATATATACATAACCCAATATACCTACAATTATAAATAAAGAAGAATATAAACTTAAAAGAAGAAGAATATATGTAGTACAAACTTACACACAAAAAGAGAACCATAAACAAAACAAAACTGTCGATTGTATATATACCACGTTATAGATAGAATTAATATACAAAAAATAAAAAATATGAATATATATGTCACATAAAAACAAATTATTAAAGTCAATGCAAAAGTATACTCATAATACATATTATGAGTTAATATTAGGTAATAAAATACACAACACTGTGATATATATACAAAAAGAATAGTGAAATTATTATAATATGAAAAATATACAAATCTACATAAAGGTAATGAAATGTTCTCAATCAAGTTCAATCGCGATCGCGGCACAACAGATAAAAGTTCGAAGCAAATATGACATCTATATACCAAGTAAACGTACTTGATATATGCAGCAACAAAATTATGGTGTATTGTAGCTTACCCCATAAATCACAGCACCAACCGCTATTACCAACGTCTTCATCGACGTACACCAGGAACCACAAAATTTCTAATTTCAACTTTTCTGCATCAAACCGACTTCCTCGGTCAAAGGACCGCTGGCAAGTGTCTTAAGGTACTCTTCTTAACCCAAACGCACACACATGTGTGTGGTTTGAGAGATAAAACTCGACTCTGATTGTGTAGATGCATCGCTTATCTCGAATACACATCTGTGTCATTTTGCAGATTGCCCGTCTCGTAGCATGTAGTTTTTAACCCAGATGCACCCTTATACATGAAATCTTGATATACGGGGAGAATCAAAACTACCATAAAGTCTTAATATTTAATAAATGTTTATTAACAGTTGCGAAACTGCAACAGTTGGTAAGAAGAACAAAAAGTGAACACTGGGAACTGGGAACAGTTTACAAAAAGAATGGAAAGCGACTTCTACGGTACACAAAAACAAATATGGAGATTCATAAGAAACCAACGGAAAGAAATGGCAGAATTGAAGGAATACAATAACATACCAGCAAACGAATGGGAAAGATAACTGACGGAACTGTTTAAAGGAAAGGAAAATAATAATCAAACACAATAACGTACCTGATTTAAAAAAACACGAAATAAAAATCAGTTTTCAGGAAATAGAGATAGCCATAAATTTACTAAAAAATATAAAGTCACCAGGAGCAGACGGAATAACCAACGAGCTTCTATAACACGAAGGATAAAGTATAACCCTAGAGATGACAAAACTTAAACAAAAACTAATATTGCACTGCAAGATACCAGACGCATGGAGAAACATCATAATGATTATAAATCTACTGAACAATAAGGATTTCCGTACCTCAGAGCAAAACTGTATTAAGTCCAAAATTTCAGTTTTCTACTTTTTTGGCTCACTGGGATTAAAATTTTCCGCTCTATTCAATGGTGCTTCTTATTCGCTGTTTCGACTGAAATTGGCCAAAATAACCTTTTATGAACAGTATTAAGTCCACATTGCGCTTAGAGCAAAACAGTATCTTCTGAATTTCAAATGTATTAGATCCAAAGTGATGTGTACATTTCCCAGGGCAAAACCATATTATGTCCAACAAAAAGTATTATGTCCCACATAATGTAATTCAGGCAAAGCATTAAGTCCACAATCTTTTAAAATTTGACAAGTCTGTGCTTGTTGAGGTGTGAATTACATAGTACAATACGTGCGTTTGTTCAGTTCGCTATTTGCAGTGTATTGAAGCGCATGTTCTATTCTATGTTCTAGCGGTGTTATATTTTTTGTTTAAGTCGTGCATGTTAAATTAAACGAGATAGCCAAAAATGGAAGATAGAGCCCACAGAATTCTTCAGCTTGCGCTGAGCGGTAAACAAAACGTGAATAATGAATCCTCATCAGTGGAAAATATTTCTAGTAAACGTAAGTATTTCTAATGATAAATAATAAGTTTAACTACATTATAAAGACAAATGTTTTGAATTTACGGTGACGATCTTTAACATTCGTACGCCATTTAATAGAAAAGTTATACCTAATGAATTTAAAATAAAAAAAGGATGAATTATTTTGTTCTTGTTATATAAGATACGGAGTCACTTATAATAGCTGATATTATTGTTTTAGAAAAGTAAAAGAAATAAATCTCAAAGCTCTTGTCAATGTATTTCTCTTTTTTGCCTGTACATCTTTTTTTTTATTGTTTTAGACTACCTTGAGAGTCAGAATTCGGATGAGGCTATGGCTGTACGGATCACATCACCGTCTTTGTTAGATATATCTTACAACTTTGTTAACCTGCAGGAGGATACAACTGAAATGCAGCTAAATGCAGCTGCTGTTGTTTCAGATGTACCTAAAGACATACCTTCTTCAAGTAGCAGCTTGCTTATTAACGAAATTAAGCAACCACCACTGGAGCTCAATTCATCTACAAGTACCATACACCAAGACGAGGAAGATCCATTTGAATATTTGGGAAGTTCATTTGTTCCTAGCATTAATTCGAGTACTGACAATGATTTTGAAATCACAAATGAGGGTGAAGATGAAAATGAAAAAGAGGTCATGGTAGCCGATCATCAAAGCAAAGGTAAGAAACGTTTAAGGAACGAAAGTACGTGGCAACGAAACGAACGAAAAAAGAAGAGGATGGCAGGCCAACAATATAAATCTTCCAAAACTAAAAAGACTATAAAGGAAAGGAAGGTTCGAGAGCCTTGTAGAAACTGCCGTTTAAAATGCAATGAAAACATCTTAGGTCCTCAGAGAACACAAATTCACCGACAATTTTGGAATCACGAGACAACCATAGATCAAAAAAGACAGCTTTTATGTTCTTGTCTTGAAAAAATGTGTATCAAAAGAAAAAGAGAACGAACAGGTGCTCGAGCTGGAAAACGCCATTGTAACGGGAAATATTTTTTTACCATTGAAGGAAAGAGGTTTCAAGTTTGCAGTAAGTTCTTTTTGCGTACTCTAGATATTTCTCAATCTTTTGTTAGATGTGCACTTGAAAAAATGCAAACAAGTGGAGTTGTAGAATGTGACAAAAGAGGAAAGCAGCCATCTATAAATAAAGTAAAGAATGAGGTAAAGGACAGGATTCGTGAGCATATAATGGCCTACCCATGTGAAGAATCACATTATAGTCGAAGAAGGACGGCGAAAAAATATTTACGAGGTCACTTAAATATTTTTACAATGTTTAGGATGTTTAAGGGAGAGTGTGATTTGAAAAACATTCCTTCGGACGAAGTAGGCAAAGAATGGCTTTACAATCACATTTTTAATACAGAATTTAATTTATCGTTCGCTGTTCCTTCAAAAGATACTTGTGATAAATGTGATGAATTTCTAATCAATCTAAGACAGTCAAACTCTGAAGCTGAGCGAGAAACATTACAAGTGCAGTATAACGCTCATTTGTTAGAGACCGATAAACGGTACAAATTGAAACAGATAGACAAGGAGATGTCCATCAATAACCCTGGACAAAAAGTTTTAATGATAGATTTACAAAAATGTCTTCCTTGCCCAAAGCTAACTAACTCTCAAAGTTTTTACAGTCTAAAACTCTGGTGTTTTAATTATACAATTTATGATTCAACGGAAAAACAGGCGAACTGTCTAATGTGGGATGAATCAATTGCTGGCCGAGGTGGAAACGAAATGGCCTCATGCTTGGTTCAATACATTCATTCATTACCTCAAAGCACAACTTCGGTTGTTATTTGGACCGATAACTGCCCATCCCAAAACCGGAACATACAAATGATTATGTGCTACTTTTATCTACTTTCGAGATATCCACATATAAAAGAAATAACTCACAAATTCCTTTTGCGAGGGCATACGCACATGGAGGTGGACAGTATACATTCAGTTATAGAACAAGAAGCTAAAAAATGTCCTAATTTTCAAATTATTACTCCATGGGATTGGTTACAGTTGGCTAGAATTTCCGGAAAAAACAAAGATTTCAAAGTGTATGAAATGACAACGTCTAATTTTAAAGACTTTAATAAACTGTACAATTCTTGCGATTCACCATTTCAAAATAAAAAGAAAACTGAGAACAACGAAAAATTTTTAATTTCACAAGCAGTATGTATGCAATTCAGACAAGAAAATCCTGGGATTCTGTACTTTAAAACAGACTTCGATTTGGAATTTCAGAGTGTAGACTTTAACCGAAGAGTTGGTAGAAGAAATCATCCATCTTTAGAAGATTCTCTGGTTTCCTTGAGAGATACCTTAAATCCGATAAGTACTAAAAAATTCAATGATCTTCAAAAGCTGCTAAAGTGGGTTCCAGCGAGGTTTCACTATTTTTTTCAGACTCTAGTACATAAAGACACAATTCAGATTACTGATAATTAGCGGAAGTAGCCCTGCATTTGTTTAGTTTTTAATTATTATTTTGTTACGTACTTCAAAAGTTATTGTTAAATTTTTTACTTAATAAAAATACAGTTACTTTACGACCATTTCTGTTTTTTAATTAAACTTTTTTCTAGTTTTTTTTACTTGCTCGTATTAATGGTTTTGTTAAAAACACTTCCGTATAGTATTTTTAATTCTGTATATCCAAATATTTCCTTATTTTTGTAAAATAGGTATGATGTTTTCCATAATGGAGATTTTGCCACAAGATAGGTGGAAAAATTAATGTTAAGTCACAGTCAAAAATTTATTTTTCAGAGCAAAAATATGTAAAGTCCATTTTTTTCAAAAACAGTAGTATTCAAAAAATTTTTTTTTAGTGGTAAAAAGAACAATGATTATTATTCATATTTAAAAGAATTTGCTAAATAAAATTTAATGTATTAAATGGAAAATGTTACAAAACAGTAAAAATAATTTTTATTTTCGCTCTCCTGTAAAATTTATATTTTGTGACTTAATACACTTTTGTTCTGAGGTACGGATTTAGATCCAGAAGATCCTGCGTAGACGCCGTATTTGTACTAAGACAAATCACAGAACAGGATATCGAGTACAATAAACTAGCATGTCTATGTTTTATAGACCTGACAAAAGCGATTGCATCCAAGTAGAAGACGTCTTACACCTACTGTATAAAAGAAATATACCAATCAATATTATACAAACCATCGAAAACATCTACTTCCATAATGGAATACAGGCAAATATAAATGGAAAACTAACACAGTGTATACCAGTACAAAGCGAAGTCAGAGAGGATGACTCGTTAAGCCCATTTCTCTTTAATATAATAATCGACGAAATAATACACGCAGTTCGTAAAGGTCATGGTTACAGAATGGGGAAGAAAGAAATCCAAATATTATTTTATGCAAACGACGCCGCAATAATCACCGAGACAGAAAACAAGCTCCAAAGATACACATCTTCAATACAACAGACAAGAAATACAATATGATAATATCAACAGAAAAGAGAACATCTAAATACACACTACGATGTAAAATCGAAATTGATGGAAAATAATAAAGCAGGAAGCAAGGTTTACATATCTGGGAATAGATATAAGTAGTTACGGAGATGTTGAAGGATGGATGCCCATACATAGAAAATACAACGCCAGTAATGGAAGCTTCGCTTCAAAAATAAAATTAGAAAAAATTGCTTTGTATAGTTAATTTTGAATTACTCTTAAAAACAATATTTATTGTAAAACGTAAGTAAAAATATTAATCGAATTATATCCCCCAGCTAAGGTCTTATTTATCCTGACTTAAATACCTAGTTTAATTAAATAAAGTAGTTTACTTACTGATTTATTTCCTAAATTCCGAACTCGGCAACTGAGATACGCTGATTTCCCAAAAAGAACAGTACCATTACCATTACTGGGAGTCGTCGCATCGAAGTAGGGAATAGAGATTAGGGATCGAAACGATACCAGAAGATGCCTTGCCGGAACTTACAAATGGCGAACCTAAAAAAGAAGCAAATTAAATTTACCAAGTTTGGATGTTGATTGAATTATTATATTTTATTTTTTCAGCTGGAACTAGATATAAAATGCTTGTAAATATAAGATGTAGACATTTACTAGACGATAGATGGATTTAACTATGATTATGAGTATTTTGAGATCATTTTTTAATTTTCAGTGTCAATGTATCTTTCAAATAAAGGATTTCAATGTGTTTCCAAATATTTATTAATGTTTGATACATACGTGGAAAAGAAGAACAAGAAAAATTCAGAAAATAATTAAACAAATTAAAGAAAAAAATAGAAAAAATAAGCCCAACTTATAAAAGTAAAAGAAGTTATAGAAAAGAAACTAAAACAAATAAAACAAAGCAACACCGACTTACAGCAAATTAAAAAAAAATATAAGAGAAATAATGCAGATCGAGGTGGCCTAACAAAATAAATTAAAGCAAAAAATAGAAGAAATAAGCACAACTAACCAATAACTTATACAAGTAAAAGAACTTATGGAAAAGAAACTAAAACATATAAAACACAGCCAACACAGACTTACAGCAAAATAAGAAAAATATAAGGCAAATAATTTAGATCGAGGTGGCCTAACAGTTGGTTCCCCTCTGCCTATCTACGTCGTAGGAAAGTTATTTTTTAGATGATTGTAAATAAGAGCACTGTTATGAACTGGAGTACAATCGTGTAAAACCACATTCTTTGTCCTTTGTCGAATATTAAGTGGAACTGCAATTATTTAGTAAGACGGAAACGCCTGAAAAATGCCCAATTTTTTGTGGACTTAACCGAAAAAGTAAAAAAAACCTCAAATTTTAATGTTTTCTTTGCTGAAAACTAGTATAAATGTCCAAATATTCAAAAAATACAGAAAAAATAAAAAAAAGTATTATAAACTAAAAAAAATACATAAAAAGGAAAGTATATAGTCTTAAAACAACGTAACTAAAACATAATAAATATTACTGATTTTTACTCTTAAATTATGAAAAATTGCGTAAGAATCTCACAATTTTTATTTGAAAAGATTCATATTTTTCTTTACATTTTATCAATACATAATAAAAGCTGCAAAATAACAACAAACATGAATAGTTAACTTACGTTTCACTTGGTTCCTTTGTCGCAGGTCGCAAGAGATTTGTGTCGGTTATATACTGTTTCCTGTATAACATAGAGGATGATCTAAAATCCATCGAAGTTAAAGCATGGAGAAGAGTTGCCAGAGACAGGTGTGAATTGAAGATTGTTCAGAAGAAGGCTTTGGCTCATAACGAGCTGTAGTGCCACTGATGATGATGATATACTCTGTTTCCACCATTTTAAGTTGCTTTTGTTCCAGTAAAGCACTGCCGGTTCCCCTTTTTCTTGCTTTATCACCTTTATTTTTATTATTATTGTCTTTTATCTGTCGGCAATGTTAAAATCACTATAAACTAGTTACTACTGCTACCACTAACCATTAACAAGCAAAAAAAACATATGTGTTACCATTCGAATTCGAACGTTAAGTAAAATTAATTAAACGAATAGGAACACTGTCGAACACGGCTACGGCATAGCATATTTCTAACTTAACAGTGGGGGTATAATATAGCATATTCGACAAATTCCTCCGTATCGTCGCGACCGTTAAACAATTTTAGGTGTGGCACTTAGCCCAATTGATCGCATATTTTAAAGATAAATACAAAAAATTTTTTTTTGTTCGAAATTTGAAAAGAACAGAAAATTATTCAGAAACTTGGTTTCAAAGACAAATTACTGTAATTTAATAAAAATGAAAATCTCAAGAGTAAAAAAGCTATCAAAATTAAATTCTAATATAAATTCTTTATTTTAAATTTTTAAGAAATTTGTCTATAACTCAACGCATTAATGAACAAAAATGTTCAATACAATGTGACAAATGACAAAAGAAAGTTGTCCTTGATACACTAAAAAATGCTCTAATGAACTCGCTCTCAAGTTTAGCTATATGTATTTAAAAAACATATGAAGCAGAACAACGAATAGAGTATGAATCAGAAAGTTTCTCAAAGAGTGACCTGAACTAAGTAATAATTATTTTGAAGCCATTCGGGCATTGAGTTCTTTGTATGTTACGACACAACATGACAAATTTTTAGTAAAATCGTCAAAAATTGACTAGAATGTCATCCGATTTAGAAGATTACAATTTTAAATTAACATTTAGAGTAGACATAACATAGGTAGATATTAGATCTACCAATACTATTGATATCCTTCTCTAAATATTTCTATCTATTTCTGTTCTGCGCCTATGCAATCCAATTGCTCACATTTCTTTTGAACTCGCGTTGGGATCTTCCCCGGCTTCGCTTGTCTGCCCGTGGTCTATACTCAAATAATTTTTTTGTCCACCTGTGGTCTCTCATTCTTGCCCATCTCCATTTTTGCCTTGTAATAATATATTCGATAATGTTTTCTACTCTGGTCCGCTCTGGTGCCACACAACTTTCTTGTTTGTTAGTCTATTTCTTAAGCTTAGATAGGTAGATAGATTTAGAGACAAGGCCTTTTGACCTATTCCACTGAGACCTCTTCAGATCTATTGTGGTCCTCTAGTCCTAGATACCATTCTCAAGCCTGACCGTTTTTAAAAAGTCTAATAGCTTGAAGACTGTACCTTTCATGTAGCTATTTGCCGGTGGATATTCTTCTCCTTATGCAAAGAACTGCACATTTGCCAGACTGTCACATTGACACAGAATGTGCTCTTCTGTTTCTTCTTCGAGGTGACACAATCTGCACATGTCATTATCTGATAATCCCATCAGCTTCAAGTGCCTATTCAGCTTACTATGTGAAGCCCTGTAGTATGACTTTGACTGTTTTCCTGTCTTTGCTTATTAGGTCTGCCGTAAATTTTGGCGAATGTTCTGTAATGAACTGTTTTGCCTGTCTTTGTCCTGATGAATTCCTTCACCATTCCAGAGATTTGTGAACTACCCACTTCCTTGTAGCCGTTCTTGTTCTTGAAAATTATAGTGGAAGTGAGGATTTTCTGGGGTACATTGAAACAACAAACGCCATGTTTCGTTCGATAGCAACGACTTTTAATTTATTGTAATAATCAATATTGGCAACACGCCATACACCGAGTGTTTACAAACATTAATCCAAAGATGGCGCTACATGTATTAAAATACTTTTTTGATACATCACAACACCCCCACTTATCAAAAAATATCTAAACTTTCAAACCCAAACCTAGCCTAAATTTAGAATTTTTAACATTTTTCAACCCTTTAGTAAGGATGTCAGCCAACATTTCATCAGTACTCAAATACTTCAACTCAATAACATTATTTTGGATAGCCTCTGGATTTGCTTGATATGCACTTCGCTTATGCCGCTGGTGAATAATCAAACTCCGTGCGAAAACAAAACTGTCTTTATTTTGAATTACACAATACAATATATAAACGCTTATTAAGTATTATGTCCGCTCGCTCTGAATGCTGTCTCACCGATCTCGTCTCGTATTTGAGTGCTGTCTTCTTTGGGGTGCCTTAAGGGACTCGCCTTATCTTCACATATGGCATAATATATCTCCCTACGCCACTATGTTGCCGGATTGTAAAATGCATAAATAAACTCGAATTGGATAGAGGCGTGAACATGGCCCCCGCCTTGGCAAACACTGCCAACAAAATCGTCTGCTAATGCTAAATGTTCAAATGTTTAAACTACACTTAGTCCGAAACGGGCAGCGGACACACCTTGGAAAAAGAACGAGTTATGATACCATTGTCTGTCTTTATCCTAAAAACTCTGGCTACACCATCACTGCCGCGTAAAAGTTCTATCACGCGACCTAACTTCCACCTTAATGGAGGTAAATTGTCCTCTTTTATGAGCACTAACGTGTTTTCCGCAACTTCACCGTTAGTAGTAGTCCATTTTGTGCGTTTTTGTAGTTCGGAGATGTATTCTTTGTTCCATCGTTCCCATATATGCTGAGAAAGCTGCTGAATATGCTGGAATTTTGAGAGCCGATTAACTGGAACATGACGCAAATCTGGATCTGGATTGGTAATAAGTGGTCTTCCGATGAGAAAATGTGCAGGGGTTAATGGGGAGAGATCATTTGGATCACAGGATAAAGGATGAATCGGTCGGGAATTTATTATAGCTTCAATCTGCACAAGCAACGAATAAAATTCCTCGAACGTTAAGTGCGCGTTTCCCAAAACCCTATGCAAATGATGCTTAACTGTTCTTACCCCGCTTTCCCACAGTCCGCCAAAATGTGGAGAATATGGAGGTATGAAGGACCACGAAATATTATTCTTTAGCAAGGATTCTCTTATCGCGGGAGTGTGCTGCTCTAAAAATTTGCTTAACAATTTTAACTCCGAACTAGCTGCTATAAAATTGGTTCCATTGTCGGAGACCATCTTTTGAGGCTTGCCTCTTCGCGCAATAAATCTTTTAAAGGCCAACAGAAATGATTCCTTAGACAGTTCTGTAACTAATTCTAAATGTATGGCCTTCGTACAAAAACAAATAAAAAGACACATGTAACTCTTTATTAGTTTACAACCTCGACCCTTTCTATCGCGAATTAAGAAAGGGCCCGCATAATCTACACCTGTTACAATAAACGGTGGGCCACCTGCGAGACGCTGGGCAGGTAGGTCACCCATTATTGGCTGAATGGATTTAGATTTTAATCTAAAACATTTTACACATTTGTGTACGGTACGTCGCGCTAAATTTCTTCCTGATAACGGCCAGAAAGTTTCTCTTATAGTTGCAAGTAAAAGCTGAGGACCAGCATGCATAAGATCCTTGTGAAAATGATTAAATATTAACGACGTAACTATATGATCTGCCGCTAAAATGATGGGATGTTTTTTGTCATACGTAAACTCGGAATGCTTTAAACGCCCGCCTACTCTCATGATGCCCTGATCATCAAGAAATGGAGATAAATTTATAAGTTTGCTGTTTTTATCTAAAGATCCCTTTTGGTTCAAATGCTTTATTTCGTTCGAAAATGACTGTGATTGACACAGTTTTAGAATACGATTAAATGCAGAATGTATTTGATCCAAAGAAAGGGGTTCAGAAGTTCTTTCCTTATTTTTACACATGCGAATGAATCTGAACACATATGCAGCGGTTCTTTTTAAACGTAAAATATTGGAGAAGCGCTCAAATGAAAATACTTCCGTATTCTGTGTTTCATCAAGTTTATTCGTAAAAACCTTTATGTTTTTCCTCGTTTCGCTTGTTTCAGTGGGGGCAACTTGTAAATTTGGCCATTTATCTGAATCTTGCATGATCCACTCCGGTCCATGCCACCATAAGTTGCACTCCATTATTTTATCTGGTTCCACGCCTCTGGACACTAGATCTGCAGGATTATCCTTGCCTGGCACATGACGCCACTGCGCAAACGAAGTGGTTTCCTGGATCTCTGCTACGCGGTTACTAACAAACGTCTTCAATGTATTGGCTGCTGTTTTCAACCAACTAAGTACTATCGATGAATCTGTCCAGAGGTAACACGTATCGAATTGCACATTTAATGAATTTTTGACCTTATTGGTCAAACGCGATAAAATTACTGCTCCACAGAGCTCTAAACGCGGCAAGGTAACTGGCTTTAAGGGCGCAACCTTGCTTTTTGCACATAATAAGAATGAATACGACCTGCCTAACGAATCGGTAGATTTAATGAATATGCAAGCACCGTACGCCTTTTCTGAGGAGTCGCAAAATCCATGAAGTTCTAGTTTGACCTTACTAGAACATATAACATGCCGAGGTATTTTTAAATTGTTTAAGCTTCCTAATTTATTCCTAAACTGTAAATAATTATTTGCTAAATGCTCCGGTATGGGATCATCCCATGAAAGACGCTCGAGCCATAGTTGTTGTAACATAATTTTCGCTATGATGGTACACGCACTTAATAGACCCAAGGGATCAAAAATTTGAGCTATGTCCGATAATAAAGTTCGCTTTGTGATTATATGGCCTAGAGATGAACTTATGCTATAAAACATAGTATCTGATTGCGGTGAGTACAATAATCCCAAAGTTTTCGCCTTCTCGTTTTCACCGAATTGAATAACGGAACCCGTAGTTGAATTATCCGGTATATCTCTTAATATTTCAGGATCATTTGAATAGAATTTACGCAATGTAAATCCTCCGCCTTTGAGGACCTCAAAAAGTTGTTTACATGCTTCGCGCGCTTTCTGTTTTGAATCAAAACCTGTCAAAAGGTCGTCCACATAAAAATCGGATTTAATAATGCTAGCAATGTTAGGATTTTTAGCTTCTTGCTCCTCTGCCAATGTCATTAGACATTTAATCGCTAAGTAAGAAGAGCATTTCATACCGTACGTAACTGTTTGTAACTGAAATATTTCAATCGGTTCTTCCGGATTATTTCGCCATAAGATACATTGTAAGGATTTTTGATCATCTGCAACCAATACCTGACGGTACATTTTTTCTATATCCGCACTAACTACATATAAGTGTGTTCTAAAACGCAATAAAATGGAGAGTAAATCATTTTGTAAGGTTGGTCCGGCCATTTGAATACTATTTAATGAAATGCCGTTTGTAGTTGGCGCACTACAATCGAACACAACGCGCAAACGTGTCGTCAAAGAATTTTCTTTTAAAACTGGATGATGTGGCATAAAATAAAATGTAGTATTTACCCTAAAGTCTGTTGCCGCTTCCGTAATTCTGCATAAACCTTTCATATGTCCTAATTCTTTATATTCCTGGATGAATTCGCTATAAAGAGTTTTAAGATTGGCATCTTTATTCAATTTACGCTCGAGATTTAAAAATCTATTTTTTGCTTGACGAAATGAATCACCGAGTGAACTTATCGATTCCTTGAATGGCAATGATACTATGAATTTGCCTGTCGCGTCGCGTTTCACCGTATCTTCGAAATGTTTTTCGCATGCAATTTCTTCGCCCGAGAGTGCAGGTTTTCCATTGAAAACCTCTTCAAGTTCCCAGAACTTACTTAGCTGTTCTGTAACTTTGATTGTGTTTGTGAAATTACACTTAGTTATTCGCTTTTCTGATGCTTTGTTTTGGCTGATATACGGCCCTGCTATGATCCAGCCAAACATTGTTTCTTGCATGAATGGTTTATTTTTACCTAAACTAATTCTGTTTGCGCCCAGTATTTGCCAAAATAGATCACTTCCTATCAACAATTCGACCTTTTGTGGTTTATGAAAATGATTATCCGCTAATTTTAAATGTTTAGGTATCTGCAAATCGCTAATGTTTATTTCAGATGCCGGCACGCACCCCGTAATTTCTGGTATTACGAAACAATTTAAAGTTTTATGAAAAGTTATATCGCTACGCGACTGTATATTTATTTCGCATTTGAATCGAACGGGAGATGCAATATTATTTATGCCCATGACTGATATGTTCGCGCTTGTCGTTTTTAATCTAAGTTTATCGCATAAATTTTCGGTTATGAATGAGCTTTGTGAACCGCAATCTAACAAAGCTCGCACTATGTATGCCTTACCTTGGCTGTCAAAAATATTAACTAATACTGTGGACAGTATAGTTTGATCTGCAGCGCTAACTGCCGAAACTGACAAATTGGTAGTGTTTAAACTACCTTGTATATTATCTGCAGATCGTATATCGCTCGCGTTTTCTACCGGTTGATGAACTAAAGCTGCGTTCTGTTCGCTTGACCTATCTGGATGCAATAACGTATGGTGTTTTGAAGCACATTTCTTGCATGTTGATTGTCTACACCGCTTATAGAAATGTCCAGGTTTAAGACAATTCGTGCAAAGATTGACCTGTCTTACTTTATCAAACCTGTCCCTAGATGAAAGTTTTGAAAACTCGCCGCATTGATAAATGTTGTGTTCCCTTTTGCAAATAGGGCAACACTGTGTGTTATCCGATTTATTTAAAGTTCCCTGTGATGAATATAGACCGCGAATGTTATGTGAATATTTCGTATTCCGTGAATAAGCGCCCGCCTGAGAAATATTCCGTGTATTTTGTTTTTCAGCTTGATTTACCTCAAGAGATTCTAAGAGGTCCGCCCTTGATTTTAAAAACGTTTTAAAATCATCAAAACTAGGAATTTCATTATGTGTTTTGCTATTCTCCCATGCGCGTAAAGTCGATGTATCGAACTTACAAGAAATAATATGAATAAGGAGTATGTCCCACGAATCAGTAGGTAGCCCTAGCTGCTTTAACGCGTATAAATGCTTCGAAAAAATGTCAACTAATTGCCGCAATCTATTAGATGACTCTTTATGTATTGGCTCTATATTAAATAAGGCATTAACATGATTGGAAATTAATAATCTCTTATTATCGTACCTTTCCCTAATTAATTTCCACGCAACTGCATAGTTTTCGGCGGTAAACTCTAATGTTCGTATGACCTGCGCCGCACCGCCCTGTAATGAACTTCGTAAATAATGAAAACGCCTTATATTGTCTAAGTACTCATTTCTGTTAACTAAAGATTCAAAAAGATCTGCAAAATCTAACCAATTATTATAATTACCATCAAATTTTGGTAACTCGATAGGTTTAAGCTCAATACAATGCCCTGTATATGAATTCTTAGAGCGCTCACTTGCTTTATCGCTTTCTATACAAGCTACTTGTTGATTATCGCGAATGATTTTTCGCGCGACCGCTAATTGTGAATAATATTTGTTATAGAATTCTTCGCGCTCCGTATATTCATCCTCTAATAATTCAAATTGAACCGTATTTTCTATTTGCCCTTGAACTTCATCGAATTCGCCCTGTAAATGTTCTATATTATTTACCATTTCAATAGCCTGTAATACTTCTAAATCTGAAATCGTTTCACCCTTAGTTATTTTATCATTTAACGCTAATATAAATTTCGAAAATATTGTGAGTTTGCATTTAAAACCGCCCCTTTTTCGCTTTAAATTCTCCATAATTTTATAATGAATTAAACAGTAAACAGAAACAGAATATAAATCGCTTGATATTCGACCCTAACGTTCTCAGAATTATCACATGTGCAGAATAAAGGTACAAAGACTGATAAATAAGGGAATGTGAAATGGATAATGCTCACCAAAATATTGTATGTTTATTCTAACAGCCCTAGCCTCCTGGCGCCAAGGATATGCCTCAGGTCTTCACAGATTTTAAACCCACAGTTGTCCAATTATGTAACTGTCTTAAGAACAACGTTCGACAGTCTATAACGCGCTCGGGCCACTATGAATGCACTATTTCGCCCGCTAATTTGATGACACAAATATGAGTTCGGAATTCGGTGAATTTACACTGTTTCAACACAAAAATTTGATGATTCGGCTCGAATAGACCATGGATTTGCTTGATATGCACTTCGCTTGTGCCGCTGGTTAATAATCAAACTCCGTGCGAAAACAAAACTGATTTTATTTTGAATTACACAATACAATATATAAACGCTTATTAAGTATTATGTCCGCTCGCTCTGAATGCTGTATCACCGTATCCCGTCTCGTACTTGAGTGGCGTCTTCTTTGGGGTGCCTTAAGGGACTCGCCTTATCTTCACATATGGCATAATATATCTCCCTACGCCACTATGTTGCCGGATTGTAAAATGCATAAATAAACTCGAATTGGATAGAGGCGTGAACAGCCTCTCTGATGAAATGGTGGCGAATGTCAATATGATTTGTCTTTTCATGGAATACTGGATTTATGCACAACTTCTGAGCCCCTTGATTGTCATTATACAAAACAACTGAATCCAGTCTTCCTTGAATTTCTGACAACAAATTCCTTAAGTAAATGGCTTCCTTAGTAGCCTCCCCTAAAGCTACATACTCCGCTTCAGTGCTAGAAAGAGTCACTGATTTCTGTTTAACACTCTTCCAAGAAATCGCACCACCCGAAAGTTTAAAAACAAAACCTGTGTAAGATATTCTATCTAACTTATTTGAGGCCCAATCAGCATCAACAAACCCTGTTAAATCCAAATCATCCCTTTTATAAGTCAAACAAATGTCTTTAGTCCCCTTCAAATACCTCAATATCTTTTTAGCACATTTCCAGTGATACTCATTATGACTTTTATTAAATTGACTCAAAAAACTTACACTATATGCAATATCTGGTCTTGTCAAAACTGCTAAAAACATGAGACTACCAATTAATTTCTGATATAAAGGATTTTCAACTTTTTCTAAGCAATTACTTTCTGTAAAATCAAAATTATCTATTGGTGAGCTGACAACATTGCACTCCTCCATATTAAACTTTCTTAATAACTGATCAATATATGCAATCTGGTCTAATCTAATAGTATCTTTATCCCTATGAATCTTCATACCAAGACACAATTTTAACTGACCTAAGTCTTTAATTTTAAATTTTGAACATAATTCTGCCTTTAATAAATCAGTTTGGACCTTATCATTACTGAAAACTATAAAATCATCAACATATAGAGCCACTACAACTAAACTCTTATCAATTTTTTTAATATAGACACATGACTCATAATCTGATTTATTAAATGCTAGGCTAATCAAAATTTCATTCACTTTTTGATACCAGGCTCGAGAAGACTGCTTTAATCCATAAATGGCCTTTTTTAAATGACAAACTTTATTTTCATTACCTTTAAGAACATAACATTCTGGTTGACGCATGAACACTGTTTCTTGCAAGTCACCATTTAAAAAAGCTGTCTTCACGTCCAAGTGAATAACATCTAAATCTAACTTTACAGATAAGGCTAATAACAATCGTAAACTTGAATACCTTATTACAGGAGAAAACGTCTCCTCATAGTCCACACCTTCACGTTGAGTGTACTCCTTAGCCACTAAACGAGCCCGATAACACACCTGATCATCACAATCAACTTTGGTTTTGAAAACCCACTTGCACTCAACCAAAGTTCCACTTTTTGGAGTATCGACCAACTCCCATGCCTCATTTTCTGCAAAAGATAGCATCTCTTCATCCATGGCCCTCTTCCATCTGGCCGAGTCTGGTCTGGATAGAGCTTCTGACACACTGGATGGGATATCTTCCAGATCTACTTCCTGCTGCTTATGACATTGAAATGTCACATAGTCTTTGAAGACCTTAGGCTTCTTGGTTCTGTCGGATCGTCTTGATGTACTTGGTATTTCTGGTGTGATCACTATGTCTGGAACATACTCTGAGTCATTTAAATCATCTCCGAGGTCATCATCCAAAACATCATGGTATTCTTCCTCATCTGACAGTCTATCTGGGAATTTACCTTGGTCTGGATCCCCCACTTGAGGTAATACCTCTGTCACTGCAATATCATTGCTTGGTGATCCTAAGAAATCAAAGTTTTTCAGCAGCTTTGGTTTTTCATTAATGACCACATCTCTACTGGTAATTACACTCTTCTTAATGGGATCATAGAGCCTATAGCCCTTCACATTTTGACCATAACCAACCAACAACATCTTCTCTGCCTTTTTGTCAAACTTCTGCCTTTTTTCTTTGGATACATGAACCATTGCCTCACTACCAAAGATTCGAACATGACTCACATCTGGCTTTTTACTATAGAAGAGTTCATATGGTGTTCTACCTTCAAGACCTCTGACCACAGATCTGTTCCTTAAGTATGCAGCAGTATTGATGGCTTCAGCCCAAAACTGCTTAGGAAAATCTGCATCGAATAGTAAGCACCTCGCCTTCTCCACCAGGGTACGGTTCATTCTCTCCGAAGTACCATTCTGCTCTGGGGTGTAAGGATTTGTTTTTTGATGTGTTATACCATTACTACTTAAAAAAGATTCAAAGTCAGCACTACAAAATTCTCCTCCGTTGTCAGACCTAAAACATTTGATTTTGTGCCCTTTTTGGTTCTCAACTAGCAATTTAAATTCCTTAAACTTATCTACAGCTTCACTTTTGTATTTTAAAAAATAAACAAAAACCATCTTACTCAAGTCATCTTCAAGAACCAAAAAATATCTAGATCCTCCGATGGACATCATCTCCATGGGACCACATAAATCACCATGCACAACCTCGAGCAATTCTGCAGCACTATTTCCACTACTCTTGAATGGCAACCGAGTCTGCTTTCCCTCACAGCACACTTGACACATATTATGCAAACTTGCCCGCCCTTTATAGTTCAAGCCCTCAACTGCTCCGTCCCTCATTATACCCAAATCTCTAAAGTTGATGTGACCAAAACGTCTATGCCACAAATCACAACAGTCTTGAGCATACATAGGGAACGCCACTGGCTGAGACTTAACAAAATTAAGTCTATACACTTGATTAATCAAATCAGCTGTAGCCACACTTGTACCTTTACTATTAAAAATCTCACAACCCTTCTGGTTAAAAACAACCTTGTTACCATTTAAAATCAACTGGCTAACTGACAGTAAATTGGTTGTAATATTGGGTACATAATGAACATTTTTAACTACAATGTCAAAGTTTTTATTGCTACTTACTGTAGTTAACTCTACTTCTCCAGCACACAACACTGGCATTTTTTCATTGTTGGCTACTAAAATTTCTTTGAGCTGTATATCCTGGGATGCATTTTTTATCCAGTCATTTCTTGACGTTAAATGCACACTTGCTCCAGAGTCAATATACCAATCTGAATTGTTAAATTCACCATTTAAAAAGACCGCACTAAAAGCACTCTTATCCTCCGGTTTTCTCTGCTGTTTTCGAAAACTCTCAAAATCCCTTTTCAAAACTGGGCACTTATTTTTGTAATGACCTATTTGTTTACATCCAAAACAAATCACATGTTCTTTATTGTCATTTTTAACACTGCCACCGCCATCTTTGGGATGTTTTCGGAACTTGCCTTGACTGGCAAAAGCACTACCAGTAGATTTCTTGCTGCCCGCGTTCCTACTAGTTCCATCTTTCTGCATATCAATTAACTTGGACTTTATTGCATCCCCTGTAATTTGAATTCCAGAATGTTCCAGAGCCATTATCATTGGGGTGAATCTGTTTGGCAATCCTGCAAGCAACAATGAACCAATCCACTCACTAGTAATTTCGAATCCACTCCGAGTTAATTTCTGGGCTGTTTCAATCATCTGCCCTATATAATTCTCCATACTGTCACAATTATTCAACCGCAAACTTATGAGAGTCCTAAGTAAATCAATTTTTCGTGTAAAACTTTTCTCGCCATAAAGTTTTTTTAATGTTATCCACACATCCAATGCCGTTGCCGCCTCTCGAATATGCACATAAATGGATGGATCAATGGATAAACATAGCTTTGCCCTCGATTTATTCTGCGTGTCTGCATTTGCTTCACCATTTTCTTCCAGGCATTTCGATAAACCATCAAGCACAAAAACGTTTTCAATCGCAAAAGACCAATCATCGTAGTTCTCGCGACCCATTAATTTTGGCACACTGGCTAAATAATTCGTAGCCGCCATTTTCAGTCCACAAAACAAACTGCGAATTTCACTCGACCCTACGTGACTACGTTAGCAAAAAAAACTCACAACTGATACCTTCAGGTTATAGAACTTTAAAACTGAATGCTGGGGCCATAACCTCTTGAAAATTATAGTGGAAGTGAGGATTTTCTGGGGTACATTGAAACAACAAACGCCATGCTTCGTTCGATAGCAACGACTTTTACTTTATTGTAATAATCAATATTGGCAACACGCCATACACCGAGTGTTTACAAACATTAATCCAAAGATGGCGCTACATGTATTAAAATACTTTTTTGATACATCACAACACTTGTTACTATCTTTGCAACGCAGCAGAAGGGTTCCGGTCCAATAAATGGCATTAATAAGCCTTATTTGGCCATTTCATTTGCTTTTTCATTGCCTTTATGACCCTCGTGCCCCGCTAACCAGGCTACCGTAACCTTGCTACCGTCTCCTAGTTTATTTCGGGCACACACACAATCCCATACTAGCTTAGAATTAACCTTTACAGAATTGAGTGTGTTAAGCGCTGTCTGACTATCTGTGAAGATGGCAACTGAACAGAACGTTTTTTCCTGTCTTTTTATTTCTTCCACTCAGTGATGGATTGCCGTTATTTCCGCCTGAAAAACTGTCACATCCTTAGATAAACTTACTGGGAAATGTATCTCTCGATTTGTCCACAACAAAGACAACATAAGCTTCGAAAAAGGACACGATTTTTTGGTAAATGGAACGTTCAAGGTATATCAAAAAAACTCAATGAAGTCTAACATGAATTAACAGAACTAAAAATAGACATACCAGTCATTACCGAAACAAAAAAGAAGGGAACCGGCTCTGAAAATCTAGGAAAATATGACCATTTCTATAGTGGAGTACCAAAAGAATGTGGAGCTCAACAGGGAATTTCTTTAACGATTCACAGAAGACTAAGAAAGTTTAAACAGAAAGAAACAACCTGGGAAGCCATAAATGAAAGATTAATTAAAGTAAATATGTGTTTTCACGAATATAAACTAACAATTATGGGCGTATACGCAATAAATACCGGCGGGAAATAATATTAATGGGGGATATTAACAGTAGAGTAGGAAGAAAAGATGCGGATGAAATAGTAGGAAAATACGGAGAAGACACTACGAACAACAATGGTGAAAGATTCATAGATTTATGCAACCAGAATCAACTCAGAATCTTAAATGGATACTTTGCACATAAACTGATAACCTCTTTATTTAAAATAGACCTCGAAAGTGCTTAAAATAGATGGAAACAAAAATGCAGGACAATGGGGATACCGCTCACCAACACTATGGTATATACGCTCAACTTTGCAGACGATCAAGTAATAATGGGTAATAATTGAATAGTATGATATATGGGGTCTAGAACTAAATAAAAAGAAAACCAAATACCTGTGCATTAGAGTAGAACAAAAAGATCTCATATTAGACGATAACACCACGATAAAGCACTGTTGTGACTACAAATATCTAGGTATCACTATTTCATAAGATGAAACATTAGACAAAGCCATAAGAGAGAGAAATACGTCAGGGAGAAAAGCCATCACAATGTTAAACAGCATTTTATGGGACCAATCCATCAGCAAAGAAAATAAAAAGAGGATATATGAGACTATAGTAAAAAGTATCAATTTGTACAGCTGTGAGGTACGGCCACTGAAAGAAAGAACACTGGCAACGCTGAAAGCGATGGAAGTGGATTTTTGGAGAAGAGCTGCAGGAAGATCTAGAAGAGAAATTATTACCAACGAACGCATTAGAGAAATAATGGGGGTCAAACGAACAATCACAGATGACCTAACAACAAAACAACTTATCTGGTTCGGTCACATACAAAGAATGGATGAACAACGAATACCAAAAGAAATATTAAAATGGCAACCAGAAGGAAAGAGAAAACGAGGTAGACCGAGAAAAAGTTGGAGTGAAGGAATAAAAAAAGAACTGAGAGAGAGGGCCGTAAGACCTATGGAACAACTGGACTAAGTGGCGATTGGAAGTCGAAAAACGGTGGAAAACGTTATAAACCGACAAGTAGTAGTAGGAATTTAATCAGAATTGTGTTTAAATTTGGGAATGTTGCAATAATATTATTTCTCTGAGTAAATGACTACATGGATACTCGTACAGTTTAAATATTTTCTTTACTTTACAAAGTCTTAAATTGTAATATATACTTAATTTTTCAGTTCTGCTAGGTTTAAATCTTGTTCTTTTACTTTTAATTCCTGTATTGAACAGGCTCTAACACCACTATCACGAAAAATTGTTTTGAATTTTTTGTTAATAGTTTTCTATCCCTCAGATCTTTATGCGAAAATAGTTTTCGTATTTTCTGCCGTGTTTTATCATTAGTATAAAATATGCAATATCTTTAACTTTTTCTGCTTCTTTTGAATGAATCTTACTCAATATATTAAAACTACTGTATTCAGGTATTCGTCTTTTTGTTGAAGTCTGGTTTAAAGCATTTATTTTCTTTAAAATCTTTTCCCATATACTAAGTAACAGTACATACTCAAATGTATCAAATGTTTTATGTGATTTGGTAGCTTATGATCTTTTTAATGGTTTTCCATTTTTGTTTGAGGAAAAATGGCGTACACAATTTTTAATTTCTTCAAAAGTTTTCCTTAAAGATTTCACAGCATCAGAACGAGCAGACCACTTGGTATCACAAATAGGTTTAATACTCAAGTGTTTGCCCTTACAATGCATTTCACCTATGTGTAGAACTTGAATTAGAAAACAAAAACGTACAATTCCTGAGCGATACTGAAAAAAGTTTAAATTTTTCCAATTAAATTTAAGAATGATTGGACGTATGGTATAAAATGGGCAGAAAATATAATGTTTTATTTTGAATTGGAGTCTCTTATATTTACCTGATATATTTAACGCATTATCTAAACGCTGTCCCCGACATTTATTGATGCAGTTAATCCAATCATGATAAGCATGGGAACGCTTTTCTAACCTTGTCGAATATCAATCAACGATTCGGTATAATTTAGACACGTTTCAGCAATAATTACGAGTATTACGTTTTTCCCTTAAATAAAAATAAAACTTAATTATAAAAATTAAAAAGTAAAAACCTAATTTTAGGGCCCTAAAAATTACGGGCTCTGGACACTGCCTAGGTTGCCTAGACCTTAGTCCGCCCCTAATTGTACGGTTATAAAATGTTTAAAGCGTAAATTGCAACTAATGAAATTTTATCAGATATAGAAAGATTTATTATTTCCAAATGTCATTATCTCAAGTAACTCAAGAGCCAAGTGATCGTGAAACTGGATATGATTTCTGATAATCATACCGCTCGTAGGATTTGTTGATGGCAAAGTGTATAAATAAAAGTCTTTTATCGTTAAACACGCTATGGGAAAATGATTTCGTCAATGTTATTGGTTTTCTGGGCCCTGGATATGTGAATATCGATATATTAAAAAAATATTTTTCAATCTAAGTTGCCTGTTTTCCATTTTGGTGTAAGCTATAATATTATTGATGTTTTGGACAGTCCCGGTGGTAAAATAGGGTAAAAGGTTCCCGCGTGCAATGTTAGCATAGGCGTCCTCCGATTTTTTTTTGTTTAATTATATTTATTTAATCTTTTGACAATCATATAAAATTTAGGATAACTAAATAAAAATAACAACATTAAAACCTCAATATTTTGCTTGTGCAGCAATGTGAAACCGCAATGTAATAAAAATATAGTTTTATCAAATGTTTTTTTTAAACCCTTGTCTCTATTCGGATTGCCGAGTATAGGCCTCTCCTAATTCTCGCCATTCATCTCTGTTGTTTGTGTTACCACATTGGCCCTGCAGTTATTTTAATATCGTCACTCCATCGCATTTGCGGTCTTCCTCGTGGTCTTTTGGCTTCATATGGCCGCCAATTCCCGATTTCTTTATTCCATCGGCCATCCGTAATACGTTCGTTATGTCCAGCCCATTTGTTTTACTTTTGTTCTATTACGAATGTTTTCATTGGTTTTATGGTCTTTGAGTGAGATACCCAGCGTCTGTCGTTTCATAGCTCTCTGAGTTTTTCTGATCTTCTCCATGTTTATTTTAGTGAATGTCCAGGTTTGAGCTCCATATGTAAGTACAGGTAGGTTACAGGAATTAAATACTTTGGTTCGCAGTCTTTGAGGTATATTTTTATTTTTAAGTACGTATGAGAGTCTTCCGAATGCTGCCCATCCCATTTATACACGTTTGCTCATTTCGGTAGTCTGATTTTCTTTGCTTACCTTGACATTTTGACCCAGATATGTATATTCATTTACGTGTTCTACCTCTGTCCCTTCGATGTTTATCATAGGTTTGTCATCTTTGTTTGACATTAGTTTAGTTTTGCTGAAATTCATTTTCAGTCCTTTTTTTAGGGATTTTATGTGTAGCTTCTCAATAATCGTATTCAGTGCATTCCACGTATCGGCTATTAGTACTACATCATCTGCGTATCTAAGATGGTTCAAGTATCTTCCGTTAATAGGGATTCCCTTATTTTCCCAGTCTATTGACGTAAAGATATCTTCTAGGGCAGCTGTAAATAATTTTGGATATATTTTGGAACTTCACGTGAATATCTTTTATCTTTGTTTGTAACCTTTTATCGAGATGGTCTAATTGTAGTTTACTTACAATAGTATCGATTTTTTCAGTTACGTCAATAACATTATTACTTTGGACTTGATGTTCGTGTATATTATTTAGACTAAATATATTATGTTCCCGATCAGATGAAAACAATGGGATTTCCTCACGATTAGCAAATAAAGTATTCGAACCAAAGTCAATAACACATTTATTCTTTTCTAAAAAATCATAACCAAGTATTCCATCAAAAGGAGAATTTATGTCTACTAAATAGAATTTTTGAACACTCGAAAATAACTTAAAGTTTACGCTTTTTGTAACTTGAATTGGTTTGTTATTAATACCAAATATTTTAAAATTTTCATGATCAAAGTGATAAGAATCTAAAATTTTACTTGGTTTCAATATTGATATAGCTGCGCCTGAATCAATTAATAACTTAATATTTAAATTTTTAATATGCGCGTAAAGAAGCGGTTTATTTGCTACTTGGTAAACTGTAAAGTTGTCAGCGGAACTTGTTCTAAAAAATCCTGATCAACTTCGATTTCTATTTCTTTTTCCGAACTATCATTGTCGCAATAGGTATTATGAACAACATTGTGAGATTGTGGTTTACGATAACATTTTTCTGCTTTATGTCCATATTTATGGCAGACAGTGCACTTTGGAATGGTTAATTTAATTGGTGGATTTATCGATTGATTTGTTGAACCGGGATCAGAAAATGTTTTTTGTGTAGAAATTTTATTGTCATTATTTATATTTAATTTAGAAAAATTGTCATTTGTTTGTTTGAAATATTGTTGGTTTTCATAATCGTTTAAAATTTGTTTAATTTGAATTAACGAACTAGGATTTAAAGAGCGAAGCATTTGACACAAAGGTTCTTTTATGCCCGTAATAGCGGTCAGAATTGCAGTTTTACTGTGAAAATTATTTAAACATTTTTTCTCAACATTGTTCAAATTTGAATCATATTTGATAACTTTATTGATTCTTATTAATTGTTTTTCAATTCTATCAACGAAATTTGTAGGTTTTTCATTAGAACGTTGCTTAAAATGACATAACTCAAAATTTAGACACTGCAAATCCAAATTTTCACCAAACTGAGAAAGGAGAGCATTTTTTATCTCTTGCCATGTCGAAAATTCTTTCGAGCCAATGAAATCAAGAGCTTTTCCCTCTAACCTGCTTTTTACAATAAAAGGAAAAATTTGCAATTCCGCTGGGTCAAATTTTGCAAAAATGAAATCAACAGAATCTATAAAATAATGTAATTTTGAAGAGGACCCATCAAAAACATTTATAAGCTTGATAGCTTTGTCACAATTAATATAATTATTAGAAGTGGTAGCGGAAATTATTGGCGTAGTTGCTGTTACGTCGTTAGTTGCCATTGTATTATCAAAAATAAATTAAACAATTAAAAAAAATGCAAATACTAGATATGATAGCTTAAAAGTTTGAAAATTGCGAAACAGAGTAAATAAAAAAAATGAAAACAAATAAAAAATTAATATAATTCGACTAACCTCAAGTATTTCCGTCAGAACGTGGCTTTACACCGGAACTGGTCGAAAACGTTGCAGCATCTCAGATCAAGTGGATTTACACTGGAACGGGTAGAGAACGGGTGAAGAACGTTGTACCTTCTGGATCAACTGGGTTTACACTGGAACTGGTCGAAATTCTAAACTGTATGTAGTCGGAATGGTAGCCGAGATGTTGCTTCTTCTGTGGAAATGCTTCACCGTTTCCAGGGTCGAGTGGCTTTTCACTAAAGCTGGTTGAGAAGATTTCACGAAGTTGCTAGTTGCGCCTCCCCAGAACTTCCGAATTACTTTGTGGCTTTACACAACAAGTGGCCTTACACTTGAAATTCTTCGAAGTTGCTTACGGGTTCATTCAGTTTTCCTTCCTCGTGGCCTTACACTCGGAACTCAAATACTAAGTCACTAATTCTCCAATTTTCCAATTAACGATAAAAATCGATTAAAAAAAGGCTTTACTTTTTCTAACTGAAAATCCTACTGACTGCGCCACTTTTATTCTCTATAAAATGATATGTGTTCGTTGGAGAATTAAATAACGTAACTCTGAATGAAATGCACAAATTTATTTAGATGTTAACAGTTTAGGGTATAAGACTATACTAACTTAAGAATTACAAACTATCCTAAAAACCTCTCATAGTTCTTTATAATATCGTAAACACCTCGAGATACTCAGCGTGGATGTTTATCATCTTCTAAGTAGTCTGAATATTGAGATAAAACACACACACACACACAGTGGCGTGCTCGCCATAACAAAGATATCTTCTAGGGCAGCTGTAAATAATTTTGGAGATATTGTGTCTCCTTGTCTTACTCCTCGGTTGATTTTTACTGGTATTTTTTCGATTCCATTACCCAACGTCACTATCATTTCAGCTTGTTAGTAAATATTATGTATTAATATTCTGTACCTGGAGTCGATCCGGTTGTTGACAAATGCTTCTTCTGTTGCCCACAGTTCTACGCTATCAAAAGCTTTTTCATAATCTATAAAAGCCAGACATAATGGGAGATTGTATTCGTTAGTCTTTTCTATTAGGATTTTTAAAGTATATAGATGGTCACAGGTATTGTACCCTTTTCTAAATTCGGCTTGTTAAACTGGTTGATATCCGTCAGATTTAATTGTTAACCTGTTTGTAATAATCTTTGTAAAGGTTTTGTAAAGTTGTGAAAGAAGTGAAATTGGTCGATAATTTTTCAGATCTGTGGTGTCTTCCTTTTTGTGTATTAGTATTGTTTTAGCAGTATTCCATTAATCGGCTATGTTGCCTTGGAATTTTCACAGCAGTATTCTAATAGTTAATTATGGATCCGTATGAAAAAAAAATTGAAAAATTGAGATAACCCTACGAAGAAGTAGAAACTGATAATGAAGAAGTGGAAAAAATGGCAGAAAGTGACAACGATTCGATTGCTGACGAAAAATTTTTTTTAGAGAGCGATCACGTCACAGAACAAGAAGCTACAGGCGAAGAATCAAAAGAAGAATCTGTTTCAGAAGAATAGATCAGCTTATTATTATGGTAAAGATGGGACGAAATGGAGAAAAGAAGCTTCACTCATAAATGTTCGTACTACTGCAAGGAATATTATTAAACATTAGTCAGGAGTTACAGGAATGGGTAGAAATTCTTCTATACCTGTTGAATGTTTTATGCTGTTTTTTGGTGATATTCTTTCCATCATCATAGAAAATACTAATATATTATTCTGTAATATATAAAAATAATAATATATATAATCTGATTTTATATATCAGACTGTAAAACGTTTGTTAGAAGTTCACCAACTTACAGTGGTCGGTACCACTCAGTCCAACAGAAGAGAATTGCCGCAACAAATAACAGACATCAAACACCGATGTTGACATTTATCTGTTTTTGCATTTGGTACCGATATTACTGCAGTGTCATATGTACCAAAAAAATCAAAAAATGTATTTCTTTTGTCCTCTATGATTCTCGACAATAAAATTGATGAAGCAACTGGAGAAGAAGCAAAACCAGAAATTATTACATTTTACAATCTGACAAAGGGAGGATTAGACGTTGTTGACCGAAAAATATCTTCCTATAATGTTGCTAGAAACACTAGACGTTGGCCTATGGTAGTATTCTATGGCCATATGAATGTTGCTGCCGCCAATGCTTTCGAAATATACAAAAGAAACAATCCAGAAGGAGAATTTAAAAATTGCAGAAGATTATTTATGAAAGATTTAGGAATAAATATGACAAAAGAAAATATGGGAAGTAGAGCTTTGAACCCTCATTTAGCTAGAGTTGTACGACAATCAGCGTCGTGCCTATCAAATACTCTTATGCTAGGCCCATTAAAAGTGACCACCAATAAAAGGGGAAATTGAAAATACTGTAAAAGAAGAAAAACGAGATATTTTTGCACATTTTGTCCGTCCAAATTTTTCTATTTTATGTTATAAACAAATTTATGAAGCTTAATATTTGTATTTTAATAAAACATATGTGGGAATTTTGGAAAATATTTATTTACTAATCAGTACTAATAATGCAAGGTTTTAGATTAATTGCTATATTTTTTGAAAAATAAAACAAAACGAAAATACAATGCCACAAGATCATTAACTAGGAGACAGATAAACCGACAAAATCTTAAAAACATTATGTGAATGTTATTTGAAATTTGTGGGTCACTTAAATTTTGGTCCTGATAGACCTCACCCGTCCACTGAGATTTTCAGACCACACGTCTACTGCCGGGTTAAATCACACTTAAAAAATTAATTTATCGCTTGTACTATTTTCTATAACGCTAGCAGAAAAAAAGCTCATTTTTGTGCCGCTCAAACAGAGGCGCCCGCCTGCATTGCACTTCTTGCAGGCCCGTTATCATCGGCTCTGTTTTTGCATAATGGTTGAGATTCGTATTAATAAAATTATGTGAAAGGGATCACTTCTATATATATATGGCAATACGTACTTTTCTTCGTTTTCTTTTCTTCTTTTTCTTCTTCTTTTAGAACATGTCATATAGTCCCAGCATATAGTCATATCACCTCTTCGGGTATAGGGAAGGAACCACCTTCCTAGTGGTCTTTTTGTATTGGATTTATCTATTTTCGCTCATTTCGAGATTTTTCCCGTATCTCTCTGTTAATATTATATCGTCATTTGCGGCATCGTGCTCGAGTCCCTTTCATTGCATTCTGAACTCCAGTTTCTCTTAATATATCCTCATTCCTTATTATATCTCTGAGACATATTCCTTTTATGGTCCTTAATACTTTCATTTCTGTGGTTCCCATCAATATTTTTGTAACAGACGCTCTTGTTTCCGCTGCATATATTAGTACTACATGTTTTATATATATATATATATATATATATATATATATATATATATATATATATATATATATATATATGGATTTTGATCTATACGATATTATATTGTTCTCCCATATTGTGGCGTGCTAAATTTTACTGTTACTGGCCTGTATTTTTATTTAACTATGTCTTGGGATTATTAATTTTTATCGCTTTAAGTACATATGAGTGTTTAAAAGACCCTTGTTCTTAAAATAGTTTTTTCGTCATAAATTATGTTTGGAGCTATATTATTTCATAAACGAATATGCTTCCTCTTAAAACACTATTTAAGTGTTAATTATACATAATCCCTCTTAAAATTTTATTGGTTTTTAGTCAAAAGTGTTCGAAAGCGTTATTTTCTCATGGGACCGATTTTATAAAAAGGCACTATCCGTTTTTATTTGTCAGTGGGCCAGTTAATATTTGAATGTCAATATGCATTTAGACGTAGACAGTGGCGCACCCCGAATTTGTGTGAGGGGGGGGGGGTTTGAAATTTTTTTATGCTATGTTCATTTTGAGTCTCTAAAATTTGGGTTTTAGTTTAATTTAAAGTACTAAAGATAGCAGTGCCAAAGATTCAGGTATCCATTATCCTGTATACCAACTAAAACCACTCTCTCTTACTTGTACGCAGTTGACTGTCGCACGTACCGTACTCCGAAAGTGAGGTAGCCGCTATAAGTCTGATGACATTTTTGGAACACTCCCTTCTCTTATCTCGATCTTATCTATTGTTCTGAAGCTATTTCCTTGTGGCATTTTAAAGTAATTACTATTTTAATACGAATAAGCCACAATTGAATATTAAAATAAGTTTATTGATGTTTGACATTAATCCAACTTGTAAATACAATACATTTTGGAGACGGCTATCGCCGTATTCCGGTTCTCCTCCGCCAATCCTCCCGGTCCAAGGCTCTTTCTCCAAACCTTACGATTCCTTCGCTCTTCTAATTCCTTTATTCCTTCCATGAGCGTCGAGGTCTACCCGTTTTTCTTCTTCCAGGGGGGCTTCCATTTGTGAAGTTTTTGGGGCCAACGTTCGTCAGGCATTCTCAATGTGTCCAAACCATTTTGAACCTCTTCTTTCTATTCTGTCAATGTCCGTTTCTGTAGGATTCATGTTATTTCTTATAGATTCATTGGTCTTTCTTTCCTGCCTTGATGTTCTAACAGTTCTTCTCAAATAATCCATTTCAACTGCCAACAAGCTTCTCTTCAGGTCTGCATTAATTGTCCATACTTCAGAGCCATAATAAAGAACTGGTTCAACCATGGCTTGCCCTATTCTTTTTTTGTTCCTTTTGGAAAAATTGCAATCCCACCATAAGGAGTTCAGACATCCTACAATTTTACGTCCCTGATTAATTCGGTGTTTAATTTTTCGGTTTCTCCCAAGCCGTTCTTAACAATGAGTGTACCTAAATATTTAAATTTTTCCACTTGTTTGATTTCCACGTCCTCGTCTATCAACACTTCAAACCTTGCATCTGAATTGATAATATTCTGTTTTCTTCATGCTGACTTGTAACCCCCATTTTACATATTCTCTGTACAGACGTTTTATCATAAATTCTAGATCACAAGAATCTTGAGCTAGGACGACTTGGTCAGCTGCAAAGTTCAGGGAGAACAGTACGTCATTTCCTATGGGGATTCCCATTCCCTGGCAGTGGTTTTTCCAATTTTGGAGGGCTGCCTCAATATATAAATTAAACAGTAAGGGTGACATACTGTATCCTTGTTTTAGTCCTTTAGTTACTTTTATTGGCTCTGATAGTCTATTTCCGATTTTTAGGTAAGTAGTGTTATCGCTGTATACTTCTGTGATTATTCCTAAAAGGTATGGACTAATGTCGAGTTGTTGTAAAGCTTGCCACAATTTAGGTCTTGGAACTGTATCATACGCCTTTTCTAGGTCGATGAAGGCTAGATGTACTTTGGTACCAACCGCTATTCTTTTTTCTATTAATTGTTGGAGTATAAACAAGTTATCAGTGCAAGATCAAAGATCAAAGATTCAAACGACAATAAACTTATTTTAACCTTCACTTGCGACTTATTCCCATTAAAATAGTAATTAGATCTTATCTCTGTCGTTGGCTCGGTTTATGTGTCTCTTCTTCTCTCTTTTTAATGACTGCTCGGATGTAATTGTGAACACTATTCCATCCCTCCGTCCTTCCCGTCGTCTTCACGATCATCTCTGTTACAGTCACAGGGTTTATACCTATTTATACATTCTGTTTCTCTCCACTGTACTTCGATTACAGTCCAGCATTGTGTGAGTAACAATATCGGAATATTCGCAGTATAGGCATTTATATGTATCTGTCTTTCTAAAGCTATGAAGATACGCCCTAAAACATACAATCTACCCAGTCCCTTGGGCTCAGGATCAGCATCTTGGTCCACTGGGCAACATCTTCCTTGTTGTTCCACTCTTCCTGCCATCTTTCCATTGATCTTTTCCTTTCTTCTTTTTTTTTTATAGCTGTGGTCAAATGCTCTCTTCTCTCAAAGAGATGTCTCTTTTCTACTGCTAACACATGCAGAGGAACACAACCCGTGATAGTCCACGAGGCCGCCGCAGATACAGTCCTGTAGGCGCATGCTACTCGCAACAGACTCGTTCTGTCTACTTTTGTCATAAGCCTAATATTGGGTACCTATATCTAAATATAATGAAAAATATTATTAATTATTGTGTATTAATTGTTGTGTATTTATACAATAATTATTGTGTTCCACATATTTTAGGTGGTAATTGAATTATTCAATTAGCGTTTTGGATTTTTTGTATTGTGTGTGAAAGACAAGTTACATTTTACTACTATTCTTTATATATTTTTTACTTTATATGCCCTGTGGGGGGGGGGGGGGGTTTAACCCCCAAAACCCCTCCTGGGTGCGCCACAGGACGTAGATATTTGTTGTTCAGTTCTAGAGAAACTCACTATATTGTGATAAATCGCTTACTGCTCGTTAATAATTAATTGTGATAGTAACAATTTCTGTATTGTCTATTTATACAGAGTTCCTCCCTCTGGCAATTCACTTGTGCTGTTACTATTCACTCACAAGCCCCTGTGTCACGTGGACGCCAATTACCCTTGGCAATATTTTTGCGGAAGAGGTAAAGATATCATATTTCAACATCTAGTACCATCTGTTTATCTCCAGGCCTTCGACCCTGAATGAATATTTGTGAATTTTGTGAATGAATATTTTATAATGATAATGTTTTTTGTTAGGGACAATAATTTTGTAATTTTTTGACGTGACAACGTCTTAAATTAGGTTGTGGCTCGGAGTCGTTTAAGAAAAAGTGTAACGCCCGCTCACGTCTGTTACAGTGAGTCGCCGAACGAGAGAGAGGCCCGCCAGACCGGCGAATGCCTTGCGTCTCTCTCCCACTCAAACATGATCGGTCCGCTGCGCGCGGCACTAGAGAATTAGGCGCGTTGAATCGCTAAAGTTGAAAATCGTTGAAAGTATCGTCAGCTGTGTCTGTAGTGAAAATGTGGAGTGCTTAGATTCGTCATTTACAACAACTACAACAATAAAGGTAAATAATTGTACACTAATATTTCATTATCGTAAACTATGATTGATTGATTAATTGTTAGATTGACACAAAAGTTGAGAAACTGAGTTTATAGGTTATGTCATACTATTGACAAATGTTGATAGTGTTAAGTAAATTATTAGTTTAAATCACTCTGCAATCAATCGTAATTCAGTCGATTGAGAAGAAACAGCGCGTATTTCTAGTCAAACATTTAAAATAACAAATTATAACTTCTAACCTGTCAAAACAGGGCGACCAAACAAACGAACTAAACCGACCAATCACCACGCGCGGAGTTAGAATTTAACTGTGTTTAGCAAGAATTTCAAATTCCAATTTTAGTAAATGTTTTAATTTTCAACTTTACCATTTACATTTACAAATTTTAATTAATTTCAAATTTATTTAGCAAAAATTTGAACCTTCGATCTGAATAAGTGTTTTGATTTTCAAATTGATTCTTTAAAATTAAAAATATTAAAATATATATAATCAGAAGTAAACGTCACATAACATTATCTGTACTTATTATTATTTAATATGTAGGCAAATACATGTGACCATACTTGGTAGACACAATTGGAAATAGTAATTTTTTATAACTGAAAAAAATAAATATATAAAATACTGGTAGCAAGCAAACAATAACTTCAATGATCGATATCTCCGCAACTAATTGATATATCGAAAAAATTTTCAAATAAATTTTGTAGAAAATAATAAGATCAATAATATAATATAAAATAAATCATCCAGCAGCTAGTATGCAAGACATTGGAATGTTACTATGGCAAGGACTCGGTCCGTACGTTCACAACAGCCAGTACGTGCCACCGTTCGTGCAAGTTGATTCTAGTATACCGATTCTTCTGTGTGGTGATTTTAACAAAAACGTAAAGTCAGACAACTCGTTTCTAAATTTCATGAAATGTACGTATAATCTTGATTGCGTATCAAACGTTTCTAAGTCAACTACGTTAAAAGGAACAACCATCGACTTGACTTTCGCAAGACACATTACAGCAGAAACACTTCCTTTCATTTCATATTTCTCCTATCATCGTCCTATCCTCAACAAAATCACTCAAATAGAAATTAATTAAGTTTAAGTTTACATGTACAATGTTTTAGTAAACAAAATATATTTCTATAGTTAAAATTTGTGCAATTCTTATTTTCATTCAATTCCTTGTTCCTATTGTGCAATTTAATAATATTCATATCAATAAATATTCTACCGAGAAAAAGACGTTGTCACGTAAAATCTTCGCCCGTAAAACCGACTTTACAGGCAACCGATTTTTTTGTTGATCGTTTATTTTTAATTTTTTTGTGAGATATTTTTGAGATAAGTCTTGATTAAAGTATTTCCCTATTGACTATTATTTGAAGTATATAAATAAAAAATGACTACAATCTGTGTTAAAATTTAAGATTTTTAATGACAGTATGTCATGTTCTTTTATTAATGTTTTGTTTTTATTAATAAAATATTTTTTTGAGCATTAGTAAATAATGTTTATTGTTTATTTTTTTACAAGTCATGTTTGTTTTTGAAAATTTAATAAACATTATTTTTTTTGTGACGTATTATTTTATTTTTGAGTAGACGATATAAATTATTTAAATTTTGTTGTAGAAGATAATATAATAATTCTTCTCAAGTATTTTACTGAATATATAACGTTTTTTACAGCTTATTTACAGTAATAATAAAATAAATAATAAAATTGTACGTACGATAGGTCCAGTTACCTCAATTAACAATATTTTAAAATATTTGGTATTAATAACGAACCAATTCAAGTTACAAAGAGCGTAAACTTTAAGTTATTTTCGGGTGTTCAAAAATTCGATATAGTAGACAACTTTTATTCTCTATAAAATGATGTGTGTTCGTTGGAGAATTAAATGACGTAACTCTGAATGAAATGCACAAATTTATTTAGATGTTAACAGTTTAGGGTATGAAACTATACTAACTTAAGAATTACAAACTATTCTAAAAACCTCTCATAGTTCTTGATAATATCGTAAACACCTCGAGATACTCAGCGTGGATGGTTATCATCTTCTAAGTAGTCTGAATATTGAGATAAAACACACACACACACACAGTGGCGTGCTCGCCATAACACCTCCCTCCTGAAGACCGAAGCTGGGGTGTCCAAGAAGGGCTTCTTTTGCAGCTTCGAAGTTTTGACTTGTAGTGAAGAGCCTCTCATACTTCGTACAGGGCAGGTAGGTCCACATGGAACAAAAAAACCAACCGGCAATAACTTATTCTACTTTTGTTGTTATGAGAAAGCCGTAGACGAAGTGTACCACAAGGTAATCGAATTATATATTGCAGGTATTATTGATTAAAATTCCTTTATAATATGGATAATTAAAGCTCATATCTACTACTTGTCGTGTTACACTTCAACTTCGTTTAGTCAATCGCATCATAAAATGGTTTTACATTATTAAAATGAAATTTTCGAAATGATATACATTTCTGTCATTCTCATCGTATAGATATAAAATATTCTTATTGTTAACGTCTAAGATTTGCTCATTAGAGTAGGAGAAATTATTTAAATTTAAGTTAGTTTTAATATTCTCAAATTCGGTATATTCATTTTGTTTTTGATGGACATGGTTTAATCGAATTCTTGGCAGAGCTTCTAATTTTAGTTTACTTACAATAGTATCGATTTATTCAGTTACGTCAATAACATTATTACTTCGGACTTGATGTTCGTGTATATTATTTACACTAAGTATATTATGTTCCTGATCAGATTGAAACAATGGGATTTCCTCGCGATTAGCAAATAAAGTATTTAAACCAAAGTCAATAACACATTTATTCTTTTCTAAAAAATCATAACCAAGTATTCCATCAAAAGGAGAATTTATGTCAACTATATAGAATTTTTGAACACCCGAAAATAACTTAAAGTTTACGCTCTTTGTAACTTGAATTGGTTCGTTATTAATACCAAATATTTCAAAATTTTCATGATTAAAGTGATAAGAGTCTAAAATTTTACCTGGTTTCAATATTGATATAGCTGCCCCTGAATCAATTAATAATTTTATATTCAAATTTTTAATATGCGCGTAAAGAAGCGGTTTATTTGCTACTTGGTAAACTGTAACGTTGTCAGCGGCACTTGCTCTAAAAAAATCCTGATCAACTTCGATTTCTATTTCTTTTTCTGAACTATCGTTGTCGCAATAGGTATTATGAACAACATTGTGAGATTGTGGTTTACGATAACATTTTTCTGCTTTATGTCCATATTTATGACAAACAGTGCACTTTGGAATGGTTAATTTAATTGGTGGATTTATCGATTGATTTGTTGAACCGGGATCAGAAAATGATTTTCAAGTACTTTTTGCAAAAATTAAATCAACAAAATCTATAAAATAATGCAATTTTGAAGAGGACCCATCAAAAACATTTATAAGCTTGATAGCTTTGTCACAATTAATATAATTATTAGAAGTGGTAGCGGAAATTATTGGCGTAGTTGCTGTTACGTCGTTAGTTGCCATTGTATTATCAAAAATAAATTAAACAATTAAAAAAAATGCAAATACTAGATATGATAGCTTAAGAGTTTGAAAATTGCGAAACAGAGTAAATAAAAAAAAATGAAAACAAATAAAAAATTAATATAATTCGACTAACCTCAAGTATTTCCGTGAGAACGTGGCTTTACACCGGAACTGGTCGAAAACGTTGCAGCGTCTCAGATCAAGTGGATTTACACTGGAACGGGTAGAGAACGGGTGAAGAACGTTGTACCTTCTGGATCAACTGGGTTTACACTGGAACTGGTCGAAATTCTAAACTGTATGTAGTCGGAATGGTAGCCGAGATGTTGCTTCTTCTGTGGAAATGCTTCACCGCTTCCAGGGTCGAGTGGCTTTTCACTAAAGCTGGTTGAGAAGATTTCACGAAGTTGCTATTTGCGCCTCCCCAGAACTTCCGAATTACTTTGTGGCTTTACACAACAAGTGGCCTTACACTTGGAATTCTTCGAAGTTGCTTACGGGTTCATTCAGTTTTCCTTCCTCGTGGCCTTACACTCGGAACTCAAATACTAAGTCACTAATTCTCCAATTTTCCAATTAACGATAAAAATCGATTAAAAAAAGGCTTTACTTTTTCTAATTGGAAATTCTACTGACTGCGCTACTTTTATTCTCTATAAAATGATGTGTGTTCGTTGGAGAATTAAATGACGTAACTCTGAATGAAATGCACAAATTTATTTAGATGTTAACAGTTTAGGGTATGAAACTATACTAACTTAAGAATTACAAACTATTCTAAAAACCTCTCATAGTTCTTGATAATATCGTAAACACCTCGAGATACTCAGCGTGGATGGTTATCATCTTCTAAGTAGTCTGAATATTGAGATAAAACACACACACACACAGTGGCATGCTCGCCATAACAGACATAAATTCTCCTTTGGATGGAATACTTGGTTATGATCTTTTAGAAAAGAATAAATGTGTTATTGACTTTGGTTTGAATACTTTATTTGCTAATCGTGAGGAAATCCCATTGTTTCCATCTGATCAGGAACATAATATACTTAGTGTAAATAATATACACGAACATCAAGTCCGAAGTAATAATGTTATCGACTTGACTGAAAAAATCGATACTATTGTAAATAAACTAAAAGTAGAAGCTCTGCCAAGAATTCGATTAAACCATGTCTATCAAAAACAAAATGAATATACCGAATTTGAGAATATTAAAACTAACTTAGATTTAAATAATTTTTCCTACTCTAATGAGCAAATTTTAGACGTTAACAATAAGAATATTTTATATCTATACGATGAGAATGACAGAAATGTAAATCATTTCGAAATAATCAATGATAATTTCCCGCTGTTGGTCGCTCGGATTTTGAAAAAATATTAAAGTTATATAACGAAAATCGTAGTAGAGAAATTACTATCGTTAAAATTAAACCACACCATTGCCTTGAACATTTTAATACTTTGAAAAAACTAGTATTAGTTCGAAATAAAACTTATTGCATACCTTATTTTGAAAGAATTTCTTTACCCAGAAGTTAACTTTATAATTTGTAAAAATATCGTTACTATGCCGCCTGTAGAAGATAGACAAAGGATAATTTTCGAATATCACAACGACCCGGGTAATTATCACAAAGTAATTAATGAAACTGCAGACAAAATTCGACACCTTTATAAATGGAAAAATATGTATAGAGAAATAACCGAATTTATTACTTTGTGCCCTACTTGTCAACTCTCAAAATTTGATCGTAGGAATCGTACTCAAGGTTTAAATGTAAGGCATTCTCCGGAGAAACCATTTGAGGCTTTATCTGTAGACCTGTTATTTGTTGATAAACAAAAAATGCTCACCGTTAGAAATAATCTAACAAAATTTGCACAAGCGTATATTTTAACTGATAAAAACCTAGAAACGATAATTAGTAAATTAAAAAATTATTTTTCGCTTTTCGCCCTTCCTAAGATGATTATGTCAGATCACGGGGGTGAATTTAATAATAACAAGGTGCAAAGTTTTATTAATCCATTAAATATTGAATGGCACCTTACTTCGTCTGAGTACCATGCCTCTTACGGTAGAATTGAGCGTTTCCATGCTACCTTAACAGATACTTTGCGAAGTTATCTTTTAGAACATAACCAGTACGACTTAGAAGATGCACTTTTAGTCGCTATACACTCATATAATTCTAGTAAACATTATTCAACATCCACTACACCCTATAGTTTAGTATTTCCATATAAAAATGATAGAGAATTTGATGAAATTTCGTATAATAAGCAGTTAGAAAATATAAGGGAAAAACAATGCGATCAAAGGAAAAAGCAAAAGACCCGTTTTGATAACTTAAGAACGAGCCATTTAGAAGTAAATTATAAAGTTGGAGATAAAATTCTCTTAAAAAGACCAAGAAATCCAAATACACCAAAATCGGTATTAAATACAGGACCATATGTTGTTCTTGAAGTCAATGAAACCAATAAAACTCTAAAAATTAAGTTAGATAGGTAACGAGGTTATTCGAACATTTCATTTTAATAATGTAAAACCATTTTATGATGCGATTAACTAAACGAAGTTGAAGTGTAACACGGCAATAATAACTGCAACATATAATTCGATTACCTTGTGGTACACTTCATCTACGGCTTTCTCATAACAACAAAAGTAGAATAAGTTATTGCCGGTTGGTTTTTTTTTGTTCCATGTGGCCCTACCTGCCCTGTACGGAGTATGTCTAGAGAGGCTCTTCACTACAAGTCAAAACTTCGAAGCTGCAAAAGAAGCCCTTCTTGGACACCCCAGCTTCGGTCCTCAGGAGGGAGGTGTTATGGCGAGCACGCCACTGTGTGTGTGTGTATTTTATCTCAATATTCAGACTACTTAGAAGATGATAAACACCCACGCTGAGAATCTCGAGGTGTTTACAATATGATCAAGAACTATGAGAGGTTTTTAGGATATAGTTTGTATTTCTAAAGTTAGTATAGTTTTATACTGTTACGATAAAAATCCTGGCCTAAAAATAACCGTATTATATTATGACTAATGCTGTTCTGTTTTAGAATATACGAGACCTTTCGAATAGCTGGCATAAACTCCAAGTAATAAAAAAACTGGTTCCATTCGAATCTTCCGGAATTAGGCCTGTCCATTCGAGGCGAAACCAGGTCAATTGAGGTCAAAATCCATGGGATTCTAGAGCAGCTGTTTTCGTATAAATATGGAGGAACTTTTATTTTGAAAACAGTTAGTTAATTCGGACGACGCGCTCGCGATAAAATGTTACGTTCGCTTTTTAATAAATTATGTATGTTTAGTGAAAATAAATAAATATCAGTCATTGTGCTTTTTAATGAATTAAGATAAGAACAAGACATTATAAATTAAAGACTTAACAATTAATAAATTCACAACAAATGGTGTCAGAAGTGGGATCGAACATAAATTAGACTTATAATAATAATACAAGTGAATATAAAATAAATTGTGAAAATGGCTACGATTTATGAGCTGACAGTGACTAATTTAAGAAGACATCTTGAAGACAGAGAATTATCTTCCACCGGAAAAAAGGCTGAGTTAGTCCAACGACTAAAGAACGCTTTGCTAGAAGAAGGACTAGACCCAGAGACTTATATATTTGAAGACAAACATGATGCTGTCATCTCGTCGATTTCGAAATTGGAGAACAAAGTATCCGGCGACATCGCTTCTTTAGAAAGCAAAGTTTCTAACGAGATTTCTTCTCTGGAAAGCAAAGTCTCTGCTAACATCTCTTCGGAAATCTCTAAAGTCACTTCTGAGATGTCTGCCCTGGACGATAGAATATCTTCGTTAAAAAACCAAGTTGCTGCCGATATGTTGGCCTTCGAAGAAAAGATATGGAAAGAGATGGAAAAGAAGATGGAGGAAACCGGGACAGCAGAGAGAGGAAACAATCCAATTACAGTGGAGATAAAAGAAGACGAGACGAAATGTAAGTTGGAGACACGGCCGAAATTTGAAGGAAGTGGAGGTTCTATTCATGTTAAAGTCCCAACTTTCGACGGAAAATCATCATGGAACAACTACATGAAACAGTTCGAATCAGCCGCAAGAGCAAATGGATGGTCTGAAAAAGAAAAGGCGGTAAACCTGACTATCGCTCTTCGAGGAGATGCCTTAGATGTGCTTCAGACCATAGCAGTAGAGGAGACCGATGATTTCGAACAACTGAAGAAGAGGTTAAATATGCGATATGGCCACGAACATTTGGAGCATGTATATCAGTCGCAGCTTAAAAATCGTAGACAGAAGAAAGATGAGGCTCTTCAAGAATATGAGGTAGATATTGCCAGATTAGTACGATATGCTTATCCAACAGCTCCCGAAGACATGATGGAAAAATTGGCCGTTCAAACGTTTATTGATGGTCTTCGTGATCATGAAATGCAGAGAACACTGCGATTAGCTCGTCACAAGACGCTGGTTGATGTCCTATCCGCCGCCCTCGAATACGAGTCAGCTACGCAGGCCTCTGGCGGGTACAGTAAAGTTAGGACTGTAAAAGAGGAAGGAGACGAAGATAAACTTGACCAGCTCTTTAATTTGATGAAAAGCATGACATGCAAGAAAAAGAAGACCATAAAATCAAGAAACTCACCATCAGGAAAACCAGAACGAGTCAACCTTAGGGGGGCAGCTTCGACCCGGAACTCTTCCAAAGACCCTCTTATACTAATAGCTTCTTTGAAATGTCGTGAAGATAGTGTATATGTAGATGGAGACATAAATGGTAAAAAGCATACGTTGTTGGTGGATACCGGAGCGACCAGAACCATTATACGCCCGACAGTTATAAACAGCCGAAAGAAACTGTTACCAACGAGGTTACGACTTCGGACCGCTACAGGTGAAAATGCCAACATTCATGGAGAAATCCAGGTACAATTGGGAATTGGGGCAGAAAAGTTTGTCCATACTGTTATAGTTGCTGACATCGAAGAGGATGTTATATTAGGAATGGACGTAATGAATATGCATGGATTCCAATTGGATTTTAAGAATAAGGTAATCAAAGTTGGCAACGAGGAGGTATTTCTCCATCCACATAATGACAACACTGTGCAAGCAGCCATTACAGAAGATACAGTCGTGCCTGCGAGAAGCGAAACGATCATAGTAGCGCGACTACAGGGAATTGTAGACGAAGGGAGACCTGTTATGATGGAGCCTTGGAACCACGACGATGAGGTTGGCCGTGGAATCATAATTGGAAAGGAATTGGTGACTTCGGCTAAAGAAATTCCTGTGAGACTTATCAATGTCAACGACTACCCAGTGACCATAAAGAAAGAGACAAAAGTAGGAACTTGTGTACCTGTGACATCCATAATTCGTCAGGCGACAACATCTGATAATTCCAACGACAAATTCGACCAAATGGTTGCAGTTGCAGGACAGTCTCTAAATCAGATGGAGAAAAGGAAATTAAGGGAATTTCTTCGGCAGTATCGTGATATTTTTGTACCGAAAGGAGGAAAGACGGGAAGAACTACCGTTGTTAAGCATAAAATTGATACTGGTAATGCTAAGCCAATTCGTCAAACAGCTCGACGATTACCACAGGCGAAGAGAGAGGAAGCTGAAACGATTGTTCAGGAAATGAAGAAAGACGGGGTGATAGAACCTTCTACGAGTCCATGGGTCTCTCCGGTGGTCCTGGTTAAGAAGAAAGACGGAACGACGAGGTTCTGTGTGGATTACCGTTTGCTGAACAACGTTACCAAGAAAGATAGTTATCCTCTGCCTCGGATCGATGACACATTGGACACATTGGCTGGAAGTAAATTGTTTTCTACTTTAGATTTGAAGTCTGGATACTGGCAGGTAGAAATGGACCCAGTCGATAAAGAAAAGACAGCCTTCACCACAGGATCTGGATTGTGGCAATTCAACGTTATGCCATTTGGTCTTTGTAATGCTCCTGCGACATTTGAGAGGCTTATGGAAAATGTGTTGAGAGGGTTATCTTGGAAAACATGCCTGGTTTATTTAGATGACATAATCCTCTTGGGGGAGACATTCAAAGATCATTTGAGGAATTTAGAAAACGTTTTTAATCGACTTAAAGCTGCCCAATTGATGCTAAACCCCAAGAAGTGCCAGCTATTTCAAGGTAAAGTCAATTATCTGGGTCATATAGTCAGTAAAGAAGGAGTGGCCGTGGATAAGGGAAAAATCGATTCCATTAAGGAATGGCCAAAACCAACTGACAAACATCAAGTGAGAAGTTTTCTTGGACTATGTACTTACTACCGGAGGTTTATTAAGAAGTTTGCAGATATCGCTAAGCCATTAACGCGACTTACAGAGGAAGCAAGAGAATACCGCTGGGATATAGACTGCCAAAATGCCTTTGAAACGTTGAAAAAGCATTTAATAACAGCACCAATTTTAGGGTATCCACTGCCAGAAGGAGAGTTCATCTTAGATACAGATGCAAGTAATGTGGGAATTGGAGGAGTGCTGTCTCAGATTCAAGGAGGACAGGAACGAGTCCTCGGATATTTTAGTAAAGTTCTTTCAAAACCTGAGCGGAATTATTGCGTCACGAGAAGAGAACTTCTGGCAGTAGTGAAATCAGTAGAGCACTTCTATCAATACCTCTATGGAAGGAAGTTTTTAATCCGAACCGACCATGCCGCCCTTAAGTGGTTGATGCAGTTTAAGAATCCAGAGGGTCAGATAGCCAGGTGGATCGAACGACTCCAAGAATACGATTTTAAGATTGAGCACCGAGCCGGAGTTAGCCACAGAAACGCTGATTCTCTTTCCAGACGGCCATGCCCAGCAGAGTGTCCCCACTGCAACAAAACGGAATCCAAGGAAGCAGCAGTGCTAAGAACGACGATTGTCAACGACGACTGGACGCCTACTAAGATAAGGGAAGAACAAGAGAGAGATCCAGTTATACAGAAAATCCGAAAATGGAAAGAGGAAAACCGTCGACCACCTTGGCAGGAAATATCAAACCTATGCTCAGTAGTTAAGACGTATTGGGCCCAGTGGGACTCATTTATCATCGAAGATGGCTTGCTTAAACGAGTCCTGGAAAATGATGACGGTTCAGAGAAGAGAAGACAGTTGGTGATCCCAAACAGCAGAATAGCCGAAGTACTTCGTCAGTTACACGACAGTCCATCGGGAGGGCATTTTGGTGTAAGGAAAACCCTTCAGCGAATTCGGGAACGGTTTTATTGGATGAACAGTTCCGACGACGTAAAAGACTGGTGTAAGAAATGTACTATTTGTGCTACGAGTAACGGGCCTCACCGGAAAAGGAGAGCTCCTATGAGACAATATAATGTTGGAAGCCCGTTTGAAAGAATAGCTTTGGACATTGCAGGGCCATTTCCAGAAAGTGAAAATGGGGGCAAGTACATGTTGGTAGTAATGGATTACTTCACTAAGTGGGTCGAGATTTACGCACTTCCAGACCAGAAGGCCGCCACCGTTGCAGATAAGTTGATCCAAGAATATATCAGCCGATTTGGAGTGCCTTTGGAGATCCATAGTGACCAAGGCAGGAACTTCGAAAGTGATCTATTCCAAGGAATATGTGATAGACTAGGCATGAAGAAAACAAGAACTACCGCGTATCATCCGCAATCGGATGGTATGGTAGAACGAATGAATAGGACAGTTGGCAAGTATTTGACAAAGATGGTGTCCGATCATCAGCGAGACTGGGACCAATACCTTCCGTTCTTTACAATGGCCTACAGATCTGCTGTTAACGAATCAACGGGCCAGACACCAGCCAGAGTCCTATTCGGACGCGAAATGCGACTACCTTGTGATCTAGAATTTGGGTGTCGACCTGGAGAAGATGTAGCAGGTGAAGATTATGTGATCGAATTACGAAGAAGAATGGACGATGTACATGAGTTGGTCCGTTCCCACCTTCAGATCGCTAGCGACCGAATGAAGAAACGGTACGATACACAAGCCGAAAAGGGTTGCTTTAAGAAGAACGACAAAGTATGGCTGTATAATCCCAAGAAGCGAAAAGGTTGTTCTCCCAAATTGCAGCAGTTTTGGGAAGGTCCATACCTCATTATGGAGAAGATCAACGATGTCATCTACCGAATAAGCAAGATTCCGAAGGGAAAGCCGATGATAGTACACCATAACCGGCTGGCGTCTTTCGAAGGTGACCACGACGTAGATGAAGAAGTGGAAGTAAACCAAGTCCACGATGTGTCTGACCTCACGTTTGAGGAATTCATGGGTGCCTATGGAGGTACCGGTAAAGCGAGACATGGTGTTACCACTGAAGAAAAGCAAGATCTACTAGCGCTCCCCGATGACTACTCGCTGGCCCTCACCATCCCGGCCAGTATCAAAGACGCACCAGGGTTGGCATCCGTCTTTCGAAGGAAGTTTGGTCGAGTTGCAGAACTTCAATGCCAGGTGCCAGCTCCCGGTAAAACCTTGAAACTCCAAGATGCATCACGTTACCTTTTCTACCTGGTAACAAAAGACACTGCCCGTGACCAACCTACCTACCGAGATGTATGGGAAGCCTTACTTCAATTGAGAGAGCACGTACTAGAGTCCGACGTGCAAAAGTTAGCCATGCCAAAGTTGGAGTGCCGCCAATTAGATTGGAGGGTTATCCGAAATATGGTGGAGGAGATCTTCAAAGACACCGAAGTCCAGGTGTTAGTCTGTTGCAATCCGCATAGTTACTGGTGCGGAGAGAAAACCGTCCCTTGTCATTTTTATACAACTGGAAGTTGTAAAAGAGGGTCCAGTTGCCGATACCAGCATACAGTTCCGGTTCCAGTCCCGACAAGGTTCCAGGAGGAACCATCTTTTAAGAGGGGGGCAATGTTACGATAAAAATCCTGGCCTAAAAATAACCGTATTATATTATGACTAATGCTGTTCTGTTTTAGAATATACGAGACCTTTCGAATAGCTGGCATAAACTCCAAGTAATAAAAAAACTGGTTCCATTCGAATCTTCCGGAATTAGGCCTGTCCATTCGAGGCGAAACCAGGTCAATTGAGGTCAAAATCCATGGGATTCTAGAGCAGCTGTTTTCGTATAAATATGGAGGAACTTTTATTTTGAAAACAGTTAGTTAATTCGGACGACGCGCTCGCGATAAAATGTTACGTTCGCTTTTTAATAAATTATGTATGTTTAGTGAAAATAAATAAATATCAGTCATTGTGCTTTTTAATGAATTAAGATAAGAACAAGACATTATAAATTAAAGACTTAACAATTAATAAATTCACAACAATACCCTAAGCTGTAAATAAATTTGTGCATTTCATTTAGAGTTTCGTTACTTAATTCTCCAACGAACACACATCATTTTATACAGAATAAAAGTTGTATAATAATCTCAAGGCAACATTGTAACATAAATAATATAAAAATTGAACAATACATATTCCAAAAACTACCTAGATAAATGGAGGTGCAACAGTAGACAGCTCAAACGAAAGGATGGCAGACATAACTGAGAGAGTAAAAGCGGGTAATAGAGCATATTGGAAATACAAAAAAAATACAGACATATTGTATTAGCAAAACTAAGCTAATAGGGATCAAGATAATTAGGATCCCACGGAATCACAGATAATGATCTCAAAACTGTTTTCACCAAAACAATCTCAACAGTGTTAACCTTTTTAAAGACATCAAGTTATACAATTCTATTTAATGTTATATTTCTTATGTTTGGTATATACACCAATAACCTTTTGCGATTGATGTAGCTTTGTATTTAAATAAAAATATAATTATATTGAATGAATACATATTAAAAAGTGTTGGTCTTATTCATTTATTCAGTGCTATCTAGACCAGCGCGAAATGTAAACATTATCTTTCGGTGGTTTATAAACACCGATCTTAGACGATCTTACACGATTATTTAATGCTATTATAATATTACAATCATAGTCCGTTTAAGCCGAGGGTTCAAATCCCGCTGCTGGCAAACTTTTTGTTTTTTAAATTTATTTATATATCATAAATCGTGGTGATTTTAAAAACCAGCCTTTTATAAAGTTTAAAGTGTGTGTTTATTATTATTTTTTTTATTTTAACAGTTTATAAGGGATGTTGAAAAAATTGTGCACCTACGGTAATTAAAAAAGAAAATACAATAAGTTACTAGTGTTGACAAAGAAAATGTAATAATTAATTGTAAATAAATGTTGCAGTTAACTTTCTAATCAATTTGTTTTACATCAAACAACGTAAGCTAACTATGTTATCTCTATATTTCAACAACCTAATTAATATTTTGTCTAAAATTTTACACAAAACAAAAACTTTTGCTTTGAACTTGCAATATTTCTTAAAAAAAATAAAAAAGGTAAGTTACAGACAAGGCAATGGATATAATCAAACAATCATTATGCACAATTAATAGAACTTTGTATAAAGATCCTAATGCCGTCTGTAACTCACCCGCTGGAACTTAGTTTTCCGCGTATATATGTAGTTAAAAAATCAAAAACTGTAGTGGCAGCCTATAACCTTTGAAGCAAGCCTGATCACCAGTGGCGCAACCTAACGCATAGAAAGCAAACTTTCTATTTATTTAAAGATTTCTGTAATCTGGTGAAAAAATAGTCCTCTAGCAAAGAAATAATAAAATGAGTCATACACACAATATGGTAATAATCTGCTTTGCATGTATTTCTCCCATAAGAAGTTGGAAATGTTGATTTTTTTAATATTAAAGAATAAATAAGGACTTTCGCTTCTGAATATCCATTCTATGCGGTTCGTTTTATTTATTGTTCGTGAATTTGTGAGGTAAGAGTATCAAAGTATTAAGATATTTACTGCCAAAGTTATATTGAGGTTATATTATGTTAGATTAACACTTTAATTAGTTTTTCTTTATTTTCAAGGTATTTCGTTGTTGTTTTTATATCAGGTTATTTCAAAATTACTCGTTTTGATAACTTAAGAACGAGCCATTTAGAAGTAAATTATAAAGTTGGAGATAAAATTCCCTTAAAAAGACCAAGAAATCCAAATACACCAAAATCGGTATTAAATACAGGACCATATGTTGTTCTTGAAGTCAATGAAACCAATAAAACTCTAAAAATTAAATTAGATAACGAGGTTATTCGAAAATTTCATTTTAATGATGTAAAACCATTTTATGATGCGATTAACTAAACGAAGTTGAAGTGTAACACGGCAATAATAACTGCAACATATAATTCGATTACCTTGTGGTCTACTTCATCTACGGCTTTCTCATAACAACGAAAGTAGAATAAGTTATTGCCGGTTGGTTTTTTTATTCCATGTGGCCCTACCTGCCCTGTACAGAGTATGTCTAGAGAGGCTCTTCACTACAAGTCAAAACTTCGAAGCTGCAAAAGAAGCCCTTCTTGGACACCCCAGCTTCGGTCTTCAGGAGGGAGGTGTTATGGCGAGCACGCCACTGTGTGTGTGTGTGTGTGTGTGTGTGTGTGTGTGTGTGTGTGTGTGTGTATTTTATCTCAATATTCAGACTACTTAGAAGATGATAAACACCCACGCTGAGAATCTCGAGGTGTTTATGATATGATCAAGAACTATGAGAGGTTTTTAGGATATAGTTTGTATTTCTAAAGTTAGTATAGTTTTATACCCTAAGCTGTAAATAAATTTGTGCATTTCATTCAGAGTTTCGTTACTTAATTCTCCAACGAACACACATCATTTTATACAGAATAAAAGTTGTATGATAATCTCAAGGAAACATTGTAACATAAATAATATAAAAATTGAACAATACATATTCCTAAAACTACCTAGATAAATGGAGGTGCAACATTAGACAGCTCAAACGAAAGGATGGCAGACATAACTGAGAGAGTAAAAGCGGGTAATAGAGCATATTGGAAATACAAAAAAAATACAGACATATTGTATTAGCAAAACTAAGCTAATAGGGATCAAGATAATTAGGATCCCAGGGAATCACAGATAATGTTCTCAAAACTGTTTTCACCAAAACAATCTCAACAGTGTTTACCTTTTTAAGGACATCAAGTTATACAATTCTATTTAATGTTATATTTCTTATGTTTGGTATATACACCAATAAACTTTTGCGATTGATGTAGCTTTGTATTTAAATAAAAATACAATTATATTGAATGAATACATATTAAAAAGTGTTGGTCTTATTCAATTATTCAGTGCTATCTAGACCCGCGCGGAATGTAAACATCTTTCGGTGGTTTATAAACACCGAAGTGTGACCGATCTTAAACGATTCTTTAAAATATATGCTATTATAATAATAATTGTTACAATCATAGTCCCTTTAGGGCGTGGGTTCAAATCCCGCTGCTGGCAAACTTTTTGTTTTTTAAATTAATTTATATATCATAAGTCGTGGTGATTTTAAAAACCAGTCTTTTATAAAGTTTAAAGTGTGTGTTTATTATTATTTTTTTTTATTTTAACAGTTTATAAGGGATGTTGAAAAAATTGTGCACCTACGGTAATTAAAAAAGAAAATAAAATAAGTTACTAGAGTTGACAAAGAAAATGTATTAATTAATTGTAAATAAATTGGCAATATTTATTAAAAAAAATAAAAAAGGTAAGTTACAGACAAGGCAATGGATATAATCAAACAATTACTATACACGATGCAATAATTACTTTGTACAAAGATCCTAATGCCGTCTGTAACTCACCCGCTGGAACTTAGTTTTCCGCGTATATATGTAGTTAAAAAACCAAAAACTGTAGTGGCAGCCTATAACTTTTGAAGCAAGCCTGATCACCAGTGGCGCCACCTAACGCATAGAAAGCAAACTTTCTATTTATTTAAAGATTTCTGTAATCTGGTGAAAAAATAATCCTCTAGCAAAGAAATAATAAAATGAGTCATACACACAATATCGTAATAATCTGCTTTGCATGTATTTCTCCCACAAGAAGTTGGAAATGTTGATTTTTTTAATACTAAAGAATAAATAAGGACTTTCGCTTCTGAATATCCATTCTGTGCGATTCGTTTTATTTATTGTTCGTGAATTTGTGAGGTAAGAGTATCAAAGTATTAAGATATTTACTGCTAAAGTAATATTGAGGTTATATTATGTTAGATTACCACTTTAATTAGTTTTTCTTTATTTTCAAGGTATTTTGTTGTTGTTTTTATATCTGGTTATTTCAAAATTACCCGTTTTGATAACTTAAGAACGAGCCATTTAGAAGTAAATTATAAAGTTGGAGATAAAATTCTCTTAAAAAGACCAAGAAATCCAAATACACCAAAATCGGTATTAAATACAGGACCATATGTTGTTCTTGAAGTCAATGAAACCAATAAAACTCTAAAAATTAAAGCACGTGGTGTTCGTGTTTATTAAGGTATAAAAAAAATTGCTTATTACAAGCTTAAATTTTTATTTTAAGAAGATCTTTTCGGAATTAAATCATTCCATCATCAGTTAACTAAAAGAGAGAGTAAAAATACCAATATTAAAAAACACAAGTTAAAATTTAAATATATAGAAATAACACGTTGGTTTTTTACTACTTACATAAAAAGTTGTTAAAAAACATTGTATGGCCACTTAAAAAAACTTTCGAAGGACATCCGTATTAAAATATAATCCTCATGGTTTTATCAAGGTAAATGCAATAGACTTAACTTATTGATTATTAAAAACTGAAGATGGGGGCATCTTACATGACCCCCTGTAGCTGGTGAAGTTTTTTCGACTTACATTACCTCTGATCTGTTCTGGAGTCTTGGGCTAACTGATATAAAGATGGTATGAAAAATCAGTTAGTACCCATCAATGTCAAGTGGAATGATGTAGTAGGAGCAAAAGTCATTGTGCTTAAGTTTGTGAATAGGCAGTTTTTAGTGAAGAATTGTGTTTTGTGTGTAGTAAAATCAATAGCAATTTTTGGTATTTTAAAGAGGTGGTAGAATGTAAAACAATGAGTGACTGTGATGTAAAATAAATTTGGTATACCAGGGTAAGGCAAAATTTAAGTTAGATAGTTGAAATTAATAAATCATTTGGAAGCGGTAAAGAGAATGTTATTACCTAATTGTTTCCTTGTATGAAGTAGATATAGATAAAAGTTGGTTTGAAATTTGTGGAAGATGAATCGAGGAAAAAGAAATAAAAGAAAGAGAAAGAAAAGGAAGTAGGAGATGAATGTAAAGATGTAAGCTGGGGGTACTGAAACTGATTGTGATAAGAGATTGATAGATGTAGTGTGAGTTCATCTATCAATTAAATTTTCTTAAAATTTACAGAGCTGTCACCATTTAGATTCGTCAAAAGGTCCAAACGGCTGTAAACTAGTCTAATTTACTATATTTATAAACTGTTCATTCACTTTGCTTATATTTTTTCGATATTCAGCCATTTTAACCAAAATGTAAGATGTTCGGTTATAATCAAGTTATTATCTAAATTAGAGGAGGTGCAAAAGATTTACCTTGGTTTTTGGGCGGTCGCTTGAAAACGCAAATACATCCAAAGTTACAATAAAGATGGTTGAAAAGAGGGAAAAAAGACGAGCCGTTAGACATCCAACAAGGCATAGTTTTATCCAATCTGAGTATTTTTTAAAATTTTATATTTTTTACCATCTATTAAATTTTCTTAAAACTTACAGAGCTGTCACCATTTAGAGTCGTCAAAAGGTCCAAACGGCTGTAAACTAGTCTATTGTACTGTATTTATAAACTGTTTATTCACTTTGCTTATATTTTTTCGATATTCAGCCATTTTAACCAAAATGAAAGATTTTCGGTTATAATCAAGTTAATATATATAAATTAGAGGAGGTGCAAAAGATTTACCTTGGTTTTTGGGCGGTCGCTTGAAAACGCAAATAGATCCAAATTTACAATAAAGATGGTTGAAAAAAGGAGCAGTTAGACATCCAACAAGGCATAGTTTTATCCAATCTGAGTATTTTTTAAAACTTTATATTTTTTACCATTTATTAAATTTTCTTAAAATTTACAGAGCTGTCACCATTTAGAGTCGTCAAAAGGTCCATACGGCTGTAAACTAGTCTATTGTACTATATTTATAAACTGTTTATTCACTTTGCTTATATTTTTTCGATATTCAGCCATTTTAACCAAAATGAAAGATTTTCGGTTATAATCAAGTTAATATATATAAATTAGAGGAGGTGCAAAAGATTTACCTTGGTTTTTGGGCGGTCGCTTGAAAACGCAAATAGATCCAAAGTTACAATAAAGATGATTTAAAAGAGGGGAAAAAGACGAGCCGTTAGACATCCAACAAGGCATAGTTTTATCCAATGTGAGTATTTTTTAAAATTTTATATTTTTTTAGCATCTATTAAATTTTCTTAAAACTTACAGAGCTGTCACCATTTAGAGTCGTCAAAAGGTCCAAACGGCTGTAAACTAGTCTATTGTACTGTATTTATAAACTGTTTATTCACATTGCTTATATTTTTTCGATATTTCGATACCTAGATAAATGGAGGTGCAACAGTAGACAGCTCAAACGAAAGGATGACAGACATAACTGAGAGAGTAAAAGCGGGTAATAGAGCATATTGGAAATACAAAAAAATACAGACATATTGTATTAGCAAAACTAAGCTAATAGGGATCAAGATAATTAGGATCCCACGGAATCACAGATAATGATCTCAAAACAGTTCTTACGAAAAAAAATCTCAACAGTGTTAACCTTTTTAAAGACATCAAGTTATACAATTCTATTTAATGTTATATTTCTTATGTTTGGTATATACATCAATAACCTTTTGCGATTGATGTAGCTTTGTATTTAAATAAAAATATAATTATATCGAATGAATACATATTAAAATGTGTTGGTCCTATTCAATTATTCAGTGCTATCTAGACCAGCGCGAAATGTAAACATTATCTTTCGGTGGTTTATAAACACCGATCTTAGACGATCGTAGACGATTATTTAATGCTATTATAATATTACAATCATAGCTTTAAGGCGAGGGTTCAAATCCCGCTGCTGGCAAACTTTTTGTTTTTTAAATTAATTTATATATCATAAATCGTGGTGATTTTAAAAGCCAGCATTCTATAAAGTTTAAAGTGTGTGTTTATTATTCTTGATTTATTTTAACAGTTTATAAGGGATGTTGAAAAAATTGTGCACCTACGGTAATTAAAAAAGAAAATACAATAAGTTACTAGAGTTGACAAAGAAAATGTATTAATTAATTGTAAATAAATGTTGTAGTTAACTTTCTAATCAATTTGTTTTACATCAAACAACGTAAGCTAACTATGTTATCTCTATATTTCAACAACCGAATTAATATTTTGTCTAAAATTTTACACAAAACAAAAACTTTTGCTTTGAATTTGCAATATTTAAAAAAAAAAAATAAAAAAGGTAAGTTACAGACAAGGCAATGGATATAATCAAACAATCATTATGCACAATTAATAGAACTTTGTATAAAGATCCTAATGCCGTCTGTAACTCACCCGCTGAAACTTAGTTTTCCGCGTATATATGTAGTTAAAAAATCAGAAACTGTAGTGGCAGCCTATAACTTTTGAAGCAAGCCTGATCACCAGTGGCGCCACCTAACGCATAGAAAGCAAGCTTTCTATTTATTTAAAGATTTCTGTAATCTGGTGAAAAAATAATCCTCTAGCAAAGAAATAATAAAATGAGTCATACACACAATATCCTAATAATCTGCTTTGCATGTATTTCTCCCATAAGAAGTTGGAAATGTTGATTTTTTTAATATCAAAGAATAAATAAGGACTTTCGCTTCTGAATATCCATTCTGTGCGATTCGTTTTATTTATTGTTCGTGAATTTGTGAGGTAAGAGTATCAAAGTATTAAGATATTTACTGCCAAAGTTATATTGAGGTTATATTATGTTAGATTAACACTTTAATTAGTTTTTCTTTATTTTCAAGGTATTTTGGTGTTGTTTTTATATCAGGTTATTTCAAAATTACCCGTTTTGATAACTTAAGAACGAGCCATTTAGAAGTAAATTATAAAGTTGGAGATAAAATTCTCTTTAAAAGACCAAGAAATCCAAATACACGAAAATCGGTATTAAATACAGGACCATATGTTGTTCTTGAAGTCAATGAAACCAATAAAACTCTAAAAATTAAATTAGATAACGAGGTTATTCGAAAATTTCATTTTATTAATGTAAAACCATTTTATGATGCGATTAACTAAACGAAGTTGAAGTGTAACACGGTAATAATAACTGCAACATATAATTCGATTACCTTGTGGTACACTTCATCTACGGCTTTCTCATAACAACAAAAGTAGAATAAGTTATTGCCGGTTGGTTTTTTTTTGTTCCATGTGGCCCTACCTGCCCTGTACGAAGTATGTCTAGAGAGGCTCTTCACTACAAGTCAAAACTTCGAAGCTGCAAAAGAAGCCCTTCTTGGACACCTCAGCTTCGGTCTTTAGGAGGGAGGTGTTATGGCGAGCACGCCACTGTGTGTGTGTGTATGTGTGTGTGTGTGTGTGTGTGTGTGTGTGTGTGTGTGTGTGTGTGTGTGTGTGTGTGTGTGTGTGTGTGTGTGTGTGTGTATTTTATCTCAATATTCAGACTACTTAGAAGATGATAAACACCCACGCTGAGAATCTCGAGGTGTTTACGATATGATCAAGAACTATGAGAGGTTTTTAGGATATAGTTTGTATTTCTAAAGTTAGTATAGTTTTATACCCTAAGCTGTAAATAAATTTGTGCATTTCATTCAGAGTTTCGTTACTTAATTCTCCAACGAACACACATCATTTTATACAGAATAAAAGTTGTATAATAATCTCAAGGAAACATTGTAACATAAATAATATAAAAATTGAACAATACATATTCCAAAAACTACCTAGATAAATGGAGGTGCAACAGTAGACAGCTCAAACGAAAGGATGGCAGACATAACTGAGAGCGTAAAAGCGGGTAATAGAGCATATTGGAAATACAAAAAAAAAATACAGACATATTGTATTAGCAAAACTAAGCTAATAGGGATCAAGATAATTAGGATCCCACGGAATCACAGATAATGATCTCAAAACTGTTTTCACCAAAAAAAATCTCAACAGTGTTTACCTTTTTAAGGACATCAAGTTATACAATTCTATTTAATGTTATATTTCTTATGTTTGGTATATACACCAATAACCTTTTGCGATTGATGTAGCTTTGTATTTAAATAAAAATATAATTATATTGAATGAATACATATTAAAAAGTGTTGGCCTTATTCAATTATTCAGTGCTATCTAGACCCGCGCGGAATGTAAACATCTTTCGGTGGTTTATAAACACCGAAGTGTGACCGATCTTAAACGATTCTTTAAAATATATGCTATTATAATAATTATTACAATCATAGTCCCGTTAGGGCGTGGGTTCAAATCCCGCTGCTGGCAAACTTTTTGTTTTTTAAATTAATTTATATATCATAAATCGTGGTGATTTTAAAAACCAGTCTTTTATAAAGTTTAAAGTGTGTGTTTATTATTATTTTTTTTATTTTAACAGTTTATAAGGGATGTTGAAAAAATTGTGCACCTACGGTAATTAAAAAAGAAAATACAATAAGTTACTAGAGTTGACAAAGAAAATGTATTAATTAATTGTAAATAAATTGGCAATATTTATTAAAAAAAATAAAAAAGGTAAGTTACAGACAAGGCAATGGATATAATCAAACAATCAGTATACACGATTCAATAATTACTTTGTACAAAGATCCTAATGCCGTCTGTAACTCACCCGCTGGAACTTAGTTTTCCGCGTATATATGTAGTTAAAAAATCAAAAACTGTAGTGGCAGCCTATAACTTTTGAAGCAAGACTGATCACCAGTGGCGCCACCTAACGCATAGAAAGCAAACTTTCTATTTATTTAAAGATTTCTGTAATCTGGTGAAAAAATAATCCTCTAGCAAAGAAATAATAAAATGAGTCATACACACAATATCCTAATAATCTGCTTTGCATGTATTTCTCCCATAAGAAGTGGGAAATGTTGATTTTTTTAATATTAAAGAATAAATAAGGACTTTCGCTTCTGAATATCCATTCTGTGCGATTCGTTTTATTTATTGTTCGTGAATTTGTGAGGTAAGAGTATCAAAGTATTAAGATATTTACTGCCAAAGTTATATTGAGGTTATATTATGTTAGATTAACACTTTAATTAGTTTTTCTTTATTTTCAAGGTATTTTGGTGTTGTTTTTATATCAGGTTATTTCAAAATTACCCGTTTTGATAACTTAAGAACGAGCCATTTAGAAGTAAATTATAAAGTTGGAGATAAAATTCTCTTAAAAAGACCAAGAAATCCAAATACACGAAAATCGGTATTAAATACAGGACCATATGTTGTTCTTGAAGTCAATGAAACCAATAAAACTCTAAAAATTAAATTAGATAACGAGGTTATTCGAAAATTTCATTTTATTAATGTAAAACCATTTTATGATGCGATTAACTAAACGAAGTTGAAGTGTAACACGGTAATAATAACTGCAACATATAATTCGATTACCTTGTGGTACACTTCATCTACGGCTTTCTCATAACAACAAAAGTAGAATAAGTTATTGCCGGTTGGTTTTTTTTTGTTCCATGTGGCCCTACCTGCCCTGTACGAAGTATGTCTAGAGAGGCTCTTCACTACAAGTCAAAACTTCGAAGCTGCAAAAGAAGCCCTTCTTGGACACCTCAGCTTCGGTCTTTAGGAGGGAGGTGTTATGGCGAGCACGCCACTGTGTGTGTGTGTATGTGTGTGTGTGTGTGTGTGTGTATATGTTTTTAGGATATAGTTACCAACATAAACACATCATTTTATACAGAATAAAAGTTGTATAATAATCTCAAGGAAACATTGTAACATAAATAATATAAAAATTGAACAATACATATTCCAAAAACTACCTAGATAAATGGAGGTGCAACAGTAGACAGCTCAAACGAAAGGATGGCAGACATAACTGAGAGAGTAAAAGCGGGTAATAGAGCATATTGGAAATACAAAAAAAATACAGACATATTGTATTAGCAAAACTAAGCTAATAGGGATCAAGATAATTAGGATCCCACGGAATCACAGATAATGATCTCAAAACAGTTCTCACCAAAAAAAATCTCAACAGTGTTAACCTTTTTAAAGACATCAAGTTATACAATTCTATTTAATGTTATATTTCTTATGTTTGGTATATACACCAATAACCTTTTGCGATTGATGTAGCTTTGTATTTAAATAAAAATATAATTATATCGAATGAATATATATTAAAATGTGTTGGTCCTATTCAATTATTCAGTGCTATCTAGACCAGCGCGAAATGTAAACATTATCTTTCGGTGGTTTATAAACACCGATCTTAGACGATCTGAGACCATTATTTAATGCTATTATAATATTACAATCATAGTCCCTTTAAGGCGAGGGTTCAAATCCCGCTGCTGGCAAACTTTTTGTTTTTTAAATTAATTTATATATCATAAATCGTGGTGATTTTAAAAACCAGTCTTTTATAAAGTTTAAAGTGTGTGTTTATTATTATTTTTTTTATTTTAACAGTTTATAAGGGATGTTGAAAAAATTGTGCACCTACGGTAATTAAAAAAGAAAATACAATAAGTTACTAGAGTTGACAAAGAAAATGTATTAATTAATTGTAAATAAATTGGCAATATTTATTAAAAAAAATAAAAAAGGTAAGTTACAGACAAGGCAATGGATATAATCAAACAATCAGTATACACGATTCAATAATTACTTTGTACAAAGATCCTAATGCCGTCTGTAACTCACCCGCTGGAACTTAGTTTTCCGCGTATATATGTAGTTAAAAAATCAAAAACTGTAGTGGCAGCCTATAACTTTTGAAGCAAGACTGATCACCAGTGGCGCCACCTAACGCATAGAAAGCAAACTTTCTATTTATTTAAAGATTTCTGTAATCTGGTGAAAAAATAATCCTCTAGCAAAGAAATAATAAAATGAGTCATACACACAATATCCTAATAATCTGCTTTGCATGTATTTCTCCCATAAGAAGTGGGAAATGTTGATTTTTTTAATATTAAAGAATAAATAAGGACTTTCGCTTCTGAATATCCATTCTGTGCGATTCGTTTTATTTATTGTTCGTGAATTTGTGAGGTAAGAGTATCAAAGTATTAAGATATTTACTGCCAAAGTTATATTGAGGTTATATTATGTTAGATTAACACTTTAATTAGTTTTTCTTTATTTTCAAGGTATTTTGGTGTTGTTTTTATATCAGGTTATTTCAAAATTACCCGTTTTGATAACTTAAGAACGAGCCATTTAGAAGTAAATTATAAAGTTGGAGATAAAATTCTCTTAAAAAGACCAAGAAATCCAAATACACGAAAATCGGTATTAAATACAGGACCATATGTTGTTCTTGAAGTCAATGAAACCAATAAAACTCTAAAAATTAAATTAGATAACGAGGTTATTCGAAAATTTCATTTTATTAATGTAAAACCATTTTATGATGCGATTAACTAAACGAAGTTGAAGTGTAACACGGTAATAATAACTGCAACATATAATTCGATTACCTTGTGGTACACTTCATCTACGGCTTTCTCATAACAACAAAAGTAGAATAAGTTATTGCCAGTTGGTTTTTTTTTGTTCCATGTGGCCCTACCTGCCCTGTACGAAGTATGTCTAGAGAGGCTCTTCACTACAAGTCAAAACTTCGAAGCTGCAAAAGTCTGTCTTGGACACCCCAGCTTCGGTCTTCAGGAGGGAGGTGTTATGGCGAGCACGCCACTGTGTGTGTGTGTGTGTGTGTGTGTGTGTGTGTGTGTGTGTGTGTGTGTGTGTGTGTGTGTGTGTGTGTGTGTGTGTGTGTGTGTGTGTGTGTGTGTGTGTGTGTGTGTGTGTGTGTGTGTGTGTGTGTGTGTGTGTGTGTGTGTGTGTGTGTGTGTGTGTGTGTGTGTGTGTGTGTGTGTGTGTGTGTGTGTGTGTGTGTGTGTGTGTGTGTGTGTGTGTGTGTGTGTGTGTGTGTGTGTGTGTGTGTGTGTGTGTGTGTGTGTGTGTGTGTGTGTGTGTGTGTGTGTGTGTGTGTGTGTGTGTGTGTGTGTGTGTGTGTGTGTGTGTGTGTGTGTGTGTGTGTGTGTGTGTGTGTGTGTGTGTGTGTGTGTGTGTGTGTGTGTGTGTGTGTGTGTGTGTGTGTGTGTGTGTGTGTGTGTGTGTGTGTGTGTGTGTGTGTGTGTGTGTGTGTGTGTGTGTGTGTGTGTGTGTGTGTGTGTGTGTGTGTGTGTGTGTGTGTGTGTGTGTGTGTGTGTGTGTGTGTGTGTGTGTGTGTGTGTGTGTGTGTGTGTGTGTGTGTGTGTGTGTGTGTGTGTGTGTGTGTGTGTGTGTGTGTGTGTGTGTGTGTGTGTGTGTGTGTGTGTGTGTGTGTGTGTGTGTGTGTGTGTGTGTGTGTGTGTGTGTGTGTGTGTGTGTGTGTGTGTGTGTGTGTGTGTGTGTGTGTGTGTGTGTGTGTGTGTGTGTGTGTGTGTGTGTGTGTGTGTGTGTGTGTGTGTGTGTGTGTGTGTGTGTGTGTGTGTGTGTGTCTGTGTGTGTGTGTCTGTGTGTGTATTTTATCTCAATATTCAGACTACTTAGAAGATGATAAACACCCACGCTGAGAATCTCGAGGTGTTTACGATATGATCAAGAACTATGAGAGGTTTTTAGGATATAGTTACCAACATAAACACATCATTTTATACAGAATAAAAGTTGTATAATAATCTCAAGGAAACATTGTAACATAAATAATATAAAAATTGAACAATACATATTCCAAAAACTACCTAGATAAATGGAGGTGCAACAGTAGACAGCTCAAACGAAAGGATGGCAGACATAACTGAGAGAGTAAAAGCGGGTAATAGAGCATATTGGAAATACAAAAAAAATACAGACATATTGTATTAGCAAAACTAAGCTAATAGGGATCAAGATAATTAGGATCCCACGGAATCACAGATAATGATCTCAAAACAGTTCTCACCAAAAAAAATCTCAACAGTGTTAACCTTTTTAAAGACATCAAGTTATACAATTCTATTTAATGTTATATTTCTTATGTTTGGTATATACACCAATAACCTTTTGCGATTGATGTAGCTTTGTATTTAAATAAAAATATAATTATATCGAATGAATATATATTAAAATGTGTTGGTCCTATTCAATTATTCAGTGCTATCTAGACCAGCGCGAAATGTAAACATTATCTTTCGGTGGTTTATAAACACCGATCTTAGACGATCTGAGACCATTATTTAATGCTATTATAATATTACAATCATAGTCCCTTTAAGGCGAGGGTTCAAATCCCGCTGCTGGCAAACTTTTTGTTTTTCAAATTAATTTATATATCATAAATCGTGGTGATTTTAAAAACCAGCCTTTTATAAAGTTTAAAGTGTGTGTTTATTATTATTTTTTTTATTTTAACAGTTTATAAGGGATGTTGAAAAAATTGTGCACCTACGGTAATTAAAAAAGAAAATACAATAAGTTACTAGAGTTGACAAAGAAAATGTATTAATTAATTGTAAATAAATGTTGCAGTTAACTTTCTACTCAATTTGTTTTACATCAAACAACGTAAGCTAACTATGTTATCTCTATATTTCAACAACCGAATTAATATTTTGTCTAAAATTTTATATCAGGTTATTTCAAAATTACCCGTTTTGATAACTTAAGAACGAGCCATTTAGAAGTAAATTATAAAGTTGGAGATAAAATTCTCTTAAAAAGACCAAGAAATCCAAATACACCAAAATCGGTATTAAATACAGGACCATATGTTGTTCTTGAAATCAATGAAACCAATAAAACTCTAAAAATTAAGTTAGATAACGAGGTTATTCGAAAATTTCATTTTAATAATGTAAAACCATTTTATGATGCGATTAACTAAACGAAGTTGAAATGTAACACGGCAATAATAACTGCAACATATAATTCGATTACCTTGTGGTACACTTCATCTACGGCTTTCTCATAACAACAAAAGTAGAATAAGTTATTGCCGGTTGGTTTTTTTTGTTCCATGTGGCCCTACCTGCCCTGTACGGAGTATGTCTAGAGAGGCTCTTCACTACAAGTCAAAACTTCGAAGCTGCAAAAGAAGCCCTTCTTGGACACCCCAGCTTCGGTCTTCAGGAGGGAGGTGTTATGGCGAGCACGCCACTGTGTGTGTGTGTGTGTGTGTGTGTGTGTGTGTGTGTGTGTGTGTGTGTGTGTGTATTTTATCTCAATATTCAGACTACTTAGAAGATGATAAACACCCACGCTGAGAATCTCGAGGTGTTTACGATATGATCAAGAACTATGAGAGGTTTTTAGGATATAGTTTGTATTTCTAAAGTTAGTATAGTTTTATACCCTAAGCTGTAAATAAATTTGTGCATTTCATTCAGAGTTTCGTTACTTAATTCTCCAACGAGCACACATCATTTTATACAGAATAAAAGTTGTATAATAATCTCAAGGAAACATCGTAACATAAAAAATATAAAAATTGAACAATACATATTCCAAAAACTACCTAGATAAATGGAGGTGCAACAGTAGACAGCTCAAACGAAAGGATGGCACACATAACTGAGAAAGTAAAAGCGGGTAATAGAGCATATTGGAAATACAAAAAAATACAGACATATTGTATTAGCAAAACTAAGCTAATAGGGATCAAGATAATTAGGATCCCACGGAATCACAGATAATGATCTCAAAACAGTTCTCACCAAAAAAAATCTTAACAGTGTTAACCTTTTTAAAGACATCAAGTTATACAATTCTATTTAATGTTATATTTCTTATGTTTGGTATATACACCAATAACCTTTTGCGATTGATGTAGCTTTGTATTTAAATAAAAATATAATTATATCGAATGAATACATATTAAAATGTGTTGGTCCTATTCAATTGTTCAGTGCTATCTTGACCAGCACGAAATGTAAAGTCTATTCTTATTGTATCTGGTCAATACAGTAAGCTACAATTTAAGTCTGTAAGTACCTTAACGCTCTGTTCGACGACGGTGGTCTATCAGGCCAAGCCTAGGACGTAAAACTTTATTTTCTTAAAAATAAATAATCTACATCGTCGGGATTTTTAGTACCTTTAATAAAAATAAACACCTACATTTTACAGAAAAAATCGTTTTATTTTTTCAAAAATATTACTTTGTCCTGATAATAGACCACCGTCGTTCGTTTATGTAAGTTTTTTCATATACAGGAACTTCACTTAATTATTTTATTTTCCCTCTAGCGTCGGGTATATAAATTGATGAGTAAATCGTAGAAAAGTATGTAAATATTATACAGATGGTATTCACTGGGCTGGGTTTCTTCGATCGAGAATATGCAGTGTAATTCTTAGATATGCCTCAGTTCTTATTTTGCTTTCGTGTGAAATACGTCCGATAATAAAGTGATTTCGCCAGAACTATACGTAGCAAGTAATTGTTTTATTCATCAATTTGCGTATCCTGTTTTTAAGGTTAGTAGGTATTTTATTAATTTTTGACATTGAAACTTAAGACAATTATTTCAGTGATGGATCGTATATGAATAAGTAACTTCGGATGTAGAAAATGATTCCGATTGTTCTATTGCCGACGACGATAGAGAAGAGTTTAGCAATCATGACACGGAATCTGAGCAAGAGGGTATCCCGGAAGCAACACCAACGACTGAAGAGCAATCTGATAGGAGATTTTATTATTATGCGAAGGATGGAACTAAATGGAAGAAATTTACACCACCCAGAAATATTCGCACACGACAGGAGAATATAGTTTCTCACTTACGTGGAACTATGCCAGAAGCAAAAAATGGAATGAGTTCCATTGAATCGTGGGATCTTCAAATGCAACTATTATTGAACTTGTAGTAGAATACACCAATATTTATATTAGAGAGATATCTGGAAGATATAAAAATGAAAACGACGTCAAACTTACATCTATTCCAGAAATGAGAGCTTTTATTGGTTTGTTATATTTAGCAGGTTTGAATTACGGCTCTCTTACGGAATTTTGGGCAGACGATGGCATGGGATCAGATATATTTGTAGCTGTGACCATGGCACAAAGACGATTTAGATTGTTGTTAAAAGTAATATGTTTTGAGAATAAACAAACTAGAGAAGAAAGACTCAAAATCGGTAAACTAGCCGATAAACTATTTTTGAAACATTTGTAAAAAACAGGCAATCTTGTTATACGGTTGCTGACTATGTACTCCCGATGAGATGCATTTTGTTTTTCGTGGAAGGTGTAACTTCCACATGTACATTACAAACAATGCTAAAAAATATGGTATCAAAATATTTGCCGCAAAAACATTTTACACTAATAATATGGAAATGTGTATATGCTAGTCAACAATCTGTTGGACCATATAAAGTAGATGATTTATGTGCAGCAGTTACTACAAGGATTTGTGAACCTCTCTATGGAACAGGAAGAAATATTACGATGGATCGCTGGTTTGTTACTTGCAACCTTGTTATACAACTGAAAAGAGAACACAGGCAATGGTTGTGGGTACGTTTTAGTCCTAAAGAAAATGATTGCCGCCAATTATGACCAATGGGAAAAACTGCCCTGTAGGTACCTCTGTTTTTGGTTTTTGGAGCAAATTATGATAGTGATATTTTATGTACCCAAAAAAAAATAAAAATGTGTTACTAGTTTCATCCTTTCATCACACTGGTACAGTGGACGAAACTAGTAAGGAGCCAGAGATGATTTTATTCTATAATGATACCAAATGTGGAGTAGATATTGTAGATAAAATGGCGTTATCTTGGTTTTAACGCTTTTGTAATTACCAAACATAATAATCCCAATACGGAATATACTAAACAACGAAGACAATTTATTAAAAAAAATAGGAGGAGACCTAGTAAAAAGTTATTTGGAATCAAGCGCTACAACGTCAGGATTACATTCTAACATTCGATAATCTGTTATAAAATATTCTGGAATGCCGACACAAAACCGAACTAATCCACCACCAGGTAAAAGAGAGCATTGCAAATCCTACAAGAAAAGAAAAACCGGATATTTTTGCACATTTTGGAAATGTTGGTTATGCATGGATCATATTGTAGCCTGCTGTGAGGAGTGTATTCAGCAAAAAAACCTAAGAAACTGTCCACGGGACTAATGTTTCTATATTTTCTGTGTCATAGAATTTTGCTGAACTGTTTGTGTTTTTAATACAGTTTTATTATTGTTTTGATCAATTTTTGCAAAATAGAAGAACAATTTGATTTTTTGTAAGTGTGGTAAGCTGAAAATTATAAAAACCGAAAAAACTTTTTAAAATTCAATAAAATTAAGTAAAATAAATAAAATTAAATTAAATTAAAAAAAATAATTAAATAAAATTATATAAAATTAAATAAAATTTAATAAATAAATAAAATTAATATTAAATAAATTTAAAAAAATTAATTAAAATAAACAAAAGTTTATATTAGAAATTTTATAGTCGTTTATAAACAAGTATTTACAAACTGAAAATTTTTAATGCGAGTTAATTAATATACTTTCCTATGTATTATTTATGATTCTTTTTAGAATATAACAATAATCAAAATTAAATAATTAGGCATAAATACAAGATATTAATGAAAATTTATATGATGAATAAATGCTATAGGTATCTATAGGTACCAAAAAACAAATAAATTAAGGTTGGCTAGCACAATGTAAGAAGAATCTCATGGTTGCGTAACTTGAGGGAATGGTACGGATGCACATCAATTGAACTATTTAGAGCAGCAGCATCTAAGATCAGAATAGCCAGGATGATTGCCAACCTCCGTCGCGGAGATGGCACGTGAAGAAGAAGCACAATGTGCCGGAGAGTGACTACTTGAGACCCAAAAGATGATTCGGCCAATTTGCATGCTCTACAGAGACCGTAAAATGAGAAAATGAATGACAAGGTAATAAAAAATATATATTAATAATGTAAATGAAAGTGATAAACTATAGAAGTTGCTATAAGATATGATTGGGCTCCAGGAAAGTTTTAACATATACCTTCCAAGGTATCTTGTAAAGCTGTATACCACTATTGCTAAAATGAAAAGGAAAACAGGTAATAATTGAAATATTTATTCTTCACCACAAATTTTAATACCTAGCCAAATATATACAGTATAATTTATATGTTACCCTCCACCATTTATGTACAAGTAACCTAATTACTTATATACTAAAAAAATATTCACTGGTTATACAGAATTGATCCTGATCATGGTCTTAATTTACAAATAATAAAATATAAGAAAACTTTTAATGATTTGACCTGAAAAGGTAATTTACTTGACTACTTGAGATGTAACTCTGTACTTCGGCTTTCAATTAAATGTCTCAATGAAGTAATAAGGCACTATCCTGAAAGGATAGATGCCCAAAGGTTTAAATTTGTAATAATAAAATATCAATAACGAACTCCCTGATGTGTATACATAAAACCATACATCAAAGTTGATGGGGAGGATTTAAAACCTCAACCTGTAGTTGGCAACTAGTCCTTAAATGTTATTTAGTATTATTTAAAAAATGACGGGTCTTTATTATTAGGTAAAAGAGTAGGATTTAAAATTAAAACAATATTATAAAAAAAATTAAAATTAATGAATAAACTTAATACAGATTGACACTGTTCCAAACTCTAAATAAGGGAGGTATTTCCGACTGGTTTCTTGAAGTTGTCCGGGAATAATATGGTAAGATCTGGACCTCTGAAGGAACAGAAAAGATAGAGGAGAATCAAACCTGGAACCAGGTGTAACCCCGACTAGGGAATAACTTCACCATTCTTTTTTTTTTTAAATACCCCATAAAAAACAAAATAAAGACTTCTTCCCTTGACTCCTGCTTGACTCCCTTTAGTAGGCTAAAAAGAACATTTGTGTTAGAGTTCCTTCTTACTCTTGAAAAAAAAATAGGGAAAACAGAGCATGAAGTATGAAAGCAAAAAAAACCTTAATGGTTTTGTAAATAATGCAAGTTCAAAGCAAAAGTTTTTGTTTTGTGTAAAATTTTAGACAAAATATTAGTTAGGTTGTTGAAATATAGAGATAAAATAGTTACCGTAGTAGTACCGTAGGTGCACAATTTTTTCAACATCCCTTATAAACTGTTAAAATAAAAAAAATAATAATAAACACACACTTTAAAATTTATAAAAGACTGGTTTTTAAAATCACCACGATTTATGATATATAAATTAATTTAAAAAACAAAAAGTTTGCCAGCAGCAGGATTTGAACCCACGCCTTAAAGGAACTATAATAATTGTAATATTATAATAGCATATATTTTAAATAATCGTCTAAGATCGGTCACACTTCGGTGTTTATAAACCACCGAAAGATAATGTTTACATTCCGCGCGGGTCTAGATAGCACTGAATAATTGAATAAAACCAACACTTCTTATATGTATTCATTCAATATAATTATATTTTTATTTAAATACAAAGCTACATCAATCGCAAAAGGTTATTGGTGTATATACCAAACATAAGAAATATAACATTAATAAATAAAGAAATAAAACAGTTTTGAGATCATTATCTGTGATTCCGTGGGATCCTAATTATCTTCATCCCTATTAGTCAGGCACATTATCCCTATGTCTGTTTTTTTTTTTTTTTTTTTTTTGGTATTTCCAATAAATTTCTAATATTTAATCTATTACCCGCTTTTACTCTCTCAGTTAGGTATGTCTGCGAATCTTTTGGTTTGAGCTGTGTACTGTTTCACCTTCATTTATCTATGTACTTTGTGGAATACGATTGTTCAATTTTTATATTATTTATGTTACAATTTTTCCTTGAAATTATTATATATACTTCGTCTTTTCTTTATTTATTTTTAGTCCTCTACGTTTCGCTTCTTCTATCAGAGTCATCAATGCGTATTCTAAGCTTTTTTTATCTCTTGGGTTTATTACCTTATTTATTTCTTATCATTTTCTATTTATTATTGATAAATTTTAATAACAAAACTTGATTATTTTTTCTATATTATTAAATATAAATTTTGATCAACAGAATCAACTGGCTGGTCCATTGTATTTCACATTTTTCTTATGTAACAATAAATGTATAGTTGTGTGGACATTACTGCTACTAACAATATTTTTTTGTTGCTTATTTTGATTTCTATTGATAAGTTGTCATAAAATAAATTTATTTTTATACATAAATTTTATAACATTAATAAACTTTTCAAAAAGTAAATAGTGTTTTATTAAGTATTTACAAGGGTTTACGTTGTGAAAAAAAAAACAGAATGAATTTAAAAAATAAATTTAATATACCAAAAATTTAAATAATTCATTATTGTTATAAACCATGTAATTATTTTCTTTACACAAGCAGCAACTGCAGTAGCATTAGAAATGAGCTCCATTAAATATGGATTTAGAGCCTTATATCTTTTATAGGATACTTATTACACGATTTACAACAATAAATTCCTGATTGAAAAATGGACTTGTCACAGTTAACTTCAGAGGCAGATTTTAAAATTATGCCTGGTTTGAAGACAATTTGGAATAAGTGACAATCATATTTTATGTTAGAAGAGACCAAATGGTAAAATTTAATAAAAAATATTAGGAATTGATCATCAAACAATTTTTCTTATTACAACAAAGCTAGCATGTCATAAATTTGTTTAACGGTTGATTTGTAAAGATATATTTATAACATAAGGAGTAAAACCTACAGGTAAGCAACATGAAAGATTCAAAAACAAGTTAAAAAAATATATTGCTTGTTAAATATAAAGCAATTTTTAAAATGACAGTTTAATAATTTTTATTTGTTTGAGAATTGTATGAACATTATTATTGTATTTTTGGTACCCCTCTATAAACATATGTTGCTTGGAGTTAATAGATCAACAAATAAATATTTCTTTAAAATTTCACAATTCAACTGGCTCAAGTACAAAATTTGATTGATGTCACAGGTCCAAATTTATCTTTCACTATCTTCATGCATTATTTTATTTTCACAAGAATGAATGTGACACCCTCTTACTAACACCAGTAAAGTACTTTATGAGTAATACTCCTCAACTTCTTTAATAGGAGAGTATTGAAAATTTGTTAAAGCAGCACATAACTAAAATATGTCCGTTATTTGAGATATGTAAAAATTTGGACTTTGCTGCAATATATTGTACCACTTTATTTATTACTCTATTTTCACTTAACTTAGAAACTTAGGTACTTAGAAAAGGAGGAATATTTAAGTGTACCCCTCAGGCAATAAATCTTTAATCAAGAAACGTTTATCCGCTAGAATAACATCACCATAGCTCATTTGGTCTAGAATACCACAGTTTTTCACAATTTTTTTATCAGAAGTTGATCCAGGATAGGCAGTGCTGACATATGTGATGACACTATTTTGTACTACTTCTAAAAGAACCTTCCAGGTGTTATGATGCTTATAAGAACTGTATGTTAATTTTTGTAAGGAGTAACTGCGTACACTTCTGTACAATCTAAAATGATTCTATAATTTCTATATAATGAAAATGCAATTGAAAGGCATGCTTGATTTTTTTTTCTTGCTGCTATCTTTTCCATCAGTTGTTTAAATAAAATTTAATCCAACACATTTTTTATTTATTTATTCCATGAAAGTACAAATGTCACTAATAAAAAAATGTTAAATATAGAATTACAGACCCAGAGCGAATGCTATGTGAGTCAAATTAGAAAAAGTATATAATACAAACACTAATATAATTAACTTTAACACATTAAGAATTTTTCAATACGAAGATGAGGTTCAACTGTGCAAACAGCTTGTATATGGTGTACAGATATTATCAATATTGATATTTATATAACAGAGAGAAAACTTAAACTCATTTATAAAAAAAAGATATATCCATGTCATCACAATATTGGTGGCAGTGGCTGTACTGCATTTAAACCTTATTGCCAAATTTTCATGTGGTAAATTTAACCTTACTTTCATAAGTTTCACTAGCAATTGGTCAATGTTGGGTAAAATTTTTACTTTCCAGTTTGCGTAATAAGTTAACTCAAAACCTTCCATAGTTTCAAATAATGTTAAGTACAGAGCACAGGTTGGTATTCCTGTGTACATTAAAATATGAACATCATAATTTTTAATTTGTTCAAAACTAAACCAACATGAAAGATTTTTTAATTTTTTAGTTAGTTGATTTACTTCTTCTTTAGGAAAGTAATTTTCTGCCCCTACAGATGCATTACTTCTTTCTGGTAAAGATACAGCCAATTTTTGTGTGCATTGATGTGGATGGACCTGGTTCAGGACTATTTGTTGATGGTCCAGCTGCTTCATCTACAATATTAACTGAAGATGAATGAAGTAGCCCTTCAAAAGTAATTTTCTGCCCCTACAGATGCATTACTTCTTTCTGGTAAAGATACAGCCAATTTTTGTCTGCATTGATGTGGATGGACCTGGTTCAGGACTATTTGTTGATGGTCCAGCTGCTTCATCTACAATATTAACTGAAGATGAATGAAGTAGCCCTTCATCTAAGGAGTAATTTATTTGCTGAGCCTGTCTTTTGCCAAAAAAGCATTCCTATTATATTAATATATTCATTTAAATCCGATTTTAAGCTTACCGTTTTTCTGGAGTGGAGAACAGAAACTTCCTGTTTATGTTATGTTCAAAAATTGTAGGTCCATTTTTTCTAACTTGGTCCACAAAATGACAACTACAAACTAAGGAGTACTTAGGTGATGGTGGTTCTCTATCTTGCCTCCTGAAAACAGATCAAAATAAAGTTATTAATTTTAGCCTAACATACAAAGGGCACAATTACATTTTAAATTATCTTTAAAAATCATGACAGATAGATAGTGTAAATCTGAAAAGATATTCACAGAATATCTAAAATATAAGCAATATTAAAACAAACTAATAACTACTTTTACCTCATGAGATATATCCACTTCTGCTTCTCTGAAATTTTGGAAGGGAATACAAAAAACTTGCATGTTTTTTTCTCATTGTAATGTTTACAATTTGGAGCCAAGCACGTAACCATTTTATTAATAATAGGATGGATGTAATATAAAAATAACAGTCCTTATAAAACGAATATCTTTAGTACTTTCATGGAATAAAATTACTGGCACCTAAAAAGAAGAAAACATAAATTTAAATATTTTTCAACTTCTTAAATAAATTAAATGATTTATTGATTAATTTTGAAATAACCTGATATAAAAACAACAACAAAATACCTTGAAAATAAAGAAAAAATAATTAAAGTGTTAATCTAACATAATATAACCTCAATATAACATTGACAGTAAATACCTTAATACTTTGATACTCTTACCTCACAAATTCACAGAATGGATATTCAGAAGCGAAAGTCCTTATTAATTATTCTTTAATATTAAAAAAATCAATATTTCCAACTTCTTATAGGAGAAATACATGCAAAGCAGATTTGTTTGGAAAGGTTTTCAAAATCTCCTCCCATTGTAACATCAGAGCTTAGGTTGTCCATTATAAGGTTTACGATATCGTGTGTATGACTCATTTTATTATCTCTTTGCTAGAGGATTATTTTTTCACAAGATTACAGAAATCTTTAAATAAATAGAAAGTTTGCTTCCTATGCGTTAGGTGGCGCCACTGGTGATCAGTCTTGCTTCAAAAGTTATAGGCTGCCACTACAGTTTTTGATTTTTTAACTACATATATACGCGGAAAACTAAGTTCCAGCGGGTGAGTTACAGACGGCATTAGGATCTTTGTACAAAGTAATTATTACATCGTGTATACTGATTGTTTGATTATATCCATTGCCTTGTCTGTAACTTACCTTTTTTATTTTTTTTAATAAATATTGCCAATTTATTTACAATTAATTAATACATTTTCTTTGTCAACTCTAGTAACTTATTGTATTTTCTTTTTTAATTACCGTAGGTGCACAATTTTTTCAACATCCCTTATAAACTGTTAAAATAAAAAAAAATAATAATAAACACACACTTTAAACTTTATAAAAGACTGGTTTTTAAAATCACCACGATTTATGATATATAAATTAATTTAAAAAACAAAAAGTTTGCCAGCAGCGGGATTTGAACCCACGCCCTAACGGGACTATGATTGTAATAATTATTATAATAGCATATATTTTAAAGAATCGTTTAAGATCGGTCACACTTCGGTGTTTATAAACCACCGAAAGATGTTTACATTCCGCGCGGGTCTAGATAGCACTGAATAATTGAATAAGACCAACACTTTTTAATATGTATTCATTCAATATAATTATATTTTTATTTAAATACAAAGCTACATCAATCGCAAAAGATTATTGGTGTATATACCAAACATAAGAAATATAACATTAAATAGAATTGTATAACTTGATGTCCTTAAAAAGGTAAACACTGTTGAGATTTTTTTTGGTGAAAACAGTTTTGAGATCATTATCTGTGATTCCGTGGGATCCTAATTATCTTGATCCCTATTAGCTTAGTTTTGCTAATACAATATGTCTGTATTTTTTTTTTGTATTTCCAATATGCTCTATTACCCGCTTTTACGCTCTCAGTTATGTCTGCCATCCTTTCGTTTGAGCTGTCTACTGTTGCACCTCCATTTATCTAGGTAGTTTTTGGAATATGTATTGTTCAATTTTTATATTATTTATGTTACAATGTTTCCTTGAGATTATTATACAACTTTTATTCTGTATAAAATGATGTGTGTTCGTTGGAGAATTAAGTAACGAAACTCTGAATGAAATGCACAAATTTATTTACAGCTTAGGGTATAAAACTATACTAACTTTAGAAATACAAACTATATCCTAAAAACCTCTCATAGTTCTTGATCATATCGTAAACACCTCGAGATTCTCAGCGTGGGTGTTTATCATCTTCTAAGTAGTCTGAATATTGAGATAAAATACACACACACACACACACACACACACACACACACACACACACACACACACACATACACACACACACACACAGTGGCGTGCTCGCCATAACACCTCCCTCCTGAAGACCGAAGTTGAGGTGTCCAAGAAGGGCTTCTTTTGCAGCTTCGAAGTTTTGACTTGTAGTGAAGAGCCTCTCTAGACATACTTCGTACAGGGCAGGTAGGGCCACATGGAACAAAAAAAACCAACCGGCAATAACTTATTCTACTTTTGTTGTTATGAGAAAGCCGTAGATGAAGTGTTCCACAAGGTAATCGAATTATATGTTGCAGTTATTATTGCCGTGTTACACTTCAACTTCGTTTAGTTAATCGCATCATTAAATGGTTTTACATTATTAAAATGAAATTTTCGAATAACCTCGTTATCTAATTTAATTTTTAGAGTTTTATTGGTTTCATTGACTTCAAGAACAACATATGGTCCTGTATTTAATACCGATTTTGGTGTATTTGGATTTCTTGGTCTTTTTAAGAGAATTTTATCTCCAACTTTATAATTTACTTCTAAATGGCTCGTTCTTAAGTTATTAAAACGGGTAATTTTGAAATAACCTGATATAAAAACAACACCAAAATACCTTGAAAATAAAGAAAAACTAATTAAAGTGTTAATCTAACATAATATAACCTCAATATAACTTTGGCAGTAAATATCTTAATACTTTGATACTCTTAACTCACAAATTCACGGACAATAAATAAAACGAATCGCACAGAATGGATATTCAGAAGCGAAAGTCCTTATTTATTCTTTAATATTAAAAAAATCAACATTTCCAACTTCTTATGGGAGAAATACATGCAAAGCAGATTATTAGGATATTGTGTGTATGACTCATTTTATTATTTCTTTGCTAGAGGATTATTTTTTCACCAGATTACAGAAATCTTTAAATAAATAGAAAGTTTGCTTTCTATGCGTTAGGTGGCGCCACTGGTGATCAGGCTTGCTTCAAAAGTTATAGGCTGCCACTACAGTTTTTGATTTTTTAACTACATATATACGCGGAAAACTAAGTTCCAGCGGGTGAGTTACAGACGGCATTAGGATCTTTATACAAAGTTCTATTAATTGTGCATAATGATTGTTTGATTATATCCATTGCCTTGTCTGTAACTTACCTTTTTTATTTTTTTTAAGAAATATTGCAAGTTCAAAGCAAAAGTTTTTGTTTTGTGTAAAATTTTAGACAAAATATTAATTCGGTTGTTGAAATATAGAGATAACATAGTTAGCTTACGTTGTTTGATGTAAAACAAATTGATTAGAAAGTTAACTACAACATTTATTTACAATTAATTAATACATTTTCTTTGTCAACTCTAGTAACTTATTGTATTTTCTTTTTTAATTACCGTAGGTGCACAATTTTTTCAACATCCCTTATAAACTGTTAAAATAAAACAAGAATAATAAACACACACTTTAAACTTTATAGAAGGCTGGCTTTTAAAATCACCACGATTTATGGTATATAAATTAATTTAAAAAACAAAAAGTTTGCCAGCAGCGGGATTTGAACCCTCGCCTTAAAGGGACTATGATTGTAATATTATAATAGCATTAAATAATCGTCTACGATCGTCTAAGATCGGTGTTTATAAACCACCGAAAGATAATGTTTACATTTCGCGCTGGTCTAGATAGCACTGAATAATTGAATAGGACCAACACATTTTAATATGTATTCATTCGATATAATTATATTTTTATTTAAATAGAAAGCTACATCAATCGCAAAAGGTTATTGGTGTATATACCAAACATAAGAAATATAACATTAAATAGAATTGTATAACTTGATGTCTTTAAAAAGGTTAACACTGTTGAGATTGTTCTGGTGAAAACAGTTTTGAGATCATTATCTGTGATTCCGTGGGATCCTAATTATCTTGATCCCTATCAGCTTAGTTTTGCTAAGACAATATGTCTGTATTTTTTTTGTATTTCCAATATGCTCTATTACCCGCTTTTACTCTCTCAGTTATGTCTGCCATCCTTTCGTTTGAGCTGTCTACTAGTGAACCTCCATTTATCTAGGTAGTTTTTGGAATATGTATTGTTCAATTTTTATATTATTTATGTTACAATGTTTCCTTGAGATTATTATACAACTTTTATTCTGTATAAAATGATGTGTGTTCGTTGGAGAATTAAGTAACGAAACTCTGAATGAAATGCACAAATTTATTTACAGCTTAGGCTATAAAACTATACTAACTTTAGAAATACAAACTATATCCTAAAAACCTCTCATAGTTCTTGATCATATCGTAAACACCTCGAGATTCTCAGCCTGGGTGTTTATCATCTTCTAAGTAGTCTGAATATTGAGATACAATACACACACACACACACACACACACACACACACACACACACAGTGGCGTGTTCGCCATAACACCTCCCTCCTGAAGACCGAAGCTGGGGTATCCAAGAAGGGCTTCTTTTGCAGCTTCGAAGTTTTGACTTGTAGTGAAGAGCCTCTCTAGACATACTTCGTACAGGGCAGGTAGGGCCACATGGAACAAAAAAAAACCAACCGGCAATAACTTATTCTAATTTTGTTGTTATGAGAAAGCCGTAGATGAAGTGTACCACAAGGTAATCGAATTATATGTTGCAGTTATTATTGCCGTGTTACACTTCAACTTCGTTTAGTTAATCGCATCATTAAATGGTTTTACATTATTAAAATGAAATTTTCGAATAACCTCGTTATCTAATTTAATTTTTAGAGTTTTATTGGTTTCATTGACTTCAAGAACAACATATGGTCCTGTATTTAATACCGATTTTGGTGTATTTGGATTTCTTGGTCTTTTTAAGAGAATTTTATCTCCAACTTTATAATTTACTTCTAAATGGCTCGTTCTTAAGTTATCAAAACGGGTAATTTTGAAATAACCTGATATAAAAACAACACCAAAATACCTTGAAAATAAAGAAAAACTAATTAAAGTGTTAATCTAACATAATATAACCTCAATATAACTTTGGCAGTAAATATCTTAATACTTTGATACTCTTAACTCACAAATTCACGAACAATAAATAAAACGAATCGCACAGAATGGATATTCAGAAGCGAAAGTCCTTATTTATTCTTTAATATTAAAAAAATCAACATTTCCAACTTCTTATGGGAGAAATACATGGAAAGCAGATTATTAGGATATTGTGTGTATGACTCATTTTATTATTTCTTTGCTAGTGGATTATTTTTTCACCAGATTACAGAAATCTTTAAATAAATAGAAAGTTTGCTTTCTATGCGTTAGGTGGCGCCACTGGTGATCAGGCTTGCTTCAAAAGTTATAGGCTGCCACTACAGTTTTTGATTTTTTAACTACATATATACGCGGAAAACTAAGTTCCAGCGGGTGAGTTACAGACGGCATTAGGATCTTTATACAAAGTTCTATTAATTGTGCATAATGATTGTTTGATTATATCCATTGCCTTGTCTGTAACTTACCTTTTTTATTTTTTTTAAGAAATATTGCAAGTTCAAAGCAAAAGTTTTTGTTTTGTGTAAAATTTTAGACATAATATTAATTCGGTTGTTGAAATATAGAGATAACATAGTTAGCTTACGTTGTTTGATGTAAAACAAATTGATTAGAAAGTTAACTACAACATTTATTTACAATTAATTAATACATTTTCTTTGTCAACTCTAGTAACTTATTGTATTTTCTTTTTTAATTACCGTAGGTGCACAATTTTTTCAACATCCCTTATAAACTGTTAAAATAAAACAAGAATAATAAACACACACTTTAAACTTTATAGAAGGCTGGCTTTTAAAATCACCACGATTTATGGTATATAAATTAATTTAAAAAACAAAAAGTTTGCCAGCAGCGGGATTTGAACCCTCGCCTTAAAGGGACTATGATTGTAATATTATAATAGCATTAAATAATCGTCTACGATCGTCTAAGATCGGTGTTTATAAACCACCGAAAGATAATGTTTACATTTCGCCCTGGTCTAGATAGCACTGAATAATTGAATAGGACCAACACATTTTAATATGTATTCATTCGATATAATTATATTTTTATTTAAATAGAAAGCTACATCAATCGCAAAAGGTTATTGGTGTATATACCAAACATAAGAAATATAACATTAAATAGAATTGTATAACTTGATGTCTTTAAAAAGGTTAACACTGTTGAGATTGTTCTGGTGAAAACAGTTTTGAGATCATTATCTGTGATTCCGTGGGATCCTAATTATCTTGATCCCTATCAGCTTAGTTTTGCTAAGACAATATGTCTGTATTTTTTTTGTATTTCCAATATGCTCCAATTTGCTTCCAAATTAAAAATTTTATATTTTTTACCATTTATTAAATTTTCTTAAAACTTACAGAGCTGTCACCATTTATGATCGTCAAAAGGTCCAAACGGCTGTAAACTAGTCTATTGTACTATATTTATAAACTGTTTATTCACTTTGCTTATATTTTTTTCGATATTCAGCCATTTTAACCAAAATGAAAGATTTTCGGTTATAATCAAGTTATTATATAAATTAGAGGAGGTGCAAAAGATTTACCTTGGTTTTTGGGCGGTCGCTTGAAAACGCAAATAGATCCAAAGTTACAATAAAGATGGTTGAAAAGAGGGAAAAAAGACGAGCCGTTAGACATCCAACAAGGCATAGTTTTATCCAATCTGAGTATTTTTTAAAATTTTATATTTTTTACCATTTATTAAATTTTCTTAAAACTTACAGAGCTGTCACCATTTGTGATCGTCAAAAGGTCCAAACGGCTGTAAACTAGTCTATTGTACTATATTTATAAACTGTTTATTCACTTTGCTTATATTTTTTTCGATATTCAGCCATTTTAACCAAAATGAAAGATTTTCGGTTATAATCAAGTTAATATATATAAATTAGAGGAGGTGCAAAAGATTTACCTTGGTTTTTGGGCGGTCGCTTGAAAACGCAAATAGATCCAAAGTTACACTAAAGATGGTTGAAAAGAGGAGAAAAAGACGGGCCCATAGACAATCCAACAAGGCATAGTTTTATCCAATCTGAGTAGTTTTTAAAATTTTATATTTTTTACCATTTATTAAATTTTCTTAGAACTTACAGAGTTGTCACCATTTAGAGTCGTCAAAAGGTCCAAACGGCTGTAAACTAGTCTATTGTACTGTATTTATAAACTGTTTATTTACTTTGCTTATATTTTTTCGATATTCAGCCATTTTAACCAAAATGAAAGATGTTCGGTTAAAATCAAGTTATTATATAAATTAGAGGAGGTGCAAAAGATTTACCTTGGTTTCTGGGCGGTCGCTTGAAAACGTAAATAGATCCAAATTTACAATAAAGATGGTTGAAAAATGGAGCCGTTAGACATCCAACAAGGCATAGTTTTATCCAATCTGAGTATTTTTTAAAATTTTACATTTTTTTCCATTTATTAAATTTTCTTAAAACTTACAGAGCTGTCACCATTTATGGTCGTCAAAAGGTCCAAACGGCTTTAAACTAGTCTATTGTACTGTATTTATAAACTGTTTATTCACTTTGCTTATATTTTTTCGATATTCAGCCATTTTAACCAAAGTGAAAGATGTTCGGTTATAATCAAGTTATTATATAAATTAGAGGAGGTGCAAAAGATTTACCCTGGTTTTTGGGCGGTCGCTTGAAAACGCAAATAGATCCAAATTTACACTAAAGATGGTTGAAAAGAGGAGAAAAAGACGGGCCCATAGACATCCAACAAGGCATAGTTTTATCCAATCTGAGTATTTTTTAAAATTTTACATTTTTTACCAATTATTAAATTTTCTTAAAATTTACAGAGCTGTCACCATTTAGAGTGGTCAAAAGGTCCAAACGGCTGTAAACTAGTCTATTGTACTGTATTTATAAACTGTTTATTCACTTTGCTTATATTTTTTCGATATTCAGCCATTTTAACCAAAATGAAAGATTTTCGGTTATAATCAAGTTAATATATATAAATTAGAGGAGGTGCAAAAGATTTACCTTGGTTTTTGGGCGGTCGCTTGAAAACGCAAATAGATCCAAAGTTACAATAAAGATGATTTAAAAGAGGGGAAAAAGACGAGCCGTTAGACATCCAACAAGGCATAGTTTTATCCAATCTGAGTATTTTTTAAAATTTTATATTTTTTACCATCTATTAAATTTTCTTAAAACTTACAGAGCTGTCACCATTTAGAGTCGTCAAAACGTCCAAACGGCTGTAAACTAGTCTATTGTACTGTATTTATAAACTGTTTATTCACTTTGCTTATATTTTTTCGATATTCAGCCATTTTAACCAAAATGAAAGATTTTCGGTTATAATCAAGTTAATATATATAAATTAGAGGAGGTGCAAAAGATTTACCTTGGTTTTTGGGCGGTCCGTTGAAAACACAAATAGATCCAAAGTTACAATAAAGATGGTTGAAAAAAGGAGAAAAAGACGAGCCCATAGACATCCAACAAGGCATAGTTTTATCCAATCTGAGTATTTTTTAAAATTTTATATTTTTTACCATCTATTAAATTTTCTTAAAACTTACAGAGCTGTCACCATTTAGAGTCGTCAAAACGTCCAAACGGCTGTAAACTAGTCTATTGTACTGTATTTATAAACTGTTTATTCACTTTGCTTATATTTTTTCGATATTCAGCCATTTTAACCAAAATGAAAGATTTTCGGTTATAATCAAGTTAATATATATAAATTAGAGGAGGTGCAAAAGATTTACCTTGGTTTTTGGGCGGTCGCTTGAAAACGCAAATAGATCCAAAGTTACAATAAAGATGATTTAAAAGAGGGGAAAAAGACGAGCCGTTAGACATCCAACAAGGCATAGTTTTATCCAATCTGAGTATTTTTTAAAATTTTATATTTTTTACCATCTATTAAATTTTCTTAAAACTTACAGAGCTGTCACCATTTAGAGTCGTCAAAACGTCCAAACGGCTGGTAAACTAGTCTATTGTACTGTATTTATAAACTGTTTATTCACTTTGCTTATATTTTTTCGATATTCAGCCATTTTAACCAAAATGAAAGATTTTCGGTTATAATCAAGTTAATATATATAAATTAGAGGAGGTGCAAAAGATTTACCTTGGTTTTTGGGCGGTCCGTTGAAAACACAAATAGATCCAAAGTTACAATAAAGATGGTTGAAAAAAGGAGAAAAAGACGAGCCCATAGACATCCAACAAGGCATAGTTTTATCCAATCTGAGTATTTTTTAAAATTTTATATTTTTTACCATCTATTAAATTTTCTTAAAACTTACAGAGCTGTCACCATTTAGAGTCGTCAAAACGTCCAAACGGCTGTAAACTAGTCTATTGTACTGTATTTATAAACTGTTTATTCACTTTGCTTATATTTTTTCGATATTCAGCCATTTTAACCAAAATGAAAGATTTTCGGTTATAATCAAGTTAATATATATAAATTAGAGGAGGTGCAAAAGATTTACCTTGGTTTTTGGGCGGTCGCTTGAAAACGCAAATAGATCCAAAGTTACAATAAAGATGATTTAAAAGAGGGGAAAAAGACGAGCCGTTAGACATCCAACAAGGCATAGTTTTATCCAATCTGAGTATTTTTTAAAATTTTATATTTTTTACCATCTATTAAATTTTCTTAAAACTTACAGAGCTGTCACCATTTAGAGTCGTCAAAACGTCCAAACGGCTGTAAACTAGTCTATTGTACTGTATTTATAAACTGTTTATTCACTTTGCTTATATTTTTTCGATATTCAGCCATTTTAACCAAAATGAAAGATGTTCGGTTAAAATCAAGTTATTATATAAATTAGAGGAGGTGCAAAAGATTTACCTTGGTTTCTGGGCGGTCGCTTGAAAACGTAAATAGATCCAAATTTACAATAAAGATGGTTGAAAAATGGAGCCGTTAGACATCCAACAAGGCATAGTTTTATCCAATCTGAGTATTTTTTAAAATTTTACATTTTTTTCCATTTATTAAATTTTCTTAAAACTTACAGAGCTGTCACCATTTATGGTCGTCAAAAGGTCCAAACGGCTTTAAACTAGTCTATTGTACTGTATTTATAAACTGTTTATTCACTTTGCTTATATTTTTTCGATATTCAGCCATTTTAACCAAAGTGAAAGATGTTCGGTTATAATCAAGTTATTATATAAATTAGAGGAGGTGCAAAAGATTTACCCTGGTTTTTGGGCGGTCGCTTGAAAACGCAAATAGATCCAAATTTACACTAAAGATGGTTGAAAAGAGGAGAAAAAGACGGGCCCATAGACATCCAACAAGGCATAGTTTTATCCAATCTGAGTATTTTTTTAAATTTTACATTTTTTACCAATTATTAAATTTTCTTAAAATTTACAGAGCTGTCACCATTTAGAGTGGTCAAAAGGTCCAAACGGCTGTAACTAGTCTATTGTACTGTATTTATAAACTGTTTATTCACTTTGCTTATATTTTTTCGATATTCAGCCATTTTAACCAAAATGAAAGATTTTCGGTTATAATCAAGTTAATATATATAAATTAGAGGAGGTGCAAAAGATTTACCTTGGTTTTTGGGCGGTCGCTTGAAACGCAAATAGATCCAAAGTTACAATAAAGATGGTTGAAAAAAGGAGAAAAAGACGAGCCCATAGACATCCAACAAGGCATAGTTTTATCCAATCTGAGTATTTTTTAAAATTTTATATTTTTTACCATTTACATAGTTAAAAAATCAAAAACTGTAGTGGCAGCCTATAACTTTTGAAGCAAGCCTGATCACCAGTGGCGCCACCTAACGCATAGAAAGCAAACTTTCTATTTATTTAAAGATTTCTGTAATCTGGTGAAAAAATAATCCTCTAGCAAAGAAATAATAAAATGAGTCATACACACAATATCGTAATAATCTGCTTTGCATGTATTTCTCCCATAAGAAGTTGGAAATGTTGATTTTTTTAATATTAAAGAATAAATAAGGACTTTCGCTAATGAATATCCATTCTGTGCGATTCGTTTTATTTATTGTTCGTGAATTTGTGAGGTAAGAGTATCAAAGTATTAAGATATTTACTGCTAAAGTAATATTGAGGTTATATTATGTTAGATTAACACTTTAATTAGTTTTTCTCTATTTTCAAGGTATTTTGTTGTTGTTTTTATATCAGGTTATTTCCAAATTACCCGTTTTGATAACTTAAGAACGAGCCATTTAGAAGTAAATTATAAAGTTGGAGATAAAATTCTCTTAAAAAGACCAAGAAATCCAAATACACCAAAATCGGTATTAAATACAGGACCATATGTTGTTCTTGAAGTCAATGAAACCAATAAAACTCTAAAAATTAAATTAGATAACGAGGTTATTCGAAAATTTCATTTTAATAATGTAAAACCATTTAATGATGCGATTACTAAACGAAGTTGAAGTGTAACACGGCAATAATAACTGCAACATATAATTCGATTACCTTGTGGTACACTTCATCTACGGCTTTCTCATAACAACAAAATTAGAATAAGTTATTGCCGGTTGGTTTTTTTTGTTCCATGTGGCCCTCCCTGCCCTGTAAGGAGTATGTCTAGAGAGGCTCTTCACTACAAGTCAAAACTTCGAAGCTGCAAAAGAAGCCCTTCTTGGACACCTCAGCTTGGGTCTTCAGGAGGGAGGTGTTATGGCGAGCACGCCACTGTGTGTGTGTGTGTGTGTGTGTGTGTGTGTGTGTGTGTGTGTGTGTGTGTGTGTGTGTGTGTGTGTGTGTGTGTGTGTGTGTGTGTATTTTATCTCAATATTCAGACTACTTAGAAGATGATAAACACCCACGCTGAGAATCTCGAGGTGTTTACGATATGATCAAGAACTATGAGAGGTTTTTAGGATATAGTTTGTATTTCTAAAGTTAGTATAGTTTTATACCCTAAGCTGTAAATAAATTTGTGCATTTCATTCAGAGTTTCGTTACTTAATTCTCCAACGAACACACATCATTTTATACAGAATAAACGTTGTATAATAATCTCAAGGAAACATTGTAACATAAATAATATAAAAATTGAACAATACATATTCCAAAAACTACGTAGATAAATGGAGGTGCATCAGTAGACAGCTCAAACGAAAGGATGGCAGACATAACTGAGAGAGTAAAAGCGGGTAATACAGCATATTGGAAATACAAAAAAAATACAGACATATTGTATTAGCAAAACTAAGCTAATAGGGATCAAGATAATTAGGATCCAGGGAATCACATATAATGTTCTCAAAACTGTTTTCACCAAAACAATCTCAACAGTGTTTACCTTTTTAAGGACATCAAGTTATACAATTCTATTTAATGTTATATTTCTTATGTTTGGTATATACACCAATAACCTTTTGCGATTGATGTAGCTTTGCATTTAAATAAAAATATAATTATATTGAATGAATACATATTAAAAAGTGTTGGTCTTATTCAATTATTCAGTGCTATCTAGACCCGCGCGGAATGTAAACATCTTTCGGTGGTTTATAAACACCGAAGTGTGACCGATCTTAAACGATTCTTTAAAATATATGCTATTATAATTATTACAATTATAGTCCCTTTAGGGCGTGGGTTCAAATCCCGCTGCTGGCAAACTTTTTGTTTTTTAAATTAATTTATATATCATAAATCCTGGTGACTTTAAAAACCAGTCTTTTATAAAGTTTAAAGTGTTTGTTTATTATTATTTTTTTTTATTTTAACAGTTTATAAGGGATGTTGAAAAAATTGTGCACCTACAGTAATTAAAAAAGAAAATACAATAAGTTACTAGAGTTGACAAAGAAAATGTATTAATTAATTGTAAATAAATGGCAATATTTATTAAAAAAAATAAAAAAGGTAAGTTACAGACAAGGCAATGGATATAATCAAACAATTACTATACACGATTCAATAATTACTTTGTACAAAGATCCTAATGCCGTCTGTAACTCACCCGCTGGAACTTAGTTTTCCGCGTATATATGTAGTTAAAAAATCAAAAACTGTAGTGGCAGCCTATAACCTTTGAAGCAAGCCTGATCACCAGTGGCGCCACCTAACGCATAGAAAGCAAACTTTCTATTTATTTAAAGATTTCTGTAATCTGGTGAAAAAATAATCCTCTAGCAAAGAAATAATAAAATGAGTCATACACACGATATCGTAAACCTTATAATGGACTACCTAAGCTCTGATGTTACAATGGGAGGAGATTTTGAAAACCTTTCCAAACAAATCTGCTTTGCATGTATTTCTCCTATAAGAAGTTGGAAATATTGATTTTTTTAATATTAAACAATAATTAATAAGGACTTTCGCTTCTGAATATCCATTCTGTGCTATTCGTTTTATTTATTGTTCGTGAATTTGTGAGGTAAGAGTATCAAAGTATTAAGGTATTTACTGTCAAAATTATATTGAGGTTATATTATGTTAGATTAACACTTTAATTATTTTTTCTTTATTTTCAAGGTATTTTGTTGTTGTTTTTATATCAGGTTATTTCAAAATTAATCAATAAATCATTTAATTTATTTACGAAGTTGAAAAATATTTAAATTTATGTTTTCTTCTTTTTAGGTGCCAGTAATTTTATTCCATGAAAGTACTAAAGATATTCGTTTTATAAGGACTGTTATTTTAATATTACATCCATCTTATTATTAATAAAATGGTTACGTGTATTGCTCCAAATTTTAAACATTATAGTGAGAAAAAAACATGCAAGTTTTTTGTATTCCCTTCCAAAATTTCAGAGAAGCAGAAGTGGATAAATCTCACGAGGTAAAAGTAGCTATTAGTTTGTTTTAATATTGCTTATATTTTAGATATTCTGTGAATATCTTTTCAGATTTACACTATCTATCTGTCATGATTTTTAAAGATAATTTAAAATGTAATTGTGCCCTTTGTATGTTAGGCTAAAATTAATAACTTTATTTTGATCTGTTTTCAGGAGGCAAGATAGAGAACCACCATCACCTAAGTACTCCTTAGTTTGTAGTTGTCATTTTGTGGACCAAGTTAGAAAAAATGGACCTACAATTTTTGAACATAACATAAACAGGAAGTTTCTGTTCTCCACTCCAGAAAAACGGTAAGCTTAAAATCGGATTTAAATGAATATATTAATATAATAGGAATACTTTTTTGGCAAAAGACAGGCTCAGCAAATAAATTACTCCTTAGATGAAGGGCTACTTCATTCATCTTCAGTTAATGTTGTAGATGAAGCAGCTGGACCATCAACAAATAGTCCTGAACCAGGTCCATCCACATCAATGCACACAAAAATTGGCTGTATCTTTACCAGAAAGAAGTAATGCATCTGTAGGGGCAGAAAATTACTTTTGAAGGGCTACTTCATTCATCTTCAGTTAATATTGTAGATGAAGCAGCTGGACCATCAACAAATAGTCCTGAACCAGGTCCATCCACATCAATGCACACAAAAATTGGCTGTATCTTTACCAGAAAGAAGTAATGCATCTGTAGGGGCAGAAAATTACTTTCCTAAAGAAGAAGTAAATCAACTAACTAAAAAATTAAAAAATCTTTCATGTTGGTTTAGTTTTGAACAAATTAAAAATTATGATGTTCATATTTTAATGTACACAGGAATACCAACCTGTGCTCTGTACTTAACATTATTTGAAACTATGGAAGGTTTTGAGTAACTTATTACGCAAACTGGAAAGTAAAAATTTTACCCAACATTGACCAATTGCTAGTGAAACTTATGAAAGTAAGGTTAAATTTACCACATGTAAACGGTGGTTTATAAACACCGAAGTGTGACCGATCTTAGACGATTATTTAAAATATATGCTATTATAATATTACAATTATTATAGTTCCTTTAAGGCGTGGGTTCAAATCCTGCTGCTGGCAAACTTTTTGTTTTTTAAATTAATTTATATATCATAAATCGTGGTGATTTTAAAAACCAGTCTTTTATAAATTTTAAAGTGTGTGTTTATTATTATTTTTTTTATTTTAACAGTTTATAAGGGATGTTGAAAAAATTGTGCACCTACGGTACTACTACGGTAACTATTTTATCTCTATATTTCAACAACCTAACTAATATTTTGTCTAAAATTTTACACAAAACAAAAACTTTTGCTTTGAACTTGCATTATTTACAAAACCATTAAGGTTTTTTTTGCTTTCATACTTCATGCTCTGTTTTCCCTATTTTTTTTTTCAAGGGTAAGAAGGAACTCTAACACAAATGTTCTTTTTAGCCTACTAAAGGGAGTCAAGCAGGAGTCAAGGGAAGAAGTCTTTATTTTGTTTTTTATGGGGTATTTAAAAAAAAAAGAATGGTGAAGTTATTCCCTAGTCGGGGTTACACCTGGTTCCAGGTTTGATTCTCCTCTATCTTATCTGTTCCTTCAGAGGTCCAGATCTTACCATATTATTCCCGGACAACTTCAAGAAACCAGTCGGAAATACCTCCCTTATTTAGAGTTTGAAACAGTTTCAATATGTATTAAGTTTATTCATTAATTTTAATTTTTTTTGTAATATTTTTTTTAATTTTAAATCGCACTCTTTTACCTAATAATACAGACCCGTCATTTTTAAATAATACTAAATAACATTTAAGGACTAGTTGCCAACTACAGGTTGAGGTTTTAAATCCTCCCCATCAACTTTGTTGTATGGTTTTATGTATACACATCAGAGAGTTCGTTATTGATATTTTATTATTACAAATTTAAACCTTTGGGCATCTATTCTTTCAGGATAGTGCCTTATTACTTTATTGGGACATTTAATTGAAAGCCGAAGTACAGAGTTACATCTCAAGTATTCAAGTAAATTACCTTTTCAGGTCAAATCATTAAAAGTTTTCTTATATTTTATTATTTGTAAATTAAGACCATGATCAGGATCAATTCTGTATAACCAGTGAATATTTTTTTAGTATATAAGTAATTAGGTTACCTGTACATAAATGGTGGAGGGTAACATATAAATTATACTGTATATATTTGGCTAGGTATTAAAATTTGTGGTCAAGAATAAATATTTCAATTAATACCTGTTTTCCTTTTCATTTTAGCAATAGTGGTATACAGCTTTACAAGATACCTTGGAAGGTATATGTTAAAACTTTCCTGGAGCCCAATCATATCTTATAGCAACTTCTATAGTTTATCACTTTCATTTACATTATTAATATATATTTTTTATTACCTTGTCATTCATTTTCTCATTTTACGGTCTCTGTAGAGCATGCAAATTGGCCGAATCATCTTTTGGGTCTCAAGTAGTTACTCTCCGGCTCATTGTGCTTCTTCTTCACGTGCCATCTCCGCGACGGAGGTTGGCAATCATCATGGCTATTCTGATCTTAGATGCTGTTGCTCTGAATAGTTCGATTGATGTGCATCCGTACCATTCCCTCAAGTTACGCAACCATGAGATTTTTTTTACATTGTGCTAGCCAGCCTTAATATATTTGTTTTTTGGTACCTATAGATACCTATAGAATTTATTCATCATATACATTTTCACTAATATCTTGTATTTACGCCAAATTATTTAATTTTAATTATTGTTATATTCTAAAAAGAATCATAAATAATACATAGGAAAGTATATTAATTAACTTGCATTAAAAATTTTCAGTTTGTCAATACTTGTTTATAAACGACTATAAAATTTCTAATATAAACTTTTGTTTATTTTAATTAATTTTTTTAAATTTATTTAATATTAATTTTATTTATTTATTAAATTTTATTTAATTTTATATAATTTTATTTAATTATTTTCTTTAATTTAATTTAATTTTATTTATTTTACTTAATTTTATTGAATTTTAAAAAGTTTTTTCGGTTTTTATAATTTTCAGCTTACCACACTTACACAAAATCAAATTGTTCTTCTATTTTGCAAAAATTGATCAAAACAATAATAAAACTGTATTAAAAACACAAACAGTTCAGCAAAATTATATGACACAGAAAATATAGAAACATTAGTCCCGTGGACAGTTTCTTAGGTTTTTTTGCTGAATACACTCCTCACAGCAGGCTACAATATGATCCATGCATAACCAACATTTCCAAAATGTGCAAAAATATCGGGTTTTTCTTTTCTTGTAGGATTTGCAATGCTCTCTTTTACCTGGTGGTGGATTAGTTCGGTTTTGTGTCGGCATTCCAGAATATTTTATAACAGATTATCAAATGTTAGAATGTAATCCTGACGTTGTAGCGCTTGATTCCAAATAACTTTTTACTAGGTTTCCTCCTATTTTTTTTAATAAATTGTCTTCGTTGTTTAGTATATTCCGTATTGGGATTATTATGTTTGGTAATTACAAAAGCGTTAAAACCAAGATAACGCCATTTTATCTACAATATCTACTCCACATTTGGTATCATTATAGAATAAAATCATCTCTGGCTCCTTACTAGTTTCGTCCACTGTACCAGTGTGATGAAAGGATGAAACTAGTAACACATTTTTATTTTTTTTTGGGTACATAAAATATCACTATCATAATTTGCTCCAAAAACCAAAAACAGAGGTACCTACAGGGCAGTTTTTCCCATTGGTCATAATTGGCGGCAATCATTTTCTTTAGGACTAAAACGTACCCACAACCATTGCCTGTGTTCTCTTTTCAGTTGTATAACAAGGTTGCAAGTAACAAACCAGCGATCCATCGTAATATTTCTTCCTGTTCCATAGAGAGGTTCACAAATCCTTGTAGTAACTGCTGCACATAAATCATCTACTTTATATGGTCCAACAGGTTGTTGACTAGCATATACACATTTCCATATTATTAGTGTAAAATGTTTTTACGGCAAATATTTTGATACCATATTTTTTAGCATTGTTTGTAATGTACATGTGGAAGTTACACCTTCCACGAAAAACAAAATGCATCTCATCGGGAGTACATAGTCAGCAACTGTATAACAAGATTGCCTGTTTTTTACAAATGTTTCAAAAATAGTTTATCGGCTAGTTTACCGATTTTGAGTCTTTCTTCTCTAGTTTGTTTATTCTCAAAACATATTACTTTTAACAACAATCTCTATCGTCTTTGTGCCATGGTCACAGCTACAAATATATCTGATCCCATGCCATCGTCTGCCCAAAATTCCGTAAGAGAGCCGTAATTCAAACCTTCTAAATATAACAAACCAATAAAAGCTCTCATTTCTGGAATAGATGTAAGTTTGACGTCGTTTTGATTTTTGTATATATATAATGTCGGTTTACAACGTTCTTCGACGTCTTCCGATTTCCAATCTCCATCTCATTCTATCGTTCCATAGATCGTCCTCCAGTTCTCTTTCTCTGATTTCTTTATCAACTCCTTCTCTCCAACTTCTTCTAGGCCTTCCTGGTCTTCGCCTACCTCTTGGTTGCCATTCAAGAATTTGATTTTTGTATCTTCCAGATATCTCTCTAATATAAATATTGGTGTATTCTACTACAAGTTCAATAATAGTTGCATTTGAAGATCCCACGATTCAATGGAACTCATTCCATTTTTTGCTTCTGGCATAGTTCCACGTAAGTGAGAAACTATATTCTCCTGTCGTGTGCGAATATTTCTGGGTGGTGTAAATTTCTTCCATTTAGTTCCATCCTTCGCATAATAATAAAATCTCCTATCAGATTGCTCTTCAGTCGTTGGTGTTGCTTCCGGGATACCCTCTTGCTCAGATTCCGTGTCATGATTGCTAAACTCTTCTCTATCGTCGTCGGCAATAGAACAATCGGAATCATTTTCTACATCCGAAGTTACTTATTCATATACGATCCATCACTGAAATAATTGTCTTAAGTTTCAATGTCAAAAATTAATAAAATACCTACTAACCTTAAAACAGGATACGCAAATTGATGAATAAAACAATTACTTGCTACGTATAGTTCTGGCGAAATCACTTTATTATCGGACGTATTTCACACGAAAGCAAAATAAGAACTGAGGCATATCTAAGAATTACACTGCATATTCTCGATCGAAGAAACCCAGCCCAGTGAATACCATCTGTATAATATTTACATACTTTTCTACGATTTACTCATCAATTTAGATACCCGACACTAGAGGGAAAATAAAATAATTAAGTGAAGTTCCTGTATATGAAAAAACTTACATAAACGAACGACGGTGGTCTATTATCAGGACAAAGTAATATTTTTGAAAAAATAAAACGATTTTTTCTGTAAAATGTAGGTGTTTATTTTTATTAAAGGTACTAAAAATCCCGACGATGTAGATTATTTATTTTTAAGAAAATAAAGTTTTAGGTCCTAGGCTTGGCCTGATAGACCACCGTCGTCGAACAGAGCGTTAAGGTACTTACAGACTTAAATTGTAGCTTACTGTATTGACCAGATACAATAAGAATAGACTAGGTAAGGTATAGGCCATTCTGCGAATACGGGTGAAATGACAACATTCACTTTGAGTGGTCTAGCTATTTTTGTCTGTCTTCCGCGCGTGATCTACCAAAATAATATAGGTGGGAGTAATGGACGCTGGTGGTGGGATATGCGTTTATTATGCTAAGTGCTAAAGAGAGATAGATAGACCACCGATCGAGTGCTCCGCGTTTTACTATTTTGCTCACAATGCCTAGTCTACTCTTATTATGTCTATGGTCTTAGCAGCACTAAGTAATACCTGTCCTTGAACCCGCGCTGTAGGTTGTGGACCGTTTCGGAATCACATCTTTCACCCCTTCGCTGTTGTCAATGTTTTAGCTGTTATGGGTTCCTGAAGGGCTGTAGTAATCTGGAGAATTCCTAAGTAAACAGTTTTCTAATTCCTAAAATTCCAAATGAGTTCCCAACTCTACGTCGCGTTCTTGATAAATGGTAGTTAAAAATCCTGCTATTTCTATTTAGATACTCTCGGTACAGTTTGATGCGATTTGAACTCACTTTTTCTGTTATGTGTTAAAACGATAGTTTTACTGAATGCATAGTTATATTTTGTCTTTCGGTCAACGATGTGGTTCTATACAGAAACGTTTCAGAAGCTATTTCCTATACAAATCAATTTTAACATGTAACTAAAATTTTTTCATTAATTAGAAAAGTGCGATTATTATTTCAATTTGTTTTTCTATTCAATATGCATAACAGCATCTGCTGTGTAGTCTAATTTTGTTCAAAAGAACCAATATGTATTTTTAATCTATATTTTGGTAAGTTTTTACCCAAAAACCCATTACATTTGTACATATTGTACTTTTTTTTTCTTTTTTTGCATTATAAAAATTCTTGAAAAAGGAAATAAAAGTTTCCCAAAGCTTGACTCTTCAAATAATAGTATGCTTTATTTAAGCCCCAGTTTTGACTTCAATACCCAAATAATAAGTGAAATGTATATCTAAGATGATATCTCTTGAGGGTAAAATGTTCTGGAAGAAAACATAGCCTACCTTTGGATTTCCGAGTGAGGTCTATTTCAGATCTACGGGTTAGAAAAATCTGGATAGAGTCATGATTTATTGGAAGTTTTACAAGAGTATGTAAATTGGTGAATGCGCATAAATATTAAGAGTACATGTACATATTTATTGCATTCAAGAGACGAAATTGAAAGGAAGTGAAATAAAGAACTAGGTGAAGAAAATTGGGGTTTGTCACTAGGGAAAGGTAACACTAAGGATCGAGTGGGTCTTAAGAAATGTAATATTACTTATATAAATAAAAAATAAACAATTATTTTTTTGTTTTATATTTTACCATCAATTTAAGTAACAAATACAAAAGATAATTGATGTTATAAACAAGTTAAATTACAGTAACTACAATAAGTATATATATATATATATATATATATATATATATATATATATATATATATATATATATATATATATATATATATATATAGATGTCGAAGAACCAAACAAACGATTTAACGTTTGATTGAATGTTGTGCTCTTAAAAGGAATTTACAGACATCATTTTAGGTACATGGGCATCAACGCCGCGATCTTTTACCATATTTCGTCGATAGACTGACAGTTGGCAGAACAGAAACAAATGATTATTTACATTTTTTGGACAAAGAACAATTAGTTAAAAAAAATGAAAACTTTAAAAGTACATTATTAATCACATTTGTTTGCTTTTGATTATAATGCGGCCACACATAAAACAGATTTCCAATAGTTATTAATTCTCGATATCTCACAATATACTCAATAACAATTAAAGCCAAACTCCGTCTTCTGCGAAGAAAAAAGAAGTAAAGTCAAAGCCATGTCTGAAGACCGGTTTGCCATTTATTTCTGATAACTTTATTACTAGTGGACCAAGTAAGTGAAGATATCTATTGTGTCTATCAGCGCTGCTCAAGAAGTTTTCGAAATAGTACGGAATATAATATTATCTTACTTATGCAGTGAATTTATTAATAAACACGTTGTAATGATTTTTGTTTAATTTCTTATGATGAATAATGTAGGTTTACCAAATAATCAAAGTTATGCCATTACAAGAACATATTATTAAAAAAATAACAGTCCATCCACATAAATATTGAAAAATGATTCGTGTTATCTAAAAACTGTTATTGACAAAGAAATAGGTACTGCGTCGGCGATATCTGTGAAGATCGTATTACCCTCAAATTCATACTTGTCATCATATGTGATTACAGATTTCTGGATAAAAAGTAAATAAAAATAGTAAATTTAATTCATGAAACGCCTCTTTTTCCACTTTAATTTAAAATTAAACTTAAACTTAAAACTATTAAGTATAGGAAATACTTGGACAAATAAAACTACAGTGACTTAAGTTAGGATTGTGATATAAAATTCGTAAATTAAAATGAGTAAATAATAGATTTGTGTTGAGACTTAACCTGTATTAGATTTAATATATTAAAGTATCTAATTTAATATTTAATTTAGATTTTGTACCCTTTTTCAATTACAGAACGTTGAACTTGTTGAGATTTTCATTGAAATTTTGATTATAACTTTAAAATCCTCTGTATAACAAAAAACAACTTTTTATTCTTATACCGAGGAAGAAGAGTGGATTTTAAATTTAAAAAATATTTAGTTTTAGTAAAAAAACATATCTTTGATGCATTTTAATTTAAAATTGTTTTTGTAATATAGAAAAATATACCTAATTCAGGTAAGCTGAGATTTGAATAGAAAAATATTAATAAATAAAAAAAACACACTTTCAAAATGCAGTTCTTTTTAGTGAGAATAGTATTTAAATATGGGGATTACGGACTTTAGTTCCCAACCCTTTCAATTTATTTAATTCAATAATTAAACTTAAAACCTAAAATTTCTTTATTTTATCACAATTTATCACTCTATTATCATATCACTTAAAATACTAGTTATTAAAATAATTAGTAATTTTAAATTGAAGAGGAAACCGTCGAAAATATTACTTGAAATTGTTGTCAATTATTCGCCCACGCCGTAAGTAAGTTGAATATGAGATGCTCTTTCCAAGGAACATAGAATTCTTGGAATAAACATAGATTTGGGGTAGAGGACCGGAGGGTACTTCCGTACAGATAACTTTAAAAAGTCCTCTTTGCACAGGTGTTAATTAAAAGGTACAAACTAAAATTGAAATCCACTTCAAATTAAGTGTTTTTTATTTTAGTTTAACATTAGAAAATTAAAACCCCGTTTGAAGAGATATAGCACTTTAAGCTTACCCTTTAACTGTCTTACTACTAAAACACTCGTATTCTAAGGTTATTCCGTATTTATATCTAGAATAGTTATCCTAAGTATAAGGTAAATATAATACTAAAATAATTTGTTACAAATAAACTCGGTATATGTTAGTTATAAGTATTCCCACTTTATTCCGAAATAATAGTTTGGCAATGTCGCAATCTTTTGCACAAATACATAAAACAACGACACAGCCCCCTTTTTTTTCGTTTAATCTTTTGGCAGCTCGTTTTTTTACTTTTTTTTTAACATAGATTTCATAGGTATTGAGGTAAGTAGCTTGATTGCTGTTTTGTCCTTTTACCTTTCCTCTTCCCTTTTTAGAATTTTCTTCTTTTTAGGTGCTGGGGATATTTAACTGAAAGGTATTGTGCGTTCAGATGGTTTGTTTTTCTCGCAAATCACAAATATTTGTCGTTTGGCTTGATGATTTTCTGCCTGAGTTGGATAGGTGTTTCTTGACGTCGTTGAAAGTGGATTATTAAATTTATCTAGTTCTGGGATTTTAAAAATTAGTGAATTTTGGATTCCTGATTTCCGATGGCGATTGAAGATAGTCAACAGATTTGGTTGATCCTGCATTTAAAGGTACCAAAGACTCATTAAACTCATAGAAATATTTAAAAACTAGATGCTCCTAAATTTTGCGGCTTCATCCCTCTATTTTCAACAGCTTGACCGGCAGAAATCCTGTCAGAAGGATTTTCATCTCCTTCTTATATTAATTGGCGAAAAACATTTGAATTGAAAGACCAAATGTCGGCTGCTCGAAATCCACTAACTGTTTTTTTTTGCATTAGCAACATTCAAATATGCTTGATGGAGTTTCATGTACGTATCACATTCTTTATGCAAAGTTGGCTTTCAAGACTTTCAATGGAATATATATTGTGAGATCCAGTGATGGGGTCCTCTGCGACGTATGAGTCCTCTGTTGATAGTTTTGTATGTTCTGTAAAATGGACTATCCAAATGTAGGAAAATTTCTCAATCATCCACCCAGATTTAGTAAATTTATAACTAGAACCGTTTGGCCCTCCTTGCTCTGGCGATATATGCATTCTCAAACGTGGATATATAATTAGTGGTGGAATATACTGTCCTATTGCAACAGACAGTTATGTTCTTTACACGTTTCTAACTGGCAGCTCCTACTTGTTTAATGACCCTAGGAGCAAGTATTTTGCCAGGTTTGTAAACTGAATTGATGTCTATTTTGTCTACATTAATGTTCCATGAGGACGAAATTTGTATTTGTCGTATGTTGAGACCAGATTATGAATGAACGTTTTTAATTCGAGGGCATCAAATGCAATATTTCGAATAACACTGGTAGGTTCACGACACTTATTTCAGAATTGCTTTTTAAAAACCCATAGCCCTAGTATTTATTAGCTTCCTTTCTATATTTATTGAAAGTATGTTACTTATACTAGGTATATGCAAATACTGCAACCTTGAATGATTGTGACGTCAATCCTTAAAACAACCCTGCCAGAAGCAATATTTGGTCTCTAATTTTGCCTCCTGTTCATTTGAGAAAACAGGCTTTCTCGCAATGCGAAATGATACATAGCTGCTCCTTTTTGAGTAATTACATAAAGTCATTACATGAATACTATAGAAAGAATCTGTCCGTCTTAATTTTGCTGTACCACGAACAAGGTAATACCAGAGAATATGGAATAATGTAATGCGTCTCAGAATAAATTTTATACTTAGAACTATTAATTCAGAAATTTTAGAAGCAATTTTAACATTATTTGTGAGCCGATAATTTGGATGCAGCCAATACCGTACATATGTACGGACTTAGCCGACATACTGTCCGTCACGTCGAAACAAAATCATGTGAAAACAGATGGTAAAATTACTTTGAAAACACCTAATGCCGTTAAATAACTATCTTGTATCTTGTGATACTATTTGAACAATAACGACTACAGATATATTCACAATAAAGTATTTACAGTTGGATTTCTCAAGGTAAAATGTTATAGCCGCGAAGGCAAAAACACACTTCGACTTTCCGCAACAATTTTTTAACCCAGACTACCACGAACGATTGTCTTGACAGCTAACTCATCAAACCCTGCGCGTGTAACAAGGAGAGGTAGCTTTATGTAATTCTATTAGTTTAAAAGTTACTTGTACGGAATTAGCCAACGTACGGCAATACCCTCAGTTCGTCTTTGTACAAAAGATCTTTTGATCTTTTGTGCAAAGATTTAGAAACTGTACAAGAAAAAGTTTACAATAATAGACATTTATAAATAAAAATGTCAACGATAAGATTTTATAATTTATTTGCAAGTTTTGGCCAAAAACAACAAATTTGCACTTGCGTAAGTTTTCCCAAATTTATGATATTAACACGTAATAACGCTTGTACTCATCCTAGATATGTTCGTACACTCCCCTTTCTTGTTATTTACAAATATTATTCTCTTCAGCTTACCTTAAATATATATTTTTTGAATTAAAAAAACATTTACGCAAAGAAAAATTCTACCAACTTTCAGTCTATAAATTACGGTAGACATTACAGAATATTTAACATTTACTTGTACGATGTATCTGTATCCCTGGTAGTAGATATTTAAAAATACTTGGTCGCCGGTTATTTTTTGAAAGCTAAACAAGGTAGAGTAAGATATATTTATAGAAATTATCTTGCAGTTTATTTTATTGAGAAGATACAAGATTGGTTTGACAGAAATTCAGTAAACAAGGTGGCTAAGGAAGGGCATCCGGGACATAAAATCACACACTATCTTGTCAATTGGTGTAGACACAGGAAATATGGAATTTGGACACCATTAATAGTCAATAATAAACTAAAACACCTCATAACAGATTTTCAAGCAGTTAATGAACGAATTTGTAGGATAAAAATAAAGACTCCTTTCTTCAACTTATTCATAATGAACGTTCACTGTCCAACTAATAAACAAGATGAGATCAACTGAGAAACCAAATTATAGACCTGCGAAAACTGAAAAGACTCGAAACTCAAAAGAAATTTGAAGAAAAAATAAAAAAGAAGCTGACTGAATGTGAAGGAAATGCAGAGAGAACATTAGAAGACCGGTGGGACCTAATAAGTAGAACCACATTAACTGCAGTAAAATCGATGCTAGGAACAATGTCTAAAAAAAAGATAGATGACCAATGGTTTGATGATAAGTGTAAGGCGGCAATCGAAGAAGGAAATGAAGCACATAGAATATATTTGACTAGACAAACTAGAGAAAGAAAAAAAGAGTAATCACATAAATAAATAATTATAATTAATGGACATGAAAATAAATTTTAAACAAAACAAAACATGAAATGAATATAAATTTATCAAACAAATGAATCAAGAACATAAACCAAAAACTAATCTGTACAGGAATAAAATAACCAGCAGCACTAAAGAAATTAAAGAAACTTATAAAACTGCTGATCAAAAACTATAACAATGTTGATGTAGAACACACAGAGCATGAACTATTAGAAAAAGCAGAAAATGAAGAGAATGGGATAACAAAACCACCAACGATAGAAGAGGTTGAAAGGGCAATGAAACTTCAGAAAATTAACAAGGTCCTGGATGTGATGGAATTGTTTATCCCTGATCCCGCAGAATTGTTTAAGTCGGGAATAAGGAAAATACCTAAAAGGATATATGAGGAAGAGTCGAATAAGAGCATTATAGGTCTAATCCATAACAACTATGCTATGTTATGAATATAAAATATTTACCACTATACTTAACCATATACTACAACCCTTCGCAGAGAAGATCATCGGTGAATATCAGGCATAATTTAGACAAGAATATCAACCATTCACCAACTCTACACAGTTAAGCAGGTCATGTCATAGATGTCTATAATATTTTTGTCGACTTTAAACGAAAATATCACTCAATAAACAGCACATTGGCACATTTATACAAAATATTAAATGGATTTGAAATACCATCCATGACAAATTCGAAAAAGTAGATACCTTAATCTATTTAGGAGTTAACATCACAAAGGACAACATTGACGATGCAAAGCTTACCATCAGAATCATTCTGGCCAATACTGCATACTTTGCTATGAACCAGAATTTTAAATTAGCGAAGACTATGTCGACAATATAGCGTGGAACTATTGGTTAACATCAAGAAAGATATTCCGTGAACCAGGAGGTTCCTTACTCACCATTCAGGATTAGATTAGATTATAGCTTATACCAAAAATATAAAAAACGGCCTACGTCAAGAATTTTTTTTTAAACTAACAAAAACCCGGCGAAAGCCAGCCAAAAAAATAAATAAAAAACAAAAAACCAGGGCAAGTAGCGCCCAAACACTTGAGCACCAAGTCTATCCTGAATTTGATTCGGTTAGGGAATTATTAGAGTTCTATTACCCACGCCTCACACATGAAGAGCATTTAGCTGATAGTTGTGCCCCTATCGCGCATCAGAGTGCTATAGGGGGAAAAAGGATAGTCTGGAGCATTGGAGCGGGGTGGAGTGACTCCTGTTTTTAACTTGAGTTAATACACCTCGCTCCAATGAATTATTACATCCGAACGTAATTCTTAGGGGTGAACATGTCTCACAGGCTGGGCTTAATTAAATTGCTTGCTTGCTTGCTTAAAGAAAGTGAGTCATTTTCTTCTTCTTCTTCCTACTTTATAAATAGACAAAATTGGCTGTTTTATTTCGGTTTTTAGCCTCAATTGACGTTGTCTGACCATCTTTTCCTCGGTCGTCCCAATGATCTTCTTCCATTTGGCGATTTGTCTCTTGCTATTCGTAATATTCTATTTTCTGTCATTCTTTCGATGTGTTGATTCCATTCCATTTTTCTTCTTTTGGTCTCTATACCGCATCTTGCTCGTATTTCCTCACTTCTTACTCTGTCCCTTAGAGTTTGGTTTGTTATTTTTCGTAAGACTTTCATTTCTGTTGTTTCCAGTAGTCTTTGTGTTTTCGCCGTATCTGCTCTTGTTTCCGCTGTGTACGTCATTATCGGTCTTATTGTTAATTTATATATCCTGAGTCATTTTCGTTAGTACTTTTAGTGGTGGTATTGTTTGTAAAAAGACGTTCCTTTTATTTGTAAAAACGGAATTATCAACTAGATTTAATTGTTGAAATAGTCCTGATGCATTTTTTAGTATGCTGCTATTACATACAAATTCACCACAGGATCAAAATCGTATTGTTTGTTAGGCATTCATATAAAGTCTATTTTGAATTTTACTGGGTGATTAAGATAAGAAATGGCCTCTTTACGTTGTATACAATTCTAAGGAAATGCTTCGTGACTGAACTAACAAAAAATAAAATTGTTTGCCATTCGGAGCCCCAATGGTCTGGGTAGAACGTAAGTAACTGCTATTTTTACATGGTCGACACAAACGGTTTAGGAAAAGCAAGGAAAAACGGTACAGTATCTGATATCAGAATATTCTCTCTCTTGTTAGACCACACTCTTAACAAATCCCAGTACCAGTATTTTGACTTATCTGGTGAAAGTGACAACAATGATATTGAGATTCCAGAGCACGCTTCAACAGGTGAAGACTTCTCATCATGTGGTGAAACATCATCAGCTCCTCGGAAGTTCAATCAAACTAAATTGTATGATCTAGACGAGTTTATTATTGCTTGTAAAAGTTTTCTGTCTTTGAATTTTTTGTAATATGTTTTTGTCAGCAATATAAAAAAACACATGCTAGTAAAATCTTGTTGCATACCATCAAAAAGAGCTTAAAACCTTATTTACATTACCAAATATCTCAGGAACAAGTGGGATTTGTAAAGATTAAAGGTACACGGGAACAAATTCTGAACCTGAGATAACTCATTGAAGAGTCTAGAGCATTTCAAATACCTATGATTATATGCTTCGTTGACTACCAAAAGGCATTTGATTGTGTAAGCTAGATAAATCTGTGGTCTATTTTAATGGAAATGGGCACACCAATGCACCTGGTGATACTTATTAAAAATTTGTACCACTCCAATATAGCAACAGTACGAATAGATTAGAAGTTCTTAAACCAACTCAAGACCGAGAGAGTTGTTAGACAAGGATGCGTGTTGTCACCTTATTTATGGTGAACATGTTATGAGGATGGCTTTAGATGGATGATCCTGTGGAGTAACAGTGGCTGGTAGGAAAATCTCCAATTTAAGATTTGCTGATGACACTACATTTATAGCAGCAAATGAGCAAAAAATGTTTAATCTTCTGCGAAGATTTGAGTACGAAAGCAATACAGTTGGTCTGAAAATCAATAAGACAAAAATAATGGTGGTCGACAGATTTCACACTATTCAACTGACTAACATGTTACAGGAATACGTAAGTAACGATGGTAACTGCGAAGCAGAAGTTCGGAGACGTATTGGTATGGCAAAAAATGCGATGAGTCGCCTAACTAAAGTTTGGAAAGACATATCTATCTCTCAAAATATCAAGATGAGACTGGTGAATGCCCTTTTATTCTCAATATTTACCACAATATGTCTGCTACGTATTCTGCAATTTTTCGGTCACGTGGATCGCAGAGGTGACGATAGTTTGGAGAGGATAATTGTTTCTGGAAACGTTCCGGGTAGAAGATCAAGAGGATGATCATCAACTAGATGGTCCGACCAAATTAAGAATTCAGCTGGAAACTCATTCTGCGAAGTTCTCAGAGCAGCTGAAGATAGAGACCAATGGAGAAAATGCATTTAGTAAATTTCGAATAAATACCCATCTCAACAAGCCCTCACACCCCTATAATAACGCTCCTTGATAGACCCATTGGTCAGAGAAGCAGAGGAGTGCCCAGAAAAAGATTCCTTGATAACATCGATGAAGAAATGAGAAATATGGGAATACGTATTTGCCGGAGGAGGGTCACGGATAGGGACAACTGGAGAGAAATTCTTTGGGAGGTTAGGACCCACACAGGGTTGTAAAGTCAGTATGACGTTGATGATTAAGAAAAAACAGCAGCATGATGTATAATCAGTTAAGCTTTAAGCTTTAAAATACAGATTTAATTATAACAAGTATTCGCATCTTTACCCAAATGAATTATTTCTATTGTTTACCCTGTACCCCATAATACTGATATTTGGAACTCCAAAATAATTTCTATAAATTTGTCTTCGTCAATTTAGTTATAGCAAACTGAATTTCTTATCTAACGACCATCTAGTATATTAGAAGTTTTTTTATTTACCAGGTTTTCGATCAGAAATGAAACACAATTTTTCCTTTTCTCTCAATAATTGTTTGTTATTTTTATCAATTTTCATAAAAATATTTTAAAATATTTAGTAGTCAGCATCATTTGCTCATAATATGAAAAAATAAAATAAACATTAAACACTATCTAAATAGAATTTTTGCACTTAATAATTCATTTATTTTTTATAAATTTTTTCCTATTAACAAAAGTTTTTTATTGCTATGTTTTTGAAACCCCGATAAGTCCT